>NC_043700.1:154847570-154884162 GCF_006229205.1 Suricata suricatta | reverse complement strand
ACACACACACACACAATGCAATACTACATGGCAATGAGAAAGAATGAAATCTGGCCATTTGTAGCAAAGTGGATAGACCTCGAGGGTGTCATGCTAAGTGAAATAAGTCAGGCAGAGAAGGACAGATACTATATGTTTTCATTCATAGGTCTAACAGGAGAAACTTAACAGAGGACCATAGGGAGGGGAAGGGGGAAAAAGAGTTAGGGAGAGGGAGGGAGGCAAATTATGAGAGACTTTTGAATACTGAAAACAAACTGAGGGCTTGAAGGGGGAGGGGGATAGGAGGAAGGGGGTGATGGTCATGGAGGAGGGCACTTGTGGGGAAGAGCACTGGGTGTTATATGGAAACCACTTGACAATAAATTTAATAATAAAACAAGAAATGGAAGGGACCCATGCATCTGTGCAATGTGGTCCTAGATTAAAGCTTAAGGTGTACAGTTTTTAACACCTAAAAATGTACTTGGGGAACAATTATGGAAATTGGAATGTGGCTTGGGTCATAAATGATATTAAAACTCATTAAGATGATGACTATTGTGACATGTTAGGCATAATATTTATTTTGGTTATGTAGGATATCCTCATTTTTTTGAGTTGCATACTGAAATATTTAGGGGCAAAACATCAGGATATCTGCAATTTAAAGTTAATTACTTTTTAAAAAAACCTATTATTTTCAAGGAAAATACTTTGGCATAAAAAATAATATGAGCATAAGAGAATAAAATCTGGGGGCTCTTGGGTGTCTCAGTTGGTTGAGTGTCTGACTTCACCTCAGGTCATGGTTTCACAGTTTGTGGGTACGAGCCCGCATCAGGCTGTATGCTGTTAGCACAGAGCCTGTTTTGATTCCTCCGTCTCCCTGTCTCTCTGCCCCTCCCCTGCTCGCGCCCTCTCTCTCTTTTAAAAACAAATAAACATTAAAAAAAAAAAAGAATAAAATCTGGAAGAACTAAACTGATCTGGAAGATCTCACATTAGATCTTTATTTTTTTTTAATTTTAATGTTTATTTACTTTTGAAAGAGAAAGACAGAGCATGAATCGGGGAGGGGCAGAAAAGAGAGGGGCACCGAATCCAAAGTAGGCTCCAGGCTCTGGGCTGTCAGCACAGAGCCTGAAGCAGGGCTCCAACCCACAAACTGTGTGACCATGACCTGAGCTGAAGTCAGTCTCTCAACTGACTGAGCCACCCAGGTGCCCCTCACATTAGATCTTTATTACTTTACCCAGTAAGCTGAAAGTCTGCTTTGTTACAGGTACACGGGTCAGAGACAGTACACGTGTACTTGGGTAGGGAAAGTGCAAGGTTATCTGGAGCATGTTTTGCCATTTAGTACCTGTGTGATGTTGGCCAACATACATCATCGCTCTGTATCTCAGTTTCCCCAACTGTAATATAGGTATATTAGTAAACTTACCACATAGAGTAAATTGTGAGGTTAAATCAATTAGATACATGCAAGCCCATTCAAACAGTTCATAGCACAAAGTAATTGCTAAATAACTGTTAGCTATTATTATTACCATTATCATTTTTGCTACTGAGGAGCATAACCCTAGAAGATGCTGGGTTGGCATTAACTGCTACAATCAGCACAGTTTCTGGGGGTTTCTGGTATGCTGTTAGTAGTCACAGGGGCTCATATTCCTGGGGACCCATCTTTCGACTACTTCCTTACACCACATGGAGAAAAGTCTCAACAAATATTTTGAGGACGGTGAACCATGGTGAGGCCCAACAGCATTTTTTCTCATTCTAGGCGAACTTTATAATCACGAGCAATACCTTTTCTGATTCAGGACTGCCAGGCCAATAGATTCTCTCTGTTACAGATATCTGATTTTAACAATTTCCATACAGTGCATTTCCACAATACAGTGACCTGAATTTGCTGGTGAGCCAATACTTAATCAGGTAAGACTTGAACTCCCTTAGCAACCAAATTACCCTTGTGCTGTGGTGTATAACAATGTCTGTAGTGGCCTGTACTTGGGGAGCAAGGACACAGAAGCACGGGGGAGGGGAGGGCCCAAACATCATTACCATATGCACATCCATCCCACAATTCATGGCTCAAGCCTGCTGCTCATTACGTTACATGGGCGAGTAGTTCTCAATCAGGAATTTTAAAACAGCTGATATTTCTCCATAGATAGTTTCTGTACCTACCTGAACTTTCTATAATTTAGAATACAGCATTAGCTTTTCATATTAAGCATTGAGATAAATAAATTAGATACCCTCAGCAGTAATTATGGATATATCAAATTTAAAAAATCATTGCTAGGGGCGCCTGGGTGGCTCAGTCAGTTAGGCGTCTGACTTCAGCTCAGTCATGATCTCACGGTTTGTGAGTTTTAGCCCCGTGTTGGGCTCTGTGCTGACAGCTCAGAGCCTGGAGCTGCTTCGGATTCTGTGTCTCCCTCTCTCTCGGCCCTACCCCTGCTCTCACTCAGTCTCTCTTTCACTCAAAAATAAATAAACATTAAAAAAAATTTTTTAAATCATTGCTAGTTTTATACTATAAATATGATGTTGAATACAGTCTTTATTTTCAAGCACGATGACTTATCCTTATATCAAGCCCTATTTTACAGCCTTAATATATACATATTGCATTATAAGAAGTGAAGGAATCTTGAAATAAGATGTCCGTCTCTTTGAAGTTTCTGAAGATAGCACTTGTTTCTTTTACTATTCATTGAGAAGGAGCTCATATGATTCATAGTAATGTAGGATTTTTAAAAAAAACAATGCCTAGGAGGTTTGAGCTGTGCATAAATAATTTAAATCAGACATCATTAGGATACTGAGCTTATATTCACATAAAAATCTATCTAGTTCTGTTAAATTTTGTGAAAGGAAAAAGCAAAGGCTCCTTGAACAGAGAGAGATAGCTAACCATAGCACCATGGACTTGGATACATGAAAAATGTCAGTGGGGGGTATCAAATCATGAAAGGCACAGTGAAAGTCGATGAAGCCCTCATCCTCCATCATTTAGAGAAATCACCTCTTGAACACCTCATTTTCGCTCCTCCACTGTATAGTCTTGCTTGTCAAATAGACATGTATATTATAGTTTTGTTTCTTATTATTGGTGGAGGGGTTCTTTTTCCTCTCTTTCTTGTTCCTAGAGATAATTTGATGACAAGCTGAAAAACAGGCCGTTGGATAGATAAGGCCTGTGGATTGAGACAAAAAATAGGTTCTAGTGCTGGCTCCGGGTGACGTGTCTACATTTCTGTTAAAGGGTAAAATATTTCACGTTTATGGACCTCAGTTTCATTATCTGTAAAAAGGAGAGCAGTAGTTTGGATTAACTTTGAAGTTTCACTTTGGGCCGCAAGACTCTAGGATTTAAATCCAGTTTTAGCAAGGATAACTAAGTAGCAACATGGTAGCTGTAGGAGGTGATTACATATTCTGTAACACCAAGTAATTAATGCAGAAATGTAATGGCAGTCCCTTCGAGAATAGGCAGCCCATAGGATAGTACTGTTGCAGGTATACTGTTATTTCCCACTCTTATGTTCCCTTGCATTGGGAGGGATAGCCATCACGTGACACTCCTGGCGTCTCCCTGCGCTCTCAGTCACTCTTCCCTTGGGGAGATGCAGTGACTTATCTAATTGGTGGGTTTAGAAGGAGAATCTGGGTAGAGAAGCCAGCCCTCCTTTTTGCAGTCCTCTTGGCAGCTGGTGGACCTGCCGAAAAAGGTGCACCCTGCTCTGTTCCTTCGTGCCAAAGGTGTAGAGGGGCAAGGCCCTGCCCTGGGAGGTCTGCAGTCATCCATGGGTCAGTCTGCCTAGTTCAGGGAGTTAGTATTAGGAAAATATTGGCTCTTAAATCCAAGCCACACATTCTGCAATCTCAGCTTTCTTAGCAGTAAGCATGATATTTTGATTTTCTTGTGTCTTTTTTTTTTTTTTGGTCTATTTCCCAAGTGGTTCAGAAATCAGATGAGGTACCATTGAGGAGAATATTTTGGGAGGTGCCCTGAAGTCATAACAAGCAGTACTAGACTGCAATAACAAATGATGTTGGCCATGAACTTTCCACCTAGATTCATATAGGTCTTTTCCTGGCCTCGATTGTCTCTGGTAAGGCCTTGACAGCCTCATTGCAAAATCGGCGTTCAGAATGCCAGAGATTATTGTCTTCGTTAATAATTACACAGCTGCCTGGTACTTGTGGTTCTAAAATGGAAGCCAAGTATTGAAACAATCACCATGTGTCTTAAATATATTACATACAACTTGTTACAGAGCAGGGTCAAGATGGGAAGGATCTGATTACATGACTGAGGGTGTTGGGTGAAATTCAAACAAGTCTACCCTTACTATAATTTTTCCCCCTTAAATCCAGAAAGAAGGGCTTGAAGTCATAGGAGCTATGTATTTTAATAAATATTTGAGAGCCTAGTAAAGTATCCAGACTTCTGTGGGTTTTAGGGGACACAGCTGTGAACTGTGAACAGAACAAACATCCATATCTTCCAGGAACTTATATTTTAGTGGGAAGAGGTACACAATAACCAAAATAAATAAGTAAATAATGTAAATATGTGAATCAGTATAATAATATAGTGTAGTGGCTGAGTGTCTGTAATCAAACAGCCTGGGGTCAAGGGTCCATCACTTACAAGCTGTATGCCCTCTGGGAAAGTTCTTAACCTCTCTGTATCTCAGTTTCCTCATCAGCAAAATGAGGTTCATAAAACTTGAGAAAAGGAAGAGAGGAAAGCAGAAGAAAGCAGGTGAGGGAATCATGCAATGATGTGGCCTCAGCAGGTGTGGCCTGGCCCCTGGGGAGCTCCGAAGTGCGGATTGCATGTACAGAGTGTGGCCTCCACCTTGGGACAAGTGGGCTGGACTTTGGTGTCCTTGTATCAGTGAGTCATTGGCAGCGGGCTGCCAGGTCAGGTGGTGGTTTTGTCCCTTTGGGCTGCTCTATTAAAACCACAGACTGGGTAGCTTATAAACAACAGAAATCTGTCATAGTTCTGGAGGCTAGATGTCCAAGATCAGGGTGCCAGTATGGTTGGGCGAGGGCCCTCTTCTGGGATATGGACTCCTCATTGTATCTCCACGTGGTAAAAGGGGCCAGGGAACTCTGGGTTCTCTTTGAAAGCACTAATCCTATTCACGATGCCTCCACCTCATGACCTAATTCCCTCTGAGGGCCCCACTCACTAATAAGATCACAGTGATGGTTAGAATTTCAACATATGGATTTGAGAGGACATAAACATTCAGATCATAGCAGGTGGCTCCCATTGGCCATGGGCAGTTCTCAGGACAAGGGGCGGCCATGAGCTGCTCAAAGCAGCTGAAAGGTGGTGCGTTAGCCGAGGGAAGGGCATCTAGGCAGGACTCAGAGATGTCACTCCAGGAGGGCAATCGGAGATGAAGTCACTTTTTCTAGGGGACTTGTAGGTCTTTTGTATCATAGTTCCCAAAGATTGGAACCTGAATGCAGTAAGAGTCCACTTGCCTCCAGTCCAGGAACCAAATTCAGGCATTCTGAGGCTACATACAGTCTTATCACTTCTATTTTCTTTAGTTTATGTATTTATGTCATCTTCACACCCGATGTGGGGCTTGAACTCACACCCTGAGATGAAGAGTCAAACGTTCTTCCAACAGAGCCAGCCAGGTGCCCCCTTTTCCCCTTCTATCCTCGTGCTTCTGAAAACCTGCCCAGTGAGGGCAGCATGGCGCTTCTACATATTCTTGGTTCTGACTTTTGATAGACCCTTGATATTGCTTTAGAGAATTATCCTGATTCTGCCTGGTTCTCCCTGGCTGTGGGTTCTGGACTAGCATGGGCTGATGAGAGAATGAGAGATTCCTATCAGGTGGAGGCTCTTCCTTGCATGAGCCTTTTCTCCAGATGGGGTAGCAAGTGCAAATACCAGCCCTCCAGGAGGCCTTGGGAATGACCCTCTCCTTTTGCAGATGAGCCTGGGAAAGGATGCAGGGGTCAGCCTGAAACCTCCCCCGCTCTGCTTCATGGGCCTTTCTGGGAGGAACAGAAGCTTGTGGTGAGACCCTGTTTCCAGGCAGAGAACTTCATTGGAGGTAAGCTATCTCTGTCCTAAACTGTTGGAGGGAATTCTAAGGCTGCTAACTTCTCATAGGTAGAGAGGTGAGCTGAGGACACCCCAGACCCAAGAAAATTTCCTTGAAGCCATCTTTGGAAGACAGGTGAATCTGATGGTTCAATTATGTGTTGGAGGAGGGACCCCTGGGTGGCTCAGTCGGTGAGGCTGAGGAGAGAGAATCCCAAGCAGGCTCTGCTCTATCAGCACAGAGCTCCCCTCAGGCTCAAACCCATGAACTGTGAGATTGTGACCTGAGCTGAAATCAAGGGTCAGATGCTCAACTGACTGAGCCACCCAGGTGCTCCACATCTACAATTTTAACAGCTGTTATAGATTTCTCTCCAAACCTGGTCCCATGTTTATTTCTAGGGAAGCCAAACCCTACAGTAGGCAATGGCAGCTAAGAGGTGGAGCAAGTAAGAGGCATCCCACTGCCTCACCTCCACGCTTCAGACCTGGTTCCAAACTGGAATATTCCACCCACAAAGCAATAGCCTGGCAGGCAGACAGCCTCACATTCTTAGAAGGTGGCACAGTTATCATGAGCTGTAACTGGAGCTAGAGACTTGGGTGTCTTAGATTCTACCCTGAGCAGCTTATAAGACGGCTGCTTCCAGCCACACAGTATTTGTCTCCGAGAGGAGCTGTGCTGGCTTTGTACAATATTAGCTTAGCTAAATAGGAACTGCACTTTCCCGATATCCACATACAGGAATACCTTGTATGGTTCAGAGTCCCGGTAGCCACAAGGGACATTTGTATGATATTTAAGAGGCAGAAATGAAGCAGCAGCCGTTACATTTTGGAAGTCAATAGAAATAGGTAGGGACCTACTGCAGAGGCCCCCGCGGGTTCCACTTTGCTCATGATTTTCCTACTCTTCTTCGTAACTGTTGGCCCTACTGATTAGCAGTGATTCCAGATGGCACCGTGAGATGCTTTGCTGTGAGCTCACAGAGGTGGAAGCCACAAAGAGCCAACAGCCTTCCAGATGCTTCCACACCAGCCTTCTTTGTGGCTCCCCTCCAGCAGGGGGATTCACCAAGCCTTGACAAGTTCTGACTTTCCACCAGCCCCAGGGCTGGTGAGGACTTTTCTCTGGTACTTTTGGAGACTTTTCTTCCTCAGCTCCTCCTCATATTGTGTTGAGGTCTAACACTATAATAACTCATCTATCCTACAATACACATGGTAGTCTTGCTTTCCTAATTGAATGTCACTGGTACGGGAGAGAAATCTAATTGTCTTTATCTTATTACATTTCCAGGGACAGTTTATCATTCTTTAAATATTGCCACACCAGACACGTTTCTGGATGGCTGTCCTTGAATATAATCAATATGTAGCAATATAATCAATATGACATTGAATACAATGTCCTTGAGTATTTGGTAGGGAGGCACAAAATAGCTCTTTCCAGGAGAATCTTAGTGAGTCAACCTAAAGATCCTTGTCAGTGAGGGGCGCCTGGGTGGCTCAGTAGTTGGAGCATCTCGGTTTGAGCCCAACTCTTGGTTTGGGCTGCAGTCATGATCTCATGGTTGGTGAATTTGAGCCACGCGTCAGGCTCCATGCTGACAGCATGGAACCTCCTTGGGATTCTCTGTCTCACTATCTGTCCCTCTGTGCACTCTCACTCTCTCTCTTTCTTAAATAAATAAATAAATATTTTTTAAAAATATCCTTGTTAGTGAGACAGACAGTAACTGGGGGCTGGAGACACAATGGAAAGACAAACTTTTCTCCCTCATATCTTGCAAAGAGCCAAAAATCTTGCATCTAAAGGGCTGAACCTATCACCTCCTGGCTTCTTCTCCTTGTTTTGGCCTGAGTGTTTCTCCCTCATCATATAGCGAACGCTGAAGGCCGGCCAGCAAGACTTAGCTCAGTCAGTAAAATTGCTAACTTTACTCATTCATAATCTTGTGGTGTAATGGGAAGCATGTTGGCCTGAGGCACAGAGGCTCTGGTTTCTGGTCCTAATTGCCAAGAGCCACCTGTGGAATTAGGGGAAAGTCATGCAGCCTCTTTGGGCTTCAATTTCTTTGTAATCTGTCTTATGATAGCAATGCTAAATGAATAGATTATAGATCTTCTGCCACGGACCGGAATCCATTGTTCTTGTAAAGGCCTTTTGAGAAACTTGCATTTCAATTATTTATACAGTATTCCCGCCTTCTCTGAGGTTTTCACTTTTTGTGGTTCCAGTTGCTCACAGTCAACCGCAGACCAGAGCAGATGATCCTCCTTATGATACATTGTCAGTAGTAGCCTAATGCTAAGTCACAATGCCTATGTCATTCACCTCACTTCGTCTCTTCACATAGGCATTTTATCCTCTCACATCAAGAAGAAAGGAGAGTATAGCACGATAAGATATCTTGGGAAAGAGAGGACGTGTTCACGTAATGTTGATTATGGCATATTGTTATAATTGTTCTATTTTATTTGTAGTTATTGTTAATCTCTTGTGGTATTGAATTCATAAATCAAGCTTTATTGTATGTATGAATAGGAAAAATAGAGTAAATATAGGGGTCAGTACTGCCTGTGGTTTTAAGCACCCATTGGGGTCTTAGAAAGTATCGCCATCCATGGGGGGGGTTGTATTGTAGTTCTGCAGAGTATGGCATATGCATCCCAGAAGTATTATAATAGTAAACAGATGGATTGACGTGGGCAACCTCACCTTATCCAAATGTCAGATGGTCTTGTGTCCTGGTTGTATCCTCTCTGAGGAGAGACGACTGCGAGTTCCAGAACACAGAAAGGTTGAAGGTGGTTTTCTCACTCTTGCATTTTTTTTCAGCACAGATTGATGCATAGACATTTTTTGATTAGTCCTTGGTTTTAATTACATTAACTCTCGTAAAATAGACAAATGACTTAAAAGGCATTTCCTGCAAGGGAACTATAGATTGAAGTGAAAACAATAACACCAGTGCAAGCAAACAAACAACAAAAATGACAAAACCGACACTCTTACTCCTAAAGCAAACTCTTGGCCATCCACATTAAAAGGTAAAAATAGGGGCGCTTGGGTGGCTCAGTCGGTTAAGCATCTGACCCTTGATTTTGGCTCAGGTCATGATCCCAGGGTCATGGGATCTGGCCCCATGTCGGGCTCGGTGCTGACAGCATGGTGCCTGTTTGGGTTCTCCCTCTCTCTTTCTCCCGGCTTGTGCGCGCTCACTCTCTCTCTCTCTCTCTCAAAATAAATATAAAGATAAAAAATTTTTAAGTTAAAAATAATGCAGTCAGAGGTGCCTGGGTGGTTCAATCAGTTAAGCGGCCGACTTTGGCCGACTTATGATCTTGTCATTCGTGAGTTTGAGCCCCACGTTGGGCTCCTTGCTGGCAGCTCAGAGCCTGGAGCCTGCTTCAGATTCTGTGTCTCCTTCTCTCTGCCCCTCCCCGCTCACTCTCTGTCTCTCTCTGTCTCTCAATAAACAAACGTTAAAAAAATTTTTTTTTAATGCAGTCAAATTAGTTCTAAAAAAAGTCAGGCAAAAATACTCAAAATTATCAAGAAGTTTACAATAGGATTTGTGTCTACTATCACTAATGAGGATTCTTTCCTTAAAAGCATTTTGTGTCTTAAAATATTAACTTGGGTAGTCTGATGCCATTGTGATTAGCAAGGCATTTAAAAATGTTATTAATTTCACTTTTACCTGATCTTTTTATTTTCTTTTTTGTGTGTGCATTTATTGTAACTCTCATAACACTGGTAAGTACACATGTTGGAGGCATGTACTGAAGGCTTCTTACTGAGTAGAGGGCATGACCAAAATGCTGGTGGCCACGGCTTGGGACTGAAACTGAGGTGCCCACATGTCCATCTGACGTATGAGGAAGAGGTGTGGGTGCTGCTGGTGCTGCTGGTGCAGCTCAGCCTCTGCATTTCAGGTTTCAGGATTGTTAGACATTTGTCACTCTACTTTTTATGACCTATGACATAATTACAGAAATTCAGAGAAGGATTTTACTTTAGAAATTTGGTGTTTTCATTTCAACGGTGAGACTCCTCCCCTCCCCCAACTTCTAGGAAAAGCAACACTACGTTTAATAATCTTTCAGTGAGTTGTTTTCTTTCTCACTTTCACCCAGGTCAACATCTAAGTAAATCTACATTGCTAATCTGTTAATTTTTTGTAACAAAGGGAATATGTGAAGATTTTACAGATGCAGAAAAGGCTTTAAGGTGTTGAATGCATGCAGTATTTATTTTTAAGTCTACTTTACAGATCTAAAGTTAGGAACAACAGGAACAACACATCTCTTTGGTTTGTTCATAGATTATTTATGGTATACTATTTTATTTTATTTTATTCTATTCTATTCTTATTTTATTTTACTTTATTATTTTATCTTTTAAGTAGGCTTCACGCCCAGCACAGAGCCCAATGTGGGCCTAGAACTCATGGCCCTGATATCAAGACCTGAGCTGAGATCAAGAGTTGGACACTTAACCAACTCAGGCTCCCCAGTGGCACACTATTTAAAAGTGTACTTTGTGTAGAGAATAGCCATATTTAATACTCTAAGTTATTTTTAAATTTTGCAAAAATAGAAAGAGACAGAAAAGAAACAAGATGCAAATGTCGGCTAAACTGTGCACCAGTAACAGACAGGCCTCTAAATCTTAGTGACTCGATGCCATAAATGTTTATTTTTCACTCATACTATGTGTCTAGCGCTGGCTGGCAGGTGGGGTTCTGCTCACTGAAATCTCTCAAGGACTCTGGTAGACGGACTAACAGTCTCCAATGATCTCCACATCGTAGTCCCCATAACCTGTGAATATGTTACCTTACATGGCAAAAGGCTCTTTGCTGGTGTGATTAAGTTAGGGTTCCTGAGAGGGGAGATCATCTTGGATAAACCATGTGGGCCCAATGTAATCACAAGGGTCCCCAAAATAGAGGCAAGCAGATCAAAGGCCATAGCAGGAGATGTGGCCATGGAAGGAGGTAGGTGGAGTGATGTGAGGGAGAACCACAAGTCAAGGAGGGCAGGCAGCTGCTAGACCCTACAGAATAAGGGAGATGGGTGTTCCCTTGAATCCTCTAGAAGGAACCGACTCTCAACACCCTGACTTCAGTCCAATGAGACTGATTTTGGACTCTGACCTCCCCACCTGTAAGATGATAAATTTGTCTTGTTTTAAGGCAATTTGCTTCTGGCAATTTGTTACAGAAGCAATAGGGAACCAGTACAAGGGTCTTTGTTCCATCCTGTGAATGGATGGCCCTAAGGTGGAAAACGAAGAAGTGGTGAATGATGTGCTTTTGCTCTTACAACTTCAACCGGAAGCAGCACACCTAGACTTCTGCTTGTGTTTCATTGGCCAGCATAAGTCACATGGTCACACTTGATTTCTGAGGAGGTGGGGTGTGTGGTGCTGGCACAGTGGAGAGCTCCAGCATCTGTGAAGAGCTGTGGGGACTGACATACAGGAAGAGCAGAACTGGAATGAATAGCGCTGACAACAGCAAGCGTGTGACTCTTCCCAGGAAAACTCAGTAGGTGACTTAGTGGACACAATCAGAATTTTCTAAAAAAGTTTTTTTAATGTTTACTTATTTTTGAGATAGAGAGTCACAGCGTGTGAGGGGGGTAGGGGCAGAGAGAGAGGAAGACACAGAACCGGAAGGAGGCTCCAGGCTCTGTGCTGTCAGCACAGCTTCCGATGCGGGGCTCAAACCCACAAGTGGTGAGATCATAATCTGAGCCACAGGCGAACACTCAACCGACTGAGCTACTCAGGTGCCCCAGAATTTTCTAAAAACCAGTTCACAATTTCTCACTACTAAATTTGGAGTAGGCACTAGTGAGTGAACGGGGCTGTGGCTGCCAAGACTTCATCTGAATCCCAAACACAGGACGATTCCACCTCTCCTGGGCACTTTGGAGCTAGAAGAGACGGCCCACCCCTGAGAAGAGAAGGGATCTTGAGGATCAGGGTCAAGTGAGCTAGATTGTTTTAGACGGGCTGCAGTTCTCAGGTGTCCTAGATAGTTGCTGGCTGGGTTTGGCCAATGGGAGGCACTGATAGGAAACGGATTGGTGGGAGAAGCCAGTGTATTTTTCTCTCTCCTTTTCTCCTTAGGTGTAGACAGGCACTGTATCTCTATCTCCTGCTTCTGCTGCATCAGCCTTCTTCAAGGTCAGGTCTGCCAGATGACCTCAGACCTTGGCCCCAGTAAATCCGTCCCCTTCTATTGTCCCTCCAGGCTAGGGGTGGGAATAAATGTTACCCTTTTGCTAATCTGTGAGTTACTTCATGATTTTCTGATTGTTTTTCAAGCTTCTTACATCATCTGTTGAGTCACTTCTCTACATTAAAATTGATTTCTGATTTCCTGGTTGGACCCTGGCTGAAACCCTGAGGAACTCAGATCTGACAAGGGCATCCCTGGACAAAGGAACGTCCTTATGGTCCCAAGCATTAGGTAGGAAGAGACTCTAGTAAAAACAGCACAAATCAGCAGACTCAAAACAGCGGATAGAGATGTAAGGTGGCCAGATCAAATGTAGGCATGTCTCATGCAATTTATAAACGATATAATTCTTTGTTGTCAGGGCTGTCCCATGTATTGGATGATGTTTAGCAACAATTGGAAGATACTTACGCTAAAAGATGACGCATCATAGGGGCAAATGGGTGGCTCAGTCAGTTATGCATCTGACTCTTGATTTTGGCTCAGGTCATGGTCTTGTGATTTGTGGGTTCAACCCTGTGTTGAGTTTTGCACTGACAGCATGAAGCCTGCTTGGAATTCTCTCTCCCTGTCTCTCGGCCCCTACCTGACTTGTGCACGCATGCACTCTCTCTCTCTCTATCAAAATAAATAAACTATATAAAAAAAAGATTATATGTTGCTGTGTGAAATTCAAATTAAACTGGGTGTCCACATTTTTATTTGCTAAATCTGGCAACCTTACTAGAGAATAAGTTCATCTTGAGTGCTGGCTTCAATGCCGGACCACATAGGAATAAATTCGGGGGCACAGGGTTCCAGGTTGGAAAAAAGTTGTGTGCTGGAATCAGACCTTGACTGAAATCTTTGTTATAAACTACAATCATTGTGACGGAGACAATTATGAATACGGATTAGTCCAATCAGACGACTGTGGAATGAAAGCTCCGAAAAATGTCCATGCGTATATCTCTGCAAGGTTAAATGTACAAATGCGTTACAGAAACTCACCCGAAATAATGGCCTAAATCTAGCCATTACTAGAGAAATATTCTCAATTACTTGGGAGTTTATAGACATATATATTTATATACATATATATACACATACATATATATAGTGACCTAGCATGTGCTTTTTCAGGACAATGATTAAAAAAAAAGTATCTTTCAAAGACCAAATGTTCAAACTTGGTGATCTCTCTGAGCCAGTGGTTCTCAACTGGGGGCAATTTTATCCCTCAGGGACTACTTGGCAATGCCTGAACACATTTAAAAAAATTTTTTAATGTTTTTTAAAATTTATTTTTGAGACACAGAGAGAGAGAGAGAGAGAGAGAGAGAGAGAGAGAGAGAGAGAGAGCATGAGGGGGGAGGGGCAGAGAGAGAGAGACACAGAATCCTAAACAGGCTCCAGGCTCTAAGCTGTCAGTACAGAGCCCAATGTGGGGCTCGAACCCATGAATGTGAGATCATGACGTGAGCCAAGTCGAAGGCCCAACCGACTGAGCCACCCAGGCGCCCCTTTGATTGTCACAAATGGAGGAAGGTGTAGCTGGCAGCTAGTGCGTGCATGTGGACTACAGGACAGCTCCCCAAACAAAGAGTCACCCGGCCCAGAAGGTCAGTAGCACCACTGCTGAGAAACCCTGGCATAAAGGCGTAGGGAAAGCCAGTAATCAGCACACATTCTGTAACAGCATATACAAATGTGCCCTTTTAAAAGTGAAGCCAGATAAGAAGGCTGGAATTCCATGAGGACAGATTCCACACTGAAATAGAAGCAGCTGGCACCACAGAGGCCCTCGTTTGTCATCCCATATCTGGGATTTAGCCACCTCCGCAGACAGACAATCAATCACCCCTGTCTGTGGTGTGTGCATGCCATCGCTATCCCGTGTCATCAGTATCCCTAAATATTTTAACTGGAATTCAGCGCCACTGTTTCTTCGGGGTGATTTATACTGCTGAGTCATTTAAGAGATGGATATATGCATGGCAATATAGTTCATGTTCAAGTTCTTCGGGGAAGTTGTAAACTAAACCAGGCCAAGGACACGGCTGTAAACCAAAGGAATTTCAGTCCCTGGGAAAGGTAATCAGAGGCATTAATCAAAGCTGCATCAAGTCCAGGGGACAGAAAACCATTCCAATTGGTTAAAAAGCGGAAAAGAATATATTGGTTCACATACCTGAGAGAGTTCTGGGTTAGGACACAGGACTGGAGGAGGCGCTTGCACCCACCAGTGTCTGTTCCCAGGACAGACACCTCCAGAACTGTCTTGTTCCCTCACTCTGTTTCTCGTATTTGATCTCATTTTGCAGACATGCTTTCTCCTCAGGTTCATGATAGGGAAGGTGGTTCCTGGCAGCCAAAATGCCACAGCCTCCCAACTTGGAACTTCTCTTTCCCGTTACAGACAACTCAGACTCAGGAAAGTCTCTGGCTCTACTTGGGTTGTTGCCCACTCCTGGATCTCTCATTGTGTCTAGGGAAATGGGGTTATGGGTGGCCAGGTGTGTGTCATGGGCCCACTCCTGACATCAGGAGGGAGGTTACACTTTCAGATAGTAGAGTCGGAAACTAGAATCACTTTCCTGGAACCACATTACTATGCTTTTCCTAGTCCTGGCATTTCTTAATGCAACAGGTGGCCCCTGACTGCCGGCAGGAGCTGGGCTGGTGACAGCTCTCATCTTTGGCTGAGTGAGGCTACCTTGGTGACACTGCCCTGAGCTGTTTGGCTAATAAGCTACCCCTCTTTGTGCAGGAAAACTGTCTTGCACTAATGAGCCCTTTGTATTAAAGAATTCTAGAATTGGGGGTGCCTGGGTCACTCAGTTGATTGAGCATCTGACCTGATTTTAGCTCAGGCCATGATCTCACAGTTGGTGAAATTGAGCCCTGCTTCAGGCTCTGTGCTGACAGTGCAGAGTCTGGTTGGAATTCTCTCTCTCTGGCCCTCCTGTGTGTGCACTCTCTCTCCCTCAAAATAAATAAAATAAACATTAAAAAAAAAAAGAACTACAGAATCAGAATCACATGTTAGGAACTCGATGATACATGGTGATGGGCTAGTGGGATTTTTTTGGGTTTTGTTTTTGTTCCCACATTTATTCAAGAACTCATACAAAACATTTCAGGTAAACAAGTTTTAATCCGGTCTCCTTCCTCTTCTTCATTGTGGTTAATGTGGTTAATGTATTTGGTAACTCTCTTTCTTGTTAGTAACTACGTGCAACCAAGCATGTTGATTATTCAAATATTTGTGTGTGTGTGTGTGTGTGTGTGTGTGTGTGTGAGATGCCTCAATTACTTTTTAGAAAAAGTCATCTCAGGAGTTAAGGTGATCTTGCTCTTGCACTTTTCAACATATACAACTGCTTCGCCAAGATTCTCAGCTTTTCCATTCACTTTGATTCTTTCCCTATAAAGTTGTTCCAAATTGGCAGCATCCATGATTCCGTCTTCTACAGGGTGGATGCAGTCAAGGGTGAACTTCAGAACCTGCTTCTTTTTTTGGCCCCCCAACAAGTTTTTTTCACCGGTGCCATTGAGGCAGGGGAGGCAGAAAAGGATCAATGGCATTTCCATTCCTCAGGCAATGCGTGAGGGTAGTGGCCAACTCTCTCTGCAGCCCCCTGGTGGCTAATGGCTTCTGACTGTCATTGAGTGATGTAAGATGGAAGCAGGGTCTGTGGAGTCCCGTAGACCGAGCTCCACCCCAGTTCTACCACTTACTGGCTGAGTCACCTGCTAGACTTTTCTAGTCCCACCGTCCTCAGCTGTACAATGGGCCAACACTCCCACCTCTCCGAGATTCTGAGATCGTCTATGAGATCACCTATGTAGAGCACCTGCATATAGTAAATGCTCTAAAATGCTTCTTTCCTTTCTCCTCCTCTGTAGACTTCGGCCTGCTTTTAGCAAAATTGGAAGGTGCTGGATTTCTTTCAGCTTGGCAATAGATGGCTCCCCCTGTAGGAACAATTTGGAATGCTGAAAAGAACACCCAAGTCATGTATTTGAAACCATCTAAATAAATTTCCTTTAAAATAGAAGACATCACACATGATAATTTGGTAAGCAAACTAAGCTAATTATAATTCAATCTTTATGTTTCCGGACAAAATGACTTTAGATCTGAAGGGATAGTAAAAAGAAATATTGGAAAAAAATTCCATTCACTTCACCCTAGCCTTACAAGATCCAAATTCTATTTTCACTCTGAAGTTTCAAAACATCTGTGCATTTCTCTTTTCTGCTGGATGAACTACCAGTAGGGTGTAAATGCCTCACTAAATGCTAAGTCATAGGACTCTGTGTACCCCATCCCAAGTTAGTAGGAACAAAGAACATAGAGCCTTTCTAGAACAGTGCTATTTGCATAAATATTTTGAGGAAAGTACTTTGAGAACAGACTGTATTTCTAAAGAGTTCTTAGTAATGATAATTCATCTCAGCCTGAGCAAGAATGGAGATTTGTACTCTAAAATAAATGGATAATGTATCCAAGCAACCTGGGGTTTAAAGCTTTTTATTAGTCTTCCTCTGCACTTGGCATATCTAAGAGGAGAAACCCAAACATCATTAAATAGTTTGTGTGCATAAAGTGTGAAGTCTAAGAGACCTTCATTTCTATTGCAGCTGAGAATATCTTTGTCTGCAGTGCTGGTTGGCATATGCAAGATGAAATATACACTTAAATTATGGCTTGACAAGTTTTATGTACCCAAGGAAGATCTTAATTCTCCTTGATTTTTTTTTTTGCTGTTTCAATTAGTTTACTTATAAAGTGAGTATGCTATATTTATGCAACTATGTTGAATTTATGAAATTTATTTCTCCTTTTATTTATCGCCGTACTTCAAAAGAAAATGTACAAAGAATGCATACAATTAGCTTCATCATTTATTTAACTGGCCAAGAGCCAATAAGGGAAATTAGTTTATCGGGGTTATCTAGGATTCTTTACTGCCTTACTTTTCTTTTTCTTTGATTTTTTATTGTTTATTTATTTTTGAGACAGGAGAGACAGAGCATCAGCAGGGGAGGGGCAGAGAGAGAGAGGGAGACAAAGAGGGAGAGGAAAATACAGAATCAGAAAGCAGGCTCCATGCCCCAGGCTCTGAGCTATTAGTACAGAGCCTGGTGCAGAGTTCAAACTCACAAGCTGTGAGATCATGACCTGAGCTGAAGTCAGACACTTAACCAACTGAGCCATCCAGATGCCCCATTATTTTCTTACTTTCAACTGGGGTTGATTTCTCTTCCTAAGCAAAGATGTCCTTTCTTCCTGAATTGAAGACCATTAAGAAGATTAAATGAGATAACATGTTGTCAATATTGGCATAAAGCAAGTTTTCAGTAAACATTGCTTTTCTTTTCAGCCCCTTCCTATAATGGGTCGTCATGCCTTCCCAAAACTGCTGACTTTGCAGAATGAGTAGTTCTCAAATTTCAGAGCATATCAGAATCTGCCCAGAAATTTGTGAAATACACCACCACCTGATGCCCACTGCAAAAGCACAGAATCAGAATTTTCAGGACTGTGTCTCATAACTATATCTATATACTTGATGGACACCAAGTACCAAAACTGCGGACCATAAGCTTCGTTTAAGTCAGAGCTGACGCCAATTTCTGGGTTGATTTTGTCTCCCAAGTATTGAATGAATTCTGTATCAATTACAAAGAGAAATTGGGAGCTAGAAAAGAACTTGGAGAGTACTTGTTCTAACTTCATCTTTTGCAGCTGACACTGAATGCCAGAGAGGCTAAGTGACTTGCTAGGGACACCCAGCCAGTTGCTCTTCGTGGTGTGGCTGTCCCACACCAGGTCTGGCTTTGAGTATTAAGTCCTCCTTGGCTTTATGTGGTCGAAACACTTAACTTTGGGATCAGATTTTCCTACTTTTTTTGCTCCTGGATAGATGTCTCCATCCTGAATATGTCACCCTGATCCTGTACTTTTAGGCGGTACTTTGTATAAAAATAGCTTCCCAGTTCTAATGGCTGGCTATTTCTCACCTTTATTACCTGATATAATTACCCCTTGCCCAGTCTTCTGTGTGGTTCATGTGATTCATGGCTGTCATTCGCTGCAAGCCGGAGTGCACTTTGGAAGGAGTATTATGAGCAAGGTCATTGATCAGGTGCTGTACAACCTTATTTGATTATTTTAATGTCTCAGGATCATGAGAGAGTTGGTAGAGACATTTTGAAAAGATTGTTTCTTTTTATAGCTTCCAGGCAAGTTGGCTTTTGGGAGTATAAAGCTGTCCCATTTTTCAAATAGAGGAACAGAATTTTTAAACACTCACCCACCTATTTAAGAATTGTACTATGTGTGCTCTGGATGAAAGACCATCATATATGATCAAAAGTGATGTTTTTGAAGTTTCATTTCCAAAACTGAATGAGTAGCTCAGGATTAGGTATAACCCATGTGTCTCTCTCAGTGATCTGAATTGATCTATCCTTCCTGTAACTCACATAATTGTTACTGGAGATTAGTCCCTCGCAGCCTGTCCCTTAGTGATTTCTGAGTCATCCTCAGGATGTACGTCGCATGCTTCGTCACCTGTTTTTCCCGCTGTGACCTTGTCTGTGGCTGACCCTCACGGGGGTCTCTTCTGTCAGTCAAGGTGGCCTTCTATTGCTCACTGATGATATCATCGCCCCTATGAGCAGGCGAAAGGAACTTTGCTGACACTCCTGTCTCTTCATTCCTTATGCCTCTATTTTAAGGATAGTTTCCTGGCAATTTGATAATAATGAAAGGAATGTACAATATAGCAGAGAAAGACTCAGTTTCCCTAGTAGTACTCGGTGTCCCTGCCTAACCCCAGGTCTCCCTACTCTGGGCAGCTTACTCTCTCCTGGAGGTTCTAAAGGCTTCATGTTTTGTGCCAACTGTCTCCCATCCCCAGAGAGAACTCGAGCTTCTTCCTCACTTCTGCCTTTAGCCTACTTGCTGCAGATGGTTATTCTACTGCACGAATGATTAAGAGTTGGAAATGCTCATTTCTTACTGTGGCAATTGTATGGGAGAAAATGGTCTGGCCCTACGGCATCAAGAACATAATCCCATCATGGCCTCACATTAGTACATTTCTCAACAGCTGGGTTATTCAATCTCAAATAAAAGCATGTATGAAATATCAAAAAACCCAGTCCAGGTTGAGTTGTTCCCAGCTCAACCCAGATAATTCCATCTCTTTTCATCAGACGTTCGTAAATGGGTAGGGTGAGAGGTCTAATCTTCCCTGCAGTGTCTGGTGACACAAAGAAGCACTTCTCTTTGCAGCACTACCCAGAGTGTAGACATAAATGTGCCTTCTCTGTGAAAGCTGCACTTTGGGGCTTCCTCCAGTGCACGGATATTTGAGTGTCCTCTCCTCCCTCATCCCTCCATGCACACTTTTCTCGAAAGCTGAAGGCCTGAATGGGCAAGGAAGCCCTGTGGGGAAGTCCCTAGGGGGCAGCCTCCTGGAACACAGCGCAAGGCAGGAAAGGGCAGCGGGGGCGCCTCGGTGCCTCAGCCGGTTAAGCGTCTAGCTCTCCATCTCAGCTCGGATCACGATCTCACCGGGTCGTGAGTTCGGGCCACATTGGGCTCTGCCCTGGTAGTGGGGAGTCTGCTTGGGATTTTCTCTCCCCCCCCCCCCCCCGCCCCTCCACAACTCATGCTTTCTTTCTCTCTCTCAAAATAAATAAGTAAACTAAAAAAAAGAGAGAAAAGGGCAGGGGGTGAATTTGGAGGGCCATGTGGAGAATAATCAGCGCAGTGCCTGAGGAAGAGTATTTAGGGAAATTCTGGTCCCCAATGGGAATTCTTTTTTTTTAATGGTTTATTGTCAAGTTGGTTGCCATAAAACACCCAGTGCTCTTCCCCACAAGTGTCTTCCTCCATTACCACCACCTTCCCCCTCCCTCTTCAGCCCTCAGTTTGTTCTCAGTATGCAAGAGTCTCTCATGGTTTGCCTCCTTCCCTCTCCCTTTCTTTCCCCTCCATTGGGAATTCTTGAATGTTACCACTCAACCAAGATCTTGGATTTTTATTAAAGATAGGATTCATAACTATAAACTGGTTATATCTGTGTGTGTTTGTCTCTGTGTGTGTATGTCTGTGTCCTTCTGTGTGGCCGTGTGTTGGTATGTTTGTGTGTGTATGTATGTCTTTGTGTTTATGTGGGTGCATATGTGTGTCTCTATGTGTATCTATGTTTGTCTACATGTGTATCCATGTATATACATCTGTGTGTATGTGTATGTGTATGTCTCTGTATGTATTGTATGTGTCCCTAGATGGCTGTGTATATATGGTTGTGTGTGTGTGTGTGTGTGTGTGTGTGTGTGTTTCTCCCTGAAAGCAGGATCTTGGGCTAGGGCAGAAAAGAAGGGAACTTCAGAGGTGGAGGGCCCAGAACTCACATTCTGTGATGGTCCTAAGTCCACAAAGCAGTGCATACCCAAAGCTGGCCTGCCCAGGCACCATGGGGGCTGACCGGCACCCCGAGAAGGATCTTGGGAGATGGAATGCTTATGATTTTGATTATGCAAGGCATGTTTTGGTGTGTCACAATAGGATCATCTTTCTAAGAAAAACCATCAGGCCAGGACTGCCCCTAATATTTGAGGGACTCATGCAATAGAGTAAATAAAAGCCTACATACCGTATCTCGAAGTGTTCTGAAAGTATGAATCAAGCTATATTGCAGCCTAGCTCTTGTGCCGAACATGGTCACATGGGATTGTCCTTGCAACGTGGAGGCTAAAGGAGCCATACCCACCCCCTGCTTTCAAGTGGCAGCCCAGGCTGTGGGTTCAGACTTTGTGAGTGAATTTGCCTGCCTGAACTAGGGACAGACGTGATGTGGACATGCTTCCTGGGGAGCTCTCAGCTGTCAGGGCCTCCACCATTAGACCAGAAGGATTCTTGTCAAATTGCTCTGGGGAATGCAACCTACCAGTCTCTGTGCCCACTCCTTTGGAGATTCACAGTTCATATTCTAGTGTAGAGTAAAGGTTATGATAGATCATATGACAAGAAACTCGGCTTTACATTGTTTAACTCAGCATTTCCCAGATGGAGCACTTTTTGGGGAAGCCTTCTTTTTTTTTCTTAAGTGTTAAGTGTTAGTAATATCCTAGGGCATTAGGCTCTCACCTTAAGGAGCTACGTTTTTTGAGAAGGGTTTTTTTTTTTCTTTTTGAGGTTGGGCTTCAGCCATTTTCTCTTCTTCCTGCGTTTAGGCCAACGTGTAGTAGTACTATAGGCTTGGGGCTTTCCCACTCAGTACTGCTCCTTAGTATTGAGATTTTACTGACCCCTTCCCTCCAGTCTCTCCCTCAGCTGACCTGTAACATGTTGTTCACTCTTTAATTCAGAGAAGGTGCCACTGAACCTTAGGCTTTCTCATCAGAAGTTCAGGCCTGTTGTGCTACCTATGGAGATCCCATGTAGCCACAGTCTGTTCAATTCTAAATTTCCTGTTTTTCTAATCACTGCGCAGTGAATGGTTACAGAATTTTCCCTCTAGAGCCCTTGAGTTCTAGGACTTCACAGGGCAATCCTATGATAGTGAGTCCGTAGTTTAATTCCAATTCCTGCCCCAAACTAGGGAAGCGTTTTTGGACCTTAGGTGCAGAGGACCGAATGAATCATACTCTTCAGTTTGTAGCACATAATTATTCCTGGTTCATACAAGGCCCCTCTCTAATTCAGCTATTCATTTATCTGGAGCCAATTTATCATCGGGCACAGGAAGCCTGGTGCTTTAGGGCTTGTCATTAAAAATCTGACTTATTTATTTATTCACATTTATTCATTTTTGAGCAACAGAGACAGAATGTAAGCGGGGGAGAAACAGAGAGGGGGGAGACACGGAACCTGAACCAGGCTCCAAGCTCTGAGCTGTCAACACAGAGCCTGACGCAGGGCTCAAACCCACGAACCAGGAGATCATGACCTGAGCTGAAGTTGGATCCTTAACTGACTGAGCCATACAGGTGCCCCTAAAAATATGATTTTTCATTTTCTTATGGGGAAAAGGAGCCACAAATGCAAAAGGGCCGAGGGCCTGTGGAAATCAGAAGGTAGCCCTGCACTTATGTACTTTCTTTATCATATATCTTAGTCCTATTGTCTCCAGTAAGTTACACTTTAGATGTGTATATTTATTTTTTTATAGCTTATTTCTTTTTATTTTGAGACAGAGAGAGAGAGAGAGAGCGAGAGAGAGCGAGCACAGGAGGGGAGAAACAGAGAGAAAAGGAAAGAGAGAGAATCTGAAGCAGGCTCCACACTACATGTGCACTGTCCAACCTGGGGCTTGAACTCACAATCTGCGAGATCATGACCTGAGCTAAAACCAGCTCAAGTGACTGAGCCCCGCGGGTGCCCTGTGTATATCTCTTTCTATTTCGTGTTTTTGAAAACTGTGCATTATAGCCTTGTGTAATATATTTTTTATTTAAGTGATGTTGTTTTATTCTGTTTCCTGAATTTTTCACTGAGCACTATGTTTTTAAGGTCAACCTAAGCTGCTGTAAGTATGTCCAAATCATTGCTTCTACTCGTTGCAAAATAATAATCCGTTATGCTCACACATTTTCCCATTCATTCTCCCAGTGATGCAGGCCCAAGACCCCCAGCTCCTGTCACCACTATGCTGCAGTGACCTACACTGTCTTCTCATGGACCTGGTGGGAATGTCCCCGGCTCAGCTGTGAATTTCTTTTTTTTTAAATTTTTAATGTTTATTGATTATTGAGGCAGAAACAGAGCATGAGAGGAAGAGGGGCAGAGAGAGAGGGAGACACAGAATCTGAAGCAGGCTCCAGGCTCTGAGCTGTCAGCACAGAGCCTGCCACGAGGCTTGAACCCATGAACGTGAGATCATGACCTGAGCCGAGGTTGGATGCTTAACCAACTGAGCTACCCAGGCGCCCCATCAGCTGTGAATTTCTGAGTCAGAGGACACATGCATACTTAATTTGGCTAATAAAACCAAAAGGCTCTCTGGAAGAAATGCTGTTTTCATATTTTTAATTTTGGGGCTTAGTCACATCAGGGTTTGTTATCAGTTATGTGACAGAATAAATCAGGTAGTTCTATTTTATCTGCCAGAGCGCTGTATATTGCACTGGAATTAATTGTCCTTTGAGAGTGTGAGAGTGTGGGAAGCATGACTCCTTGGCGTTAAAGCCCATGTATACAGCCAATTCTCTGAAAACATTTTCAATTTCTTCCTCGGGTATTGGGTCTAATAAATTTCAATGGATTTTTTTATCTGATGTTGGCACCTCAGCAGGAATAACTAGGTCCATGTGACACCAGGATGTGTATTTCTATTTTTATTACTTTGTAACTTGCTGTAATACCTGGAGGAAGATGCTCTGTGCACAGTGGATTCCTCCAAATACACAGGGTAGGATTTTATTCTCTGTGTCTCACGTAAGATTGCCTGGTCAGTAAATGGGTTTTAGTTTTTTTTTCTCATGATCTCTAATTTTTGCTTTTAAGTAGATAGTGATGTCATATGCTTTTTAGCTTTTATACATTATATATATAATTATAATATATAATAATATAATTATATGTTATGTTACATATATATGTTGCATATATATATCTCCTCAAGGATTTTTCCCTCCTGAGGAAGTCAAGGCTGGCAAATTACTACTTATAAATCATGTGATACTTTTGGAGTCTGAATCATCCTAACTACCCAGAGAGCATTTTTTTCTTCCTTAATAATAGTCATTCCAAAATTGTACTTGTATCACAAAACTGTCCTTTCCTGAATCCTGCTTCAGGAATGACTAGTTCAGGGAGTGTGGGCCCCATTCCTGACTAATCTCTGCACTTGAGATTGACATGTTTCCAAAAAGGAAGTCATCAGTAAAAATGAATTAAAAGGTTTTCATGTCTCAAGTTCTTGGCAAGTTACATTATACAGATACACTCCATTTTATTTTATTATTATTTTTTATTATAGTTTATTGTCAACTTGGTTTCCATACAACACCCAGGGCTCATCCCAAACAAATGCCCTCCTCCATGCCCATTGCCCATTTCTCCCTCTCCCCCACCCCCATCAACCCTCAGTTTGTTCTCAGTATTTAAGAGTCTCTTATGGTTTGCCTCTCTCCCTCTCCTTAACTATTTTTCCCCTTCCCCTCCCCTATAGTCCTCTGTTAAGTTTCTTCTGTTCCACATATGAGTGAAAACATATGGTATCTGTCCTTCTCCGCCTGACTGATTTCGCTTAGCATGACACCCTCGAGTTCCATCCATGTTGCTACAAATGGTCAGATTTCATTCTTTCTCATTGCCATGTAATACTCCATTGTGTATATAAACCACATCTTCTTGATCCATTCATCAATTGATGGACATTTAGGCTCTTTCCATGATTTGGCTATTGTTGAAAGTGCTGCTATGAAGATACACTACATTTTAAATAAACCCACAATAGGTAGGTTAAAATTTCTAGAATTATGTAAGAGGAGACTCACATGTCTTCCCAAAGAGTTTTCTATTAGATCTATCCATAAATGATACCTCCATCCCACCCAAGAAATATACCACTAATTTTGCTAGTCATTGAAAGAATGAGATATGACTATTATAACTTATTTTGTTGGAATATAACTGTTATAAAAAAGAAAAGATATGACAATTGGATACTAGGATCGAAGTGACTCAGAGGCCCAAGTTTCTTCTTTTTCTCTGACATTTTCCAATAGTCATCTAAAATCCTAGGTGTTTAAAGGAAGTTTCCAGAAGAAAATCCCGATATACAAACAACATTGTGGACTTCGTATCATTCATTCTGGGGAAGAAAGCACAAAGTCTAGTTTCCAATCTTAATTTGTCGTACTTGAGTAGCTTATGGGGTCTTCCGGTTATCTGTGGGCGGTTGGTGCTTTAATCTATTAATGGATTCAGCAAGCACTTAGTGACATTTACTCTATTCCAGGGATACAGTGGTGAAGAAGTTCAACCGCGAAAAACGGTCCCTGCCCTCCTTAGGCTTGCATTCTAATGGAGGAAATAGACCATGAGCAAAGTAACAAGGGCTGTTCTAATTCTGTAGGGCTGCTGTGTGGGGTGTGGAATGTGATGGGGGAGGGAGGAGGGACAGGTAGTGGCTGTGATAGCAGGCAGATGACCACGACAGAGGGGCAGCGGCTTGGATAAGAGTGGTGGCTGCGGAGATGGAGAGAAATGGGCAGATCTGAGACTTAATGTGAAGTGGAGCTTCAGATCTCAAACAAATGATGGCAGGCTACCTAGGCTAGACTCTGGAAGCAGACTCTGAGGTGGAGTTTTGGGGGCAGGACTTGCCTGAGGGGTGCTCTTGAAAGCCCATGAAAAGTGAGGAGCATAGAGGTGCCTGCGTGGCTCAGTCGGCTGGGCTTCCGACTTTGGCTCAGGTCATGATCTCATAGTCTGTGGGTTCGAGCTCCGCGTTGGGCTCTGTGCTGACAGCTCAGAGCCTGAGCCTGCTTCAGATTCAGTGTCTCCCTCTCTCCCTCTGCCCCTTCCCCACTTATCCTCTGATTCTCGCTCAAAAATGAATAAATGTTAAAAAAAAAAACTTTTTTTTAAAAAGCGAGGAGCATAGGATAGGGCACACAGAGAAGCGGAGCTACACTCACAGCAATGGCCTCAGACAAGTGCCCAGGGAGACCCAAGGCTGAGACGGTCATTGTGATATGTCCCCAGCTGAAGCAGGGATGGCATAGGTCTTGTTCTCCTGGTGGACCAGATATTGGAAGGGGACCACTGCTGAAGGGAGGACATGACCTTGGGCACAGCTGCTCCCTACACAGGAGGGCAATTCCCGCATAGGACTCCGCTGGGAAGGTCCTGGGCCGGCACTCTCTGTGACTGGGGAAATGCACCCAGATCCTAACTTGGGTATTTGGATGGAGCATCATACGGTCCATTAGAGCCCTCATAGCCCTCACTTCCAGCGAAATGGATATTGTGCTGTGTTTTATCCCAGGCTGATGACATGCTATGCTCAGATTTTAGGGTCTCAAGCTTTTTTTCCCAAGATTTTATTTTTAAGTAATCTTTACACTCCATGTGGGGCTCAAACTTGCAACCCCAAGAACAAGTCACATGCTCCACCGATCTAGCCAGCCAGGTGCCCCTCGATTCTCAAATTTGAGTGAGCATCAGCATCATCTGAGAAGTGCAGACTCCTAGACCCAGCACCCCCAGAGAGTGGTTCAGGGGTCTGTGGTGTGACCTGGGAACCTCCACTTCAATGAGTATCTAGGTTATGCTGATGCAGGAGCCCGCAGACAACGCTGTGATGGGAGAATCCTGAGAAGCTGCCCAGATGTCCTGCTCTTGGGGACACACCCCGCGGGATCCCAGGATTGTGAATGAGGTGGATCTGACTCCTGTTATTACATTAGATTATGCCACACTATTGATTATCCCAGTGGGCTGGACCTGATCACACGAACCCTTTAGAAGTGGAGAGTTTTCTCAGGCTGGTGCAGGGGAGGAAGTCGGAGGTCAGAAGCACAAGACGGGTTGTGGGGGTGGTGCTGTTTTGAGGATGAAACAGTAGCAGGGAGTATGGACAGCTCCTAGGTAGTGAGAGGGGCCCCCAGCTGACCGCACTGACACAGGGACTTCCCCGTCCCGCAATGGCAAGAGCCCTACTCCACCAAAGACAAGAAGGACCTTGGAGAAATATTTTCCTCATGTCAGGCCAGCTGACACCTTGATTACAGTCATGTGGTACCCACAGCAGAGATCCCAGCCCAGACACGCTGAGCTAATAGATGGGTGCTGTTTTAGGCTACTGAGCTGGTGGTATTCGTTGTGCAGCAATAGAAAAGCAACCCCAGGGGCACCTGGGCGGCTCAGTCACTTGGGCGTCCGACTTTGGCTCAGGTTATAATCTCGCGGTTCATGGGTTCAAGCCCCGCATCGGGCTCTGTGCTGACAGCGCGGAGCCTGAAGCCTGCTTTGGTTTCTGTGCCTTCCTCTCACTCTCTGCCCCTCCCCCACTCGTACTTTGTTTCTCTCTCTCTCTAAAAAAATAAATTTTAAAATTTATAAAAGAAAAAAGAAAAGTAAACCCAAACCATTGCATTAAGCACATCCTAGAGACCGAACAGAAAAAATAAGAGAGCTGTGATTCTGCTACTGGTTGGTCTAGAGGAACGTGTGGAGAGAAAGAGAACCTCCCCTTAGGTTCCTCCTGGTAAACTGGAGGTGATACGCTCAGCCTGCCTCCCTCATGGGATTTTTGGGGACTCCAAATCCGGTGTGGGGACTCCACACTAGACACGAAGGACTGACACGTTACAACAATATGAGCTCCAGGGATTTTAGAAGATTCCTCATAGGGATTCCTCTACATTTGAATATATAGTTTTTGAATGAAACATTTGTGTTTATTCCCGAAAGATACACAGAAAGTGCTTCCCCTGAGACGGAAGCAAATTACAGAGCACCAAGCTGCAACACACTGTGGTACCCTCGTGAGTTTAGATTCATTGCACTCTGAGCTGTGATTCCTCTTCCCGGCGCTTTAGAGGGCTAGTTCAGGAGCCTCTTAGTGGAGGCTGGGGGGATGGGCAACCGGGAGTGGAGGCGGGGTATTAGGCCGGATTCAGCCAGGAAAACAGAAGCCACATGGCTATCACAACGGAGAGAATTTAATAGAATCAGGGGGGGACGGGGGCTGAAGGAGCAAACAGGACACATGGCCTTAAACACAAAACTACAGGAGGTAGTGCAACTGCCCCCCCCCCGCCTTTGCTGGAACAAAAGGAAGAGGTTGGGATTACCTGAACCCAGAAATTCAGAGGACAGGCCTCTTGGAGCTGGGATGTAGATCTCTGAGTTAGAATTCATGTCCCCGTGGTACTGGCACCACTGAGGGGGGTGACATGAGGCTGTTTCCAGACATCTTATTGGAAAACAAGGGCGTCTAAGACACGCCAGCCTCGGGGCAAAAGGCGGCTGGTGGTTTTGCAGGCTCGCTAGTACCCTCTAATGGCAGAGCCAGGCGAGCAAGCAGGCAAAGGAAAACTCGTGTTTGCACAGTCCAGCCTCCATCCCCGCTTACGAAAAGGCGGGTTTGGAACCAAGAAGCAGTGACTTCATAGCCAGCACGGGTGGTTTCCACTGCGGGCCAGGGAAGCCCACGCTCCTCTGAACGTCTGGAAGACAGTGGCTGGGGGTGGGGACGTGAGAAGGCTGGCTTATTATCACCTGTCCTTTTGCCCTAAGCAGAGATCCATGGTCCAAGGTCATGGGAAAAGTACGGACCTCACTTGCAACAGAACCCCTGGGATGGAGAGAGAGGCGTGGGCCGTGGAGCTCGAAGGCACCCGTTAGCGCGTGCTCACCTGAATGATGTTCCCCAGCAGAGCTGGGCGGATGGATCAGACTTCTGCTTCTCCAGCAAGGGTGTTTGTCCCCTGGAAAGATCCAGAAGAATGTCAGGACGTGCATGAAGCTACAGGATAAGCCTGGGGCCATGTCAACTCTACTAGAGCGTTTTTAGGGAAAATCATTTTCATATGGAAAAAAGTGTATTATGGAATGAAATGCAAAATCTACTTTTTAGATCTAAAAAAAAATCTAAAAAGAGTGGGATTGGCCGCTTCCACTACTCCCCATTCTTCTAGAGCACTTCTCATCATGATCTGTTAGCTGAGGGCTTTTTTTTTTAATGTTTATTTTTGAGAGAGAGAGAGAGAGAGAGAGAGAGAGAGAATGGGGGAGGGGCAGAGAGACAGGGAGACAGAAGACCCGGACCAGGTTCTGTGCTGCCAGCACAGAGTCCTAAGTGGGGCTTGAACTCATGGACTGGAGATCATGACCTGAGCCAAAGTCAGACAGTCAATGGACTGGGCCACCCAGTCACCCCCATTACCTGACTTTTTTAATGCTCAAGAAGAGGACTTTTTGTCTGGAGAGTTCTCTTTACAGGGTTTTTTGTTTTGTTTTGTGTTTTTATTTGAAATTCCAACTATTTAAAAGTCATAAATATTAAAACTTCATTTTCTTAAGCCTTTATGTTAAAAAATCTTGTTAGATTTTTTATAAACCTGATAAAACAAAATCAGGTTAATGTTACATTAATTCATTTTGAACAGATTAATTTCCTCCAAACATTGGTCACACTTACAAATTTAATTAAATTCCCTTAAACATTTTAAACTCTATTTATATATGTAATATACTTAATTTTCTTAAGTGCTTCAAGTGTCTAGCAAGGCAAATTTATGACCTAGCAAGCAAAACCTTTCTAGGCATTTGGATAACTCTTGTGCATTCAATAAATTAAATTTGTAAACATAGTTATCTTTTGTTCTCTTAAATATTTCAGTACTGGCTAAATATTTCTTCAAGTTTTCTTTTGCTTTTCAACTTAAAATTACAAATCAAAAACAATTACACCTTTCAAATCTGCCATATTTTTGAAACTTTTCTAAAACATTTTTGTAATGTTTATTATTTTATTTTGAAGGGAGGGAGAGAGAGAGAGAGGGAGAGAAAGGGAGAGAGAGGGAGAGGGAGAGAGAATCCAAAGCAGGCTCTGAGCTGTCAGCACAGAGCCTGACGTGGGGCTTGAACCCATGAACTGTGAGATCATGACCTGAGCTGAAGTTAGATGGTTAACCGACTGAGCCACCCAGGTGCCCCACAATACTTTTCAAAATCACCTACAGATCATCTTAGGGATTGCAAAACTGATTCCTAAAGTTAGAATATAAAGCTGTTGTCTCTGGCTTTGATTTGTTCTTCATCTGTATTCAATTCCAATCTTTTCTGGGAATAAAAAGCATTTACCCAATTACCAGGAGCAATTCATGCCTAGGCCCAGATGACGGAATTAACCATTCCTGACCACAGCATTGAAGTTCAAAGCAGCGTGCAGACCTGTGGGCCCCAAGCTCCATGTCACAGATGATGATGTTGGATCCTTGCTATAACATTTGTGAAGATGGAGTTTTGCATCTCCCTTTTGGGTTACATTTAACTGATTTATGTTCTAGCTGGTTCATTTCTCTATTCTTTCCTTTTCTCCTCTTGTCTGGTAGTTTCGTGCCTACCCTTGTCTGGTCCCCATTTAAGGACCTCTTCACTTCTGATCTTCTGGCTCTTCAGAAGAGCATTAGACTCTTGCTAGTAGCAGGATGGCAGATGGGGAGACAGGTGGGAGAAGGCCTTCAATTGCTTCCGCTGGCTGTAACCCCAGGTGCGGAAAATAGATGCTCAGTGCAAAGGAACCAGTGCCTGCTCTGGAGGAGCGAGGAGAAGCCCAGGTCAGCAGCGCCCCTCCCCCCCTCATTTCCCTCTTGTCGTTGCCCGGGAAGGGATGTAAAATTTGTGCTAACCAGGCAGGAGGCTTGTGCTCTAAAAATGCCTCTTGACATCCCTCCTCCCAAAAGGGGTTTTGAGCTTAGGGTGTGGCCTCATTTGGGTTTGAATCTTGCCTTCACAACTTAAAAAAAGCATGACTATAGGGAAAATATATCAGATCCTATTCTCTTAACCTGATTATTTTATCATCTATCTATCTACCTATCATCTATTTATTTTTTTTTTAATTTTTTAAAAATGTTTTATTTATTTTTGATACAGAGAGTCAGAACATGAGAGGGGGAGGGGCAGAGAGAGAAGGAGACACAGAAGTGGAAGCAAGCTCCAGGCTCTGGCTAGCTGTCAGCACAGAGCCTGACGTGGGCTCGAACCCACAAATGTGATATCTGACCTGAGCCGAAGTCGGAGGCTTAACTGACTGAGCCACCCAGGCGCCCCGATTTATTATTTTTTAATGTATATTTATTTTTTAGAGAGATAGAGTGAGAGCAGGGAAGGGACAGAGAGAGAGAGAGACAGACAGACAGACAGACAGACAGAATCCAAAGCAGGTTCCAGGCATTGAGCTGTCAGTACTGAGCCTGACATGGGGCTCGAACTCAGAAACCAGGAGATGGTGACCTGAGCTGAAGTCAGGCGCGCAACTGACTGAGCTACCCAGGAGTGCCTATTATTTAGTTTTCTTGACAGAGAGAGAGAGAAGGAGAGAGTACACACATGGGAAGGGCAAAGGCAGAGGGAGAGAGAGAATCTCAAGCAGGCTCCACACTAGGCATGGAGCTCCCATGGGCCTCCATCGCATGACTATGAGATCATGACCTGAGCTGAGGGGCGCCTGGGTGGCTCAGTCGGATGAGCATCCAGCTTTGGCTCAGGTCATGATCTCATGGTTCGTGGGTTCAAGCCCCGCATCGAGCTTTGTGCTGACAGCTAGCTCAGAGCCTGGAGCCTGCTTCTGATTCTGTGTCTCCCTCTCTCTCTAATTTCCCCTGCTCACACTGTCTCTCTTTGTCTCTCAAAAAAACAAACAAACAAAAAACATGACCTGAGCTGAAATCAAGAGCATATGCTCAACCGACTGAGTCACCCAGGTGCCCCTATTTTCTCAACTTTAAAGCACCCAACTCATGGGATTATTGTTATAATTAGTTGAAGCTATGTACATAAAGGAGACAGCATTGTGCCCGGTACAGAGTTAACTATAAATCACCAAGTTATTGCTTCATTTTTATCATCTATATCTACCTTGCTCAGTGTGCTCTATCCAGCACCTAGCCCAGGGCTTGGCACCAAGACTTGAATGACTTCCAAACCATGATAATATTTGGGTTACTGTTCCTGAGTTTCTAGAACTGTCGATATTGGATGTTACTTGTGCCTGAATGCTATGTTTGAGGGCCATATACAGAGCACCGGTGTTATGTCAGTGTGATGTAATTGTTTTACATAATGCATGTTTATGTTGTTGGACATAAGGGTAAAGCCATAGTCATGTGATGAGGAGTGAGGTCATGCACAAAGCATAAGATAATTCATTGTGTCAGCAACTAAGGCAAGGGACCTTGGTCCCAGAATTGGGTAAGAGAAGTGTAGGAGGGTAACAGAACAGGGATCTTTATTTCTTTTGTTTTTTTTAATGTTTGTTTTTGAGAGAGAGGGAGAGAGGAGGGGCAGAGAGAGAGAGGGAGACAGATGATCTGAAGCAGACTCTGTGCTGTCAGCAGAGAGCCTGATGTGAGGCTTGAACCTAGAACCCACAAACCCTGAGATCATGACCTGGGCCAAAGTCAGATGCTTAACCGACTGAGCCACTCAGGTGCCCTGGGATCTTTCCTTCTCTTGGACGTGGTCACTGAGATGTCAAGATGATTAGAGAAAGACTTTGAGAAGGCTGTCTTTAAGTGACTCCCTCCATGTGGCCACTTTCTCTCTGAGTCCCTGCCCTATCTCGTTCGAACTGTCTTCTAAGATAGTTATCCTTTGACTCCAAAGGGCTAGGGCCTCTTCTTTCTCTTGTGAGCTTCTTTCTCTTTCTCTTCTTTCTAACCTGTGACCAGGGATTCTCAGCTTCATCACTAGTGGGATTTTGGTTTGGATAATTCTTTGTTGCTGGGGGCTGCTGTGGGCGTTGCAGGAGAGTTAGCAGCATCATACTTGCAGGCACGGAAAGCAGGGAGAAATCGAATGCTCTCCTTACTGGATGGCAATAACACCTCCCCAGGTGTGACAATAAAAAATGTCTCCAGACTTTGCCAAGTGTCCCCTGGGGAAGCCTGTTTGAGAACAATAGAACTAGACTGTTTTCTTATGTTTTTCTGTACTTACTTCCTTAGTTTGCCCGTTGGCATTTTGTAAGGTCTTCCTGAAAATTCCATCCTGGCTCAGCTGTGCTAAGGGTAAGGAAACATTTCTTGGATGCGCACAAAACAGGTTCTGAAAGGTGGAGCAAGCAGACCTGGGAAGCCACGGGGACTGACGGTGGCAGTAGACATCAAAGCAAAAGAATCGTAAGAGGAAATGAAACTCCACAGTATGGCACCTGGAGATCCAAAGATTCAAATTTCAAAAGTTCAACACCTTAAGAAAAGATGGTGGTTTTGCTTATATTGTTTTTCCCATGAATTTTTGGTTCCCCCCTCCAACTATAAGGCAGGTGCACATTTAAGGAGTTGTGAATAAATGTTATGTCATTTTATTGAGGCCTAATTAGAGCTGAGTTTTATAGTTTTTAACTGAGAAGGGAAAATACAAAGGGTAAAAGTTTAATACGGCTGAAAGCCCAAGAAATAAATTTTCAAAGCACTTTATGGCCTTTCCAGCCATATTAGAAATTAAGAGGGGATGACGGTGCCATTTCCTGATGGCCAAGCATCTGGAAATGTTTTTTCCCTTGTTTCCATGGACACCGTGGCTGACTCACAAGGGACCCTCCCTCTTTGCATCTTTTACATGGAGTGCTAGTTGCACCTTGTTGGCACAGGTAACATTTATGGATCTTTCAATTCCCAACAGTTTCTTTTTCTTGTCGTTTGAAACATTCCACCCAGACCCCGAAGTGCAAGCCAATGGAACACAATGGAGTGGCTTGGAAAGCAGGTACAAAGTGCAGGAAAAGTTTTAATACAGATATCTCTGGACAAATGACAACTCAATCTATAATGTGCTCGGGCTAATTTGCATGTTTAGACTTGAGATACTGTGGAACAGGTGGAGGATAGTTTGCATGTTAGATTGATTTCAAGAAACAGTACGTAATGATGCAAGGGACTGGACTAGACCCTGGGGAGGGGAGGGGAGGATCAGTCAGGCAAGATTGCTGTCAGGAAGGTATGCATTTTGTAAGGGAGTGAAGTCTAGCTTGGATGTAACTATGATATACTTTAATACCCTGCAGGGGTGCCTGGGTGGCTCAGTTGGTTAAGCGTCTGACTTCGGCTCAGGTCATGATCTCACGGTTCTTGGGTTCGAGCCCTGCATCAGGCTCTGTGCTGACAGCTCAGAGCCTGGAGCCTGCTTCAGATTCTGTGTCTCCCTCTCTCTCTGCCCCTCCCCTACTCATGCTCTGTTTCTCTCTGTCTCAATAATAAATAAAAATACAAAAAAATTTAAATAATACCCTGCAGATGGCCAAAGGCTGTGGGAAAGAAGAGGAGAGAGACACTATTCGTGGTCAGAAAGACATGGGGAGGCCTCGTGAATGAGAGAGCTGAGTCCTGAAGCTGTGTATTATTTTGATCGGTGGAGGTGGCCAGTGGTAGCAGGGCACTGTACTTGGAAGGGATAGACTGGTATGAGCAAAGGAACAAAGATGGGAAGGAGAAGGCCATGTTCTGGGATTTAAGCATGGTTGGGGTCTAAGATATGTTAACGTAGTACTTTTTATCCACTAAAGACAGTGGTGGAAGATAAAGCTGGAAGGGCACACTTATGTGTTCAGTAAATAAATACCCACCAGATGAATATGTCAAAGGTAGGTTGTGGTCACATCGAAGAGGCACTGAACGCCAGAACCAAAGAGCTAAGCAGTTTGGACTTCCCGTTATGAGCAATAGGGGGCAGTGGGCATTGGACAGTTTTGAGCAGGGGAGTAACATCAGATTTGTATCTGACGCAGATTAAATTAGCAAATGAATTTGCATGGGCAACCGTAGCGGTTCCAAAATACCATAAGTGCACTAGTGGTGGTGCACAGGGTGATTTTAGGTGGGCTGTGCAGGGCCGGTGCTCAGGTGGTAAGAATGACAGAGCTTTGCTGCTCATTCAGGGCCCCCTGCTGCTCTGCATTGTTAGATGGTCCTTACATAACCCCCAGATACACGGACGTGAAAAATATTAATGTTTATATTCAACTGTCTATTTAAAACTAGTGTATAATATAAAATCTTCTCTTAATATACATTTACTTAAGAGGAAGCGTGAGTTGTATTAAGAAAAAGTTAAATACCAGAACAGGTGGATAAGCGAGCCTCCCGGAGATGACGTGGGGTTTGGGAAACACTGGACGAGTACCAGAGGTTAGAGGAAGATGGCAGTGAATGGTCACTGAGCCACCATCTCTGCAGTCCGAGGGGTGGTGGCTCATCCGTGACCTGTGCCATGACAGGTTTGCGGTAGTGAGCCCGTGCAACATGTTAGGTTTTTATCTTTATTGTGCATGAAGAGCGCTATGCCAGTTAAAGTTAAAGAGATTTTAGGCATCCAGGAGCCACATGGGGGAAAACTTGGGGGACCAGAGGAATCCTAAAATATCAGGCTAGGCTTTTTCTGTGTGGGAGGGCAAATGTTAAGATCCTGTTGCTGAGAATTTGTGGCAGAGGGAGGTAGCTGGAAGGAATTGTCTTCAGTCTCTTTTCTCCAGGGGTAACTGCTCACCCAGGGGCCAGCCCAGCCCAGCTGTAATTGGGGGTTGTGCTTGCCTGTGCGCACACACCAACACTCTCTCTTTATTTAGCTGTTTATTTTTGAGAGAGAGAGAGAGAGAGAGAGAGAGAGAGAGAGGCAAAAAGTGTGAGCATGGGAGGGGCAGAGAGGGAGAGGAGATACAACACAGAATCTGAAGCAAGCTCTAAAGCCCAATGCAGGGGCTCAAACTCACGGACCACGAGATCATGACCTGAGCCGAAGTCAGATGCTTAACTGACTGAGTCACCCAGGCGCTCACAGAATTTTGTATCCCTAAAGACCTAACAGATCAAGAAGTAGCTCAGTTAAAAACAGACAGATATGTGAATGACTCTCTACAGGCTTTAGGGATGGTTTCTCAACAGGAAAGAAGAAAGTCTCCTTAATTTTAGTTTAAATATTATCATTACAGGGGCATCTGGGTGGCTCAGTCAGTTGAGTGTCAACTTTGGCTCAGGTCATGATCTCACTGTGGGTTCGAGCTCTGCATCAGGCTCTATGCTGACAGCTGAGAGCCTGGAGCTTGCTTGGAATTCTGTGTCTCCCTCTCTCTCTGCTCCTCCCCTACTTGCACTCTATCTTTCTCTCAGAAATAAAAACATTAAAAAATAGTCTTAGGAAAATAAAGTGTTAACATTACAATTGGCTAGATAATTCCTGCTGTTTGGGGGTTTGATAAAGGGAAAGGTGGTGAAGGCCTTAGGGGGTGTGGGCGGCGTGGTGGAGACAGACCTCTTTGCCTGGGTATTAAAGTTCTTGTTGTCAAGGATAGTTATTTAAAAAGCAGAGTTGTATTGAGATATACTTTACACACCATAAAATCCACCCTCTTAACATGTACAATCCAGCGAGGTGTTTTTTGTCATTGCTGTTGTTCTTGATATAGTCACCAAATAACACAACCAACAATACTCGTTCCAAAACATTTTCACCACCCAAAAGGAACCCCATTCCCATTAGCAGTTACTCCCCACTTCCTCCCCTTCCCCCCCC
>NC_043700.1:154836950-154847470 GCF_006229205.1 Suricata suricatta | reverse complement strand
TATAGTCACCAAATAACACAACCAACAATACTCGTTCCAAAACATTTTCACCACCCAAAAGGAACCCCATTCCCATTAGCAGTTACTCCCCACTTCCTCCCCTTCCCCCCCCCAACTGCTAATTTACTTCCGGTCTCTCTGGATTTGCTATATTGGATATTTCATACACATAGAATCACATAATATGTGGCCTATTGTGACTGGCTTCTTTCATTTAGTATAATGTTTTTAAGTTTCATTCATGCTATAGCATACATTAAGAAAACGTTTAAAAAAAAACATTTATCTTTTTTATTAAAAAGAAAAAAAAAGAACCCTTCCGGGAGCCTGAGTGGCTCATTCGGTTAAAAGGTTCCGGGCCTGACTCTTGGCTTCCTCTCAGGTCATGATCTCAGGGTCATGAGGTTTGTGCTGACAGCGGAGCCTGCTTGGGATTCTCTCTCTCTCTCCCTCTCTACTCCCCCCCCCTCTCTCTCAATACATAAATAAGCTTTAAAAAATTCTTAAAAAAATAAAACTTTCTACTTAGCTTCCGATGGGCATAACAACAATTCTCCCCAGAAAAGTGGCTCTTTCCTCTCTTCCTTTCCCTTCCCTTCCTTCTCCTAACTTCCCCCTCTTCCTCTCTTTCTCTCTCCTCCCTTCCCTCTTTCCCTCTTTCTTCTTATGAAAACTGACCGTCCGTCTGGTGGGCCTTCAGGTCCTCACAGCGCATCTGAGTGGGCACAGCCTTCACCTCTTGCCCCTTCTCTGCTCCAACTCCCGATCCTTCCAGTCTTATTGAAACAGCAGCCACAACAAGGAATCATCTCTTTTTTTTAGCACATGGCTTTCTCATCTGTGTCTGCTGACTGGTCACAGGACATCTTACCTTTTTCTGGGACTGATGGCGGAGGATTTCCTGTCTGGACAATGTTTTGTTGTGGTTGTTGTTGTTTAAAGTTTTTTAAAAAAAATATCCATGTATTGGATTACAGTCTTGGTAACACTGTAACTTTTTTTTAAATATTTTTTAATGTTTTACTTATTTTTGATACAGAGAGAGACAGAGCATGAGAGGGGGAGGGGCAGAGAGAGGAAGACACAGAATCGGAAGCAGGCTCCAGGCTCTGAGCTAGCTGTCAGCACAGAGCCCGACGCGGGGCTTGAACCCACAAACATGAGATCTGGCCTGAGCCGAAGTCGGAGGCTTAACCGACTGAGCCACCCAGGCACCCCTGTAATTTTTTTCCTCTTGAATATATTTATGTCCATATTTAGATGCATCAGATGCAGATACATAGGACATCATTCTTACTTTCAAAAGAGCTCCCAGCCTATGGGAAGAAAGAACCCATTAGAAAACCAACAAAACTCACATAGTCCCCCAGCCTGCAAGGCAAGGCTCAGCAGTCCGTAAATGTCACAAATAACTATTGGGCTGGCCTTTGAAGGATGGTGTGTGTGTGTATGTGTGTGTGTGTGTGTGTGTGTGTGTGTGTGTGTGTGTGTGAGGTCCTGCTCATGTAGAAAGTGCTGCATTAACAAAGGTGAAGAGGAAGTAGGTACGGAGAGAATGAACTAATGTTTATTGTATTCTGAATGTAACATTGGTATGCAGTAGATACTCTGTAAATATTTGTTCAGTGAATAGGCATCCTTGTTAGAAAACGATCTGTATAGCCATTTTGCAGGTATAGAAACTGAGGCCCAGAGCAATTAAATAATAGTTTGAAAGTCAAGTAACTAGAAGCGATGGCGTTAGAGCTTGACGCCAGGCTGTCTGTGCAGCAGTTATATTCTTTGGCAGCCGTGTGGCCAGACTGCCCCCGTGTGGCTGACGTGGAGGGTGTCCAGTGAGGGAATAGCGGGGGCACTGAGGCCAGAGAGGGGGCCAGCCTGCAGCAGTCCCTAAGTGACATACTGAGGAACACACACGGAAGCCAGCAAAGATCTTCAAGTAGGAAAGTGATCCGCTGTGAGTGTGTTTCAGGGAGATGGGTGGGACAAGGTGGCCGTTCGGGGGGTGAGGATAGGGCAGGACTCAGGGGAGAGGGAGGGATGCAAGATGGAGCTGGAGTTTCTGGCACGGGTGAGGGATGAGGCCATTGGCTGAAACAGGATATAAGAGGAGGGAGGCAGCTGGTGGGCAGAAGCTAATACTTGGGCCCTTCCAGTGGACACAGCTCAAGAGAGATGCAGGAGGGCCAGTGGGAAATAAGGGACAGGAGCAAAGGAGAGCGGCGGAAACCAGGAGGCGTTAGAACCCTCCAGTCTGTATGAGGTAGTTGGGGTTGGCAGGATGAGAGAGAGGGTCAGGCAGAGGGTGGGTGGAGAGAAAAGTGAAGAGAAGAAACAGGCGGAGGAATCCGCTCGCAGGGCTAAGGAAGGCAGGGCAGGGCTGTGGAAGGGAGCCGAGGGAGGAGGCAGGTCCTGGTTGGGGCTCATTGAAGGTTCTTGGTGACCTCAGGGATCTCAGCTTCCCAGGAGCGGATGGGGCGAAGCCAGGGCGGGGACTGGGGGCTGAGTGGAACGTGGCCACCACCTAGTCTCTCAGTGGTCCGCAGCTGGGAAAGGAGAGGCTCCGGATAACCCGGGGGGAGCGCCGCGTGGGGAGAAATCCCAGGGAGATGCCGCGTGGAGCTGCAGAGCCGGCAGCTGGCGGGGGCAGTCCCTGCGGAAGGGACGTGAGTCAGGTAGAGTTCTGCCTCTCCCGCGCCGGGGCAATGCAGCTTTCTGAGCAGGGAGGGGGGAATCGGACTGAGCAGTAGCCTCCTCTTTATCATTGTTAAAAGACGGGAGTATGGCAATATGACTGTGTTAGGGGGGGTGTCCTGCTGACTGTTTCCCAATGGCGTTCTCTCTGGAAGGGGTACAAATAGGATTGGGTGTACGGCAAAGGCAGCAGCAGGTGGCCCAAGAGCCTGAGTTCCTGAAGCAGCTGCCTCGGCTCAGCCCAGCTCTACCCCTTCCTGCGTGGCATAAGGTAAGGTATTTAACCTCGCTGTGGCCCAGTTTCCTCATCCGAAAACAAGAGCAGTTAACAGGACCACCTGATAGTATGGTTGGAGCATTGTTTAAACTGAATAGACACTGTGAATGACTTGGAACAATGCCTGGCACAGGGCCAGCCCCACGGAAGTATTTACCTGCTACTGGTCACTGTTAGGCCAAGGATCTGGGGTGTCAGCCCTGGAAAGTACCCTGGGGTTCAACTCCCCACAGTCTTTCCGCCTGCCGTCAGCCTACGCCGCTGCTATGGTTGCTTTGGCTGGTTCTCATCAACATGACGTTCTCTTAGCTCTGCGTCTAACAGACTGTGTAAATTTATATTTGCTTTTCCAGATTAGAAGAGGCTGTTCCTAAGTGGAAAAACAACGGCCTCTCCTGCAGGGTAATAAGGAAGAAGACACCTTTCAGGAGAAACTGGTTGAGGTATAGTAAAACTCCGAAGCACGGTGCCCATCATGGTGTAACGAAATAATTATAACTGAGGGGAGGGTCTACATGCTATTAAATATATTGCTTTTTTGGTATATTTTAACTGGTTAGGGAGGCTATATTTATGCTTCATGTCTCTCTTAAAACATCCTTCCTCTAAAATACTCTGAAGCACCAAAGTAAAAACATCTGGTACCAGGCAGTATGGAAAAAATAACCTGTTATCTGTCCGCTATTATTTGATGACAACTGGGGTTTTTATTTGGAATTGCTCTCCCTCACTGCCACCTGCTGGTCAAAGCCCGGAACAACTTACAGTCAGTCCCATGACCACCCAGATGGGCTTCTGAGAGCTCCCCAAAGCTTGAAAAAGAGGCCCTCATTTCTTCCTATTAAGAAAATGCATTGCCATTAAAATTCTTTTTATTGAAAATTTTTAATGTTTTTATTTTATTTTTGAGAGAGAGCAAGAGAGCGAGAGCAAGCACAAGCAGGGGAGGAGCACAGAGAGAGGGAGATACAAAATCTGAAGCAGGCTCCAGGTTCTGAGCTGTCAGCACAGAGCTGGACGTAGGCTTGAACCCATGAACAGTGAGATCATGACCCAAGCTGAAGTTGGACGCTTCCCTATTGCCATTTAAATTTAAATCCAGGGCCAGGTCCTGGTTTTGTGAGACCTGTAGCTTATTCCATTTGAGCGACTCTCTTTAAGGTGAAAGAATCCAAAATTATAAGTACAAAATCAGATATGGAAGAGAGTATCTTAAAATGAGAAATGACAACAAGTTACAAATCTCAAAAAGCAGACAATTACTACAAACATCACCCAATCCAAAAAAAGAAAGTATTTTTTTTGTTAATTAACTGTCTCACACACCTAACACTTTCCCCCAACATTTAAACAATTATCTGTCTCTTCATAAAAAATGATTTTGTAATATCTTCTATGTGAGAATAGAAAGAAAATTCAGATTTTCTCTAATAAAATCCATGGCTCAATAAAATTTGTTTACTATTGAGAGTTGAGAAGAATTTCCCTCAGGTTCACAATTCATTTGTAATGTCATGTATATATTGAGGTTTGTGGTCAAATCTGGAGAAATCTATCATTCATTTATCAGCTATAAGATTTCAGGACATTTTCTAGCTTATACAGTGTCTAATTTAAAATTTTTTTAATGTTTATTTATTTTTGAGGGAAAGAGAGAGAGAGCGACAGAGAGAGAGACAGAGACACAGAGAGTAAGTAGGGGAGGGGCAGAGAGAGGAAGACACAGAATCCGAAGCAGGCTCCAGGCTCTGAGCTGTCAGCACAGAGCCTGACAGGGGGCTCGAATTCACAAGTGGTGAATTCATGACCTGAGCGGGATTCAGATACTCAGTCTCTAATAAATAACTACGCCCTGGTGCAGCGTCTAATCTAACAAAGTGTTGGGGGGGGGACTGGGGGGCTCAGTCAATAAAGCATCTGACTTCAGCTCAGTTCATGATTTCGCAGTTTGTGAATTCGAGCCTGGTGTCCAGCTCTCTGCTGTCAGGGTAAAGCCCACCTGGATTCTGTCCCCCTTCTCTGTGCCCCTCTTCCGCTCATTCTTTCTCTCAAAAATAAATAATCATTAAAAAAATAATAAAATAAAATGCTGTTTGAATGGACTGCACTTATTACCATTTTGGCTCTTTGCCTCCCCCTTGTAGGAATATACTGTGATTTCTGTTATCTTTTTAGATGGCACTATATCATGTCAAGTTGGCAAGAAATTAAAATAGTTTCCCAATTGCATATATTTTTGCTCTTCTTCATTGGTAGGATTATTAAACAATCCAAAAACCTATATGTTACTTCTATTTGAAATGTATCTTTCCCTCTTGATGAATTACTGCTTTTCATATGATCTGGAAATTTTTTATCATAAACTTGCTTCTCAATGTCAGACTAATTTCTACTAATTTCATTCTTTGTGGTAACCTCTTTTGTTTCATATTCTTCTAATTTTTTAATCAGAACTTTCTTTCAGAAGGTAACTATGTGAGGTAAGAGATGTGTTAAGTAACTTTATTTATGGGGCAATCATTTCACAATATATACATATATCAAATCATCACACTGTACACCTTAAATTTACATAGTTTTAACAATTACACTTCAATAAAGCTAGACAATTTTTTCTTCCGGTTCTCTAATAAATAAGAAATCCAACGATGTTGTTGTGTCTTATTCATTTCACTGAAACTTTCCAAAACACTTTCCAAATTGCAGGTAACACAACACGTTCCCCGCTCAATTTCTCCTTAGCAGGATCCCAAAACTCCTCGCAGATGCTCTAATGCCCTTGGCAGCAGGGAAATGTGACCTACAGGAAGTTGGAGCGGAAAAGGACAGCTGGCTGTCTGCACCAGCTGTGGTTAAAGTAGTTTACCTTTGCAAATTGTATGTAAACATATGCCCAAGGGAGCATGTTCCTGGGGCCCTTTGCAGGGGTCACTAGGTCCCCTGGAAACCTCCACATCTTCCTGCAATACGTCTGTCCCCAGGAAGTGCCGCGGTGTGCGACAGCTTTGTATCACTTCCCAATTCTCTCCTACAGTTCCTGTCTGGGCAGAAAACTGCTTTAATTTGGATCAGGTAGATGGAAAGTCATACTAAAATAGAGAAAATTCAGAATTAGGAAATATTTTCAAATATGCATTTTAAGGTATAAGCTAGAAAATAAAAGACTGGTCTGGTTTTGTCTCTGAAACAACTTGACCTTGATTCATCGATAAAGTGACTTTGCTCATCTGTAAAGCAAGAGTATTGGAGTATCCTCTGAACTAAGGAACTAGATGATGTCGAAGATCCTTTTTAACTCAAAAACTCTGTGAGCTTTATACACACACACATACACACACACACATTCACTGGGCTGTTTCTAAGAAGAGAGCAAATCTATTTTTCAAAAATGAACTTGCAGTAATTATTTATAATTAGGGAGATCATTTCTTATTTGTGTGCTAGTAGGCTTGAACATTTTAGTTATAAGTGGTCTAAACATGCTTTAGTCACAGTATTATATATTATAAATTCTTCTGTTTTAGTACACAATTCACTTACAGCCCAGTTCCATGGTGATTACCACTGATTTACTATTGTCCAATGAATGTTCTATGTATACATGTATATAGTACTAGCAAAGCATTATTGTGTCGTTAGACTTTCTTTTTTAATGCTGAAAAGTAATAAACCTTCTAGAGGAAAGTGCTGTTTTAAAATAACTTAAATAAAAGATAAAAGTCTTTTTGCTTTAATCTGCTTTACATTCCCAAATTTTATTGTCTCTTAGAAAGATTGATGCTGTTTCCACCATGCCCAGCCAGTTTGCAAGACTTTAGATCTTTCTTTCTTTTTTTAAAAGTTAAATTAAATTTTAGTTAGTTAACATACAGTGTAATATTGGTTTCAGGAGTAGAACTCAGTGATTCACCCCTTACATACAGCACCCAGTGCTCATCACAAGTGCCTCCTTAGACCCCAGTGCCCATTTAGCCCCATCTCCCCCACCTCCTGCCATCAGCCCTCAGTTCGTTCTCTATTGTTAAGAATCTCATGTGGTTTGTTTCTTTTTTTTAATTTTTAAAATTTATTTATTGTTGAGAGACAGATCATGAGCAGGGGAGGGGCAGAGAGAGAGGGACACACAGAATCCGAAGCAGGCTCCAGGCTCTGAGCTGTCAGCACAGAGCCCAATGAGGGGCTCAAACCCACGAACAGGAACAGTGAGATCATGACTTGAGCCAAAGTCGGACATTAAACTGTCAGAGCCACCTAGGTGCCCCTCATGTGGTTTGTTTCTCTCTCTTCTTCCCTCACCTTCCCATATGATCATCTGTTTTGTTTTTTAAATTTCACAGATGAGTGAAATTATATGGTATTTGTCTTCCTCCGAGTGACTTATTTCGTTTAGCATAGTACATTCTAGCTCCATCCACATCATTGAAAATGACAATATTTCATTCTTTTTGATGGCTGAGTAATATTCTTTGTGTATATGTACCACATCTTCTTTACCCATTCATCATTGACGGACATTTGGGCTCTCTCCATAGTTGGGGTATTGTTGATAGTACTGCCATAAACACTGAGGTGCCTGCAACCCTTCAAATTTGTATTTTTGTACCCTTTGGGTAAATGCCTAATACTGCAATTATTGGATTAGAGGGTGGTTATAGTTTCAGTGTTTTTTTTTTGAGGAACCTCCATACTGCTCTCCAGAGTGGCCAAACCAGTTTGCATTCCCACCAACAGAGCAAGAGGGTTCCCCTTTCCCTGCATCCTCGCCGATACCTGTTCTTCCTTGTGTTGTTCACTGACGCCACTCTGACAGGTGCGAGGTGGTATTTCATCTTTTCATGTGTCTGTTGGTCATCTGTATGTCTTCTTTTCTTAAAACATTTTTTAATGTTTTATTTATTTTTGATACAGAGAGAGACAGAGCATGAGAGGGGGAGGGGTAGAGAGAGAAGGAGACACAGAACCGGAAGCAGGCTCCAGGCTCTGAGCTAGCTGTCAGCACAGAGCCCGACGCGGGGCTCGAACCCACGAATGTGAGATCTGACCTGAGCCGAAGCCAGAGGCTTAACTGACTGAGCCACCCAGGCACCCCATATATGTCTTCTTTAGAAAAGTGTCTATTCATGTCTTCTGCCCACTTCTTAAGTGGGTTGTTTGTTTTTTGAGTGTTGAGTCTGATAAGTTCTTTATAGATTTGGCATACTAAGTCTTTAGATTTCAGAGAGCAGATGTTGAGGCCCGAAATGATGGGTCCTTGATTTATTCTCTTCCAGAAAGATTTATTACCTTCCAGAAGGTCCTGGGCTCATTGTGCAAACTCATTTCACCTCTTTCCAGCAACCTGCTTTGCACTCTAGAGGTCTCTGGGAGGAGCAGTGCCGGGACCCCTTCTGATACACCCTTTGCCCTCCTCCAATGCCTCCTGCACAACGAATATCATAACTGATCTGATTATTTTCCCAGGACAAGCAGGTGCCCTGCAGCTTCCATCACCAGACAGAGGATCAGCTGGAAGAACTGAGCACCTCTGTTCAACGGGCCTCTTATTTCAAGTTGACCACAGTAGGTTCCCATCTCATAGACAATCCAGTGCACACATGGTTCATAATGTCACAGACTGGGGAGGGACTTCTTGGCCCCAAAGGACACCTAATAGGTAACACATCTGGCTTCTCATGCACCTCGCTCAAGTCTCTCCAAGGTGCCATTGATTTGGGAAGGAATTCCCAGCATCCAATGCTCAGTCCTTCGCCCTCCACTTCTCTCTGAAGTCAACCCGCAGAAAGCAGTGCTCTGTTCTGTAATGGCCACCAATAAATCATCTGCCTGGTGGGTTGAGACCTGTGGCTTCCTAGGGTGCTTGGTCGCTGTGTGGGTGGGTCTGCCTACTTCTTTCATTGTTATTAAGACATCTAGGGTTGTTGCATATCTAAACCACATGCTCCCATTCAGCTTTTACCTGTAATTGAGCTGCTAAGTTTTTAATTTCCATTTGTTTGTTTCCTTTGTATTTCTCAGGTGGTTTAGGTATTGAGTGAGGGGAAATGGTGCTATTTATTGATTCCTACCAATCTCCACACTATGTGCCACGACACAGAGAAATACCTTAATCAAGACAGAGTTCCTTCCCAAGGTGAGTGGACAATCTAGCAACTACGAAGATGTGAACATGACAATTTGCATGAGTACAATTCACCCCAATCTGGGCAATCCTAACTCTTTCCCCTTCATCCACCAGCACAAGCTGTTCCACTTTCAGATGAGTCATCAGGACTGTTCCTGGACATAATTGCTTATAATGAAGCTAATGGTGTGGGCAGTGTTGCAAAATATTTTCTCTGTGTGTGTTAGAGTGGGAGAGAATAGATAGGAGATGAGAGAAATGGAGGAGGAAGCTAACTGGAACTATTTCCGGTTGGTTCTGGTGCTGAACGTGTGTTACTTACCAGGGAGCAAGTCCCTGCCTTGTCCTTTTCCTGCAGGTCAGCAAACTTCATCTGAGTATGTGTTAAGTGGCCGGTACATTTCACATTCTTTGTCTTTGGGTCCTAGGTTTCTTTGTTAGACTGTGCTGGCTGCTCGGTGAAACGTCTGTTTCAGATCAATTGATCACTCCGTATACAACTTGGCTTTTCCTGACTTTGTCCCTTCTCTAGATGTCACTCTGTTTATCTGGAATGGGCTTCTCCCAATCCCAAGGGGGTTTTGGAACCCCCCCCCCCGCATACTTCCAAGCCCATTGATCAGCTTAGCCATATGAGATTTTGCTTTGTGTAAGGAGGATGCTTTCTTTTCTCTACTTAAATCTGTCTCCTTAATGAGCTACCTGCTGCATTTCATTTTCTTCTTGAAGCTTCTCTAGTGGGGCCCCTGAATTGGTTTTCTCATAGTTCTGTCACGTAGGAGTCTAATAGTAAGTGGTTTCATAGACACAGAAGAAACCTCTTAAACTTCTCAAAAGACACATATATGAATATCTACTTGATTCATGTGTTCCAAGTATCTTGTTTCAGCTCAGGTTATATACTTTTGCAGGGGTGTTATTTTGCATCTTCTAAGATGCTTATTTAACAATTGGTGTTCAATTAATGGCAGAAGAGAATGAACAAACGTCCTCCCTCTGCCGCCAAATTCTGGAAGACACATGTCAAAGAAATCTACCATGAGCCTCAAGTGCTCCTTCCTAAAACTTCATAAGCATTTTGCATCCTTCTCTTCTGTACATCCACATATATTTTAACATAAAAACGTGATGAAATGCTTACATGTCATGAAAGATGTCCAATATTGAATTGCTGAGTCTCCATATTTTCTGGTGCACTGCTGCTCTCCTCTGTTGTTTATCCCAGTTTGAGAAGCATGGCTTAATAGATGCTCAATAAATCTTTATTGGATGACTATATGATATCCAAATCGGATAATCTTAATGAGATTCTTGTAAATAGATAACTCCAGAAATTTCTATTTTGGGTCACAGTCTTCCAGGGGAACTTACCTTTGTAGGTGGGCAAATGGAGGCTTAGGCATGTAAATGAGCACCACATTATGCCAC
>NC_043700.1:154829548-154836850 GCF_006229205.1 Suricata suricatta | reverse complement strand
ACTGTTCTTCTCTGTCCTTTTCATGTAGTCATTTTCCCCAATGCAAAAGCACTTTCCTCCACATGGTGGGACACAGGCAGCACTTCCCTGCCTTACATTGTTTGACATCCACCACCAACGAGGCAAAATAATTCTGAAGTCTAAAGTCACCAACAGGGACAGAATTCTCCTGGAAGACAACGGGCCAGCCTTCAAAAATCATTATTAATTTGCGGGTAGGTCTTCATCTGGGGGTTGTGCTGATACTGTGCTTCACACTGGGTATAACCTATCAAACAGAAGAGCGGGTTGGTGAGACCCAACATCTGGTTTACAAATTAAAGATATAAAAGTAATAAAAATTAAGATACATGTTTATTTCATACCATGTACTTAAAATACACCAATAATCCTGGCACAGATATAAAGGTATAATAAAATCTGTGTAATAATAAGGTTAAAAACCAGGATAAAATAAGGAAAGAATGTCGATGCAATCACTTGATGGCATTCTGGTCATCGAGATGTAAGTGCAACTTTTAGGGATCATCCTTTGAGGGCCATTGTTTCTCCTTCTCTTTCTCTTTTCTTATTCTTATTGGTTTGACCAAGCATATGGAGTCTGGAGCTGAAGCAGTTATCCTGGGTCACAAAGCAGAATCTGTCCGTCGAGGATGGTGGCCTACAAGATAGAACGTTACGGTTCCTGATGGCTATGGAGACATCATGCCAGCCCAGCCCACGGTTTCTGACACTGCCATTTGTGTGAGACAGACAGAATCCCCACTTGTTGAAGTCACTGTTATTTTGGAATTTGTGTCATTTTTGGTCAAACCTTGGGATGAATCACTGCAATGATATGTTTCCTTTTCTAATAATTTCTTAATCTCAATGGATTGTAATGGCAGGGTAGATAATAACATTTGTAGATAAAACCTCAAAAACCCCACAGTGCTTTCTATGTACTCCTTCTTAGGAAGTTCCTGGAGTAAACCAGTTAAGAGGAAGACATGGGATCCTGGGAACAGGGAGTCCAACACAGAAGAGAGGTAAAAGGACTTTCTCCCACTGGGACTGGCGCAAAGCTCCAGGACAAGAGCCCGGGAAAAGTCTGGAAGGCAGCCTGCCATGACTGGAGCAGAAGAGTGGAGGGAACCGGGAGAGACGATCCCAGGGGAAGAAGGGAACTGGTAGAACATCTCATGAATTTGACCATCAGGAAGTTTTACAATTCCGGGGAGAGTTTTAACGAGTCCACCTTCCATCACCTCCCCTGATGTCCTTGGTGTGGTTCGTGAGGAAATCAGCTTCGGTCCGTCCAGTGTCTGTTATACACCGGGCACTGGGCTAAGTGCTTCGCGTGTTTTACACTCATGGGTTTTGCCCTACATCTATGGACATTCATTCTTCCTTTGGTGCTGAAAATGCCAGTCACTTGCTCCCCTGGGCTTCCTTGCAGTAAGGACACATGGTCTAATCTCCTATGAAATAATATATGGCCATTTAAAGTCACGATGCAGAAGACGGTTTATGGACATGAGAAAATACTCTCAATGTATTATGCAAAAGGAAGCAAATAATCAAAGATAATGAAATAACTACTTAATCAATTGTTAATGAAAATAAAAAGGACTAACAACTATAAATTCTCTCTCTATATGGCATACTCTATATAAGCTCTGTGTGTGTGTGTGTGTGTGTGTGTGTGTGTATTTGTATGTATAATAGATTGCATTATTGTTCAAAACACTTCCTGCCTCTTTTGTACAGACTCTGCCCCGCTGAGGTCAGCTTGACCACTGTATTTGCTGAGTGTGACTGGAATAGATGTGGTTTTCCATGAGACCCACGGGTAGAGGCCGCTCCTTCAGCCTGAGTCCCAGATTCATGACAGAGAGCAGCTGCAGCCGACCCCCACCCCGGACATGTGATGTGAGGGAGTAATAAACATCTGTCACTGTGAAACATGAATTTAGCTTATACTAAAGCAGCACAGACCCCTTGAAAAAAATAATGAGCATAACTGAGAGCTTGAAGTGACCTGAAAGGCTTTCTTCTTATTTTGCCTCTTCAAAGAAACTCATTTCTGTTTTTTGTCAGACCAGAAGATCTTCATTATTCCATAAAAGTATTACCTCCTAGTAGAGATTCTTGTCTTCTGATAAAAATAGTCTCAATATGTTCTGACTGACCTTGACATGTTCATGCTCCAAGTAATAGGGAAGGAAGAAAGAAGCAGCGGGCAATGCCATAATGGGCTTCATTCACTTCCATGGACAATAAGAATGCAAATGCCATCTGGAGGTCAAAGAGGAGATATCGACATAAATGAAAAGACCGTGGCCCTTGAAATTAAATTAAAACCAGGCAGATTGTAAATACAAAATTTGAGGCAGCAGTGCTGAATTATATATAATGGATGCATTCACAGAGCAGGTCAAACTGAATGGTGCTGATATCAGTTATACAGTAATATGTTCTGGATGTAATTAGTACAAGTTATACAATAACAGTAGTTAAATGCCAACGAAATTCAATGGAGAGCAAGGTAATTAAAAGTTCATATAAGCATTCCATCTGACTTATGATATTTGGGAATGAAATTAAAAGCAACTTCATAATTAATCTTTTAAGGGAACAATAATTCAAACTACATGTACAAGCTACATAGGAAAGGATCAGCAATCCTGATACATTTTCCCACAATGTGCCACAGAGAGACAAAAGGGTAAATCAGAAAATTATTGCAAACACAACTGAAATATTATTATCTCTTTGTAAAAGGGAGGGGAAAAAAAACCTCTGATGAAATTTTCCCTGGCATACTGATGCCATTCTTCTCTGTGCAGTTAGAAAAAAGTCAGAATGAATTAGACAATGCTTAGAAAAGGCAATTAACATGAGCTATTGATGTAATGGTCAAATGAGTATTTACCTACAATATGCTTAGCGTGAGGTCAAATATATTATGAAGGGACATACAAATAATAATTTAAGCTACCAGTTGGTAAATACTGTAAATACCATAGGCCATGTGTTGAATGCCGTAGTACAAGGTCTATCGAAACCTCAAAACAAGACTGTGTATAAGGTAGGTATTTATAACAAAGACAGACAGCCGCTCATCACAACATGGTTTCTTTCCTTTCTGGGCTCACAGCTAGACTGCATTTTTCCAGACTCCCTTGAAGTTAGCTGTGATCAAACAGTTAAAGAGGAAAAAAAATACTAAGACTAAAAATTGAGCTCTGAGTGGAAGAGAAAACACAATCCATCCTTAATGAAAGCAAAGATTTCCCTAGAGTTTAGCTTTGAAACCTATATGGCACACACAGGCTAGATTAGATGCTTTTCAAATGGGTGCATGAAAAAAAAACCTATGTGGGCAAAAGGGGAGGAAAATGTAGTGTCTGCTGTTTGTACTCACGGAAGTCCTTCACATGTTGAAGAATGGCTGATACTAAATGACTGGTATGGAGCCAAAACATTTTTACAAAATATAACTACAATGGACTGCATTTTTAAAAACTGTCTTCTTTTTTAAAAACTGTCTTTTTGAGGGGCACCTGGGTGGCTCAGTCAGTTGAGCATATGACTTCAGCTCAGGTCATGATCTCATAGTCCGTGGGTTTGAGCCCCGCGTCAGGCTCTGTGCTGACAGCTCAGAGCCTGGAGCCTGCTTCAGATTGTGTCTCCCTCTCTCTCTGCCCCTTCTCTGCTCACTCTCTGTCTCTGTTTCTCAAAATAAAAATAAAGACATAAAAAAAACTATCTTCTTGAGCTGTAATTCACCCACCATAATTCACCCATTTAACATGTATAATAAAATTTTTTTAGTGTATTCATAGAATTGTGTAACCACTGCCCCAATCTAAGCTTAGAACATTTTATCTCACCTTGAAAGAAACATATATCAACTAACTCCGTTTCCTTTCTGCTGGGAGCCATCCTGAACTCACTGGTTGAGTGAAAATTCCTGGTGAGGGTACGGCAAGTTTGCAAGGTCTCTTATAAGGCAGTGACCAATATCTACCCTCGTATGACTATCATTTCTGCTTGAGCACCAGACCTCAGAGTGCCTTGCTGATTAAAATCAAGAGCAAGCTGTCCTCTCGTTCTGGTCTTGGGGCGGTGATCGCACCTGGTCAGGAACAACCCAGTTACTCAAGAAGACTGGTGTGTGGGTTATCGTTAGGTCTACCCCTACATTCTATTCTACCTTGAAAAACCTTGTAATTAACTAGTAAACATAATACCTCCTGGACTAGGGTAAATGTTACAAAAGTTAGCCCTGCAACTTATGCAAAGTATACATCTTTTGTCTTTGTGGCTGTGAAAGTAGACAATGTGTCTCCTGGGGATCCTGTTTTTCTGGGAACTTTCTCTTGGAGCTATACACAGCCTATTGACCCATACTCATAAAAAACTAAACTTTACTAAACAATGCTGTTTGCCTCATGGTTAAAGGTTGCTTTCAGGGTGCCTAGGTGGCTCAATCAGTTAAGCGTCTGACTTCGGCTCAGGTCATGACCTTGCAGTTTGTGGGTTCGAGCCCCACGTCGGGCTCTGTGCTGACAGCTAGCTCAGAGCCTGGAGTCTGTCTTTGGATTCTGTGTATCCTTCTCTCTCTGACCCTCTCCTGCTTGTACTGTCTCTCTCTCTGTCTCTCAAAAATAAATGAAAAAACATAAAATAAAATAAAGGTTGCTTTCTTAGGGCTATACCAGAGGTTTTGTACATCTTGGTCTTATGCATCCTATGGAAAAAATGTACGCTTAAAAAATACCTGCCCTTCCCATATAATAGCATGAGTGTCTGTAGCTAAGTTTTTTATGACAATTATTACCACTAAGATTAGAACTGTAACTTCTGCAGAATTCATGTTCTGGAAAATTGTGCTGAAAAAAATTATCTATGAGAAATCATGTACTAAACACATGCTGCTCTTTGTGCTCCTTGTACCTTTCACTATCAATAAAGCTAGGGAATCAGTCAGAGCAGAGATGCCTGCCTGGTGATCAGAAAGAAAGTTGAGGTTTTCTCATCCCTTTCGCCAACACCATCCACCTTCAGGGAACCCTGGACCTGCTAGAGCTGGACTCTGGCACCTTTCCCACTTGGGGCTGGGGACAGTCCTAAGCAACTATTAACTTACTCTTGGTCACTATAAAGTTGCCTATTTAGAAAATTTCATTTAAATGGAACCATACAGTATATGGCTTATATTGTGATTGGCTTCCTATAGTGTAATGCTTCCAAGCTTTATTCATTGTGTGGCATATATCAGTACTTTATTCCATTATTCCTAAATACTATTCTATTGTTTGGCTATACCACATCTTGTTTATCCATTCAACAGTTGTTGCACATTTGGGTTGTTCCCACACTTTGGCTATTATGAATACTGCTTCTGTGAGCGTCTGTGTACAAATTCTGCACTTTCATTTCTCTTGGATGTATGTACTTAGGAGTATTGTTAGGTCATGTGGTAACTCTATGTTTAATCATTTGAGAAATTACCAGACTGTTTTCCAAAGTGGCTATGCCATTTTATATTCCCACCAACAATGTAGAAGGGTTCCACTTTCTCCAAATCTTTGCCAATACTTGCTATTGCCTGGCTTTTTGATTATAGCCATATTAGTGAGTGTACAGTGGTATCTCATCGTGGTTTTCATTTGCATTTCCCTAATGAAATAATTTGAATATTTTTTGCTTGTGCTTATTGACTACTTGTATATGTCCTTTGGAGAAAGGTCTATCAAATCTCTTGTTCATCTTTAAATTGGGTTATTTATCTTTATATTGTTGACTTGTATTTTTTAAATACATATTCTGGACACCAGTTCCTTACCAGATGTATAATTTGAAAATACCATCTCCTAACATGTGCATTGCTTTTCCACTTTCTTGATAGTGTCCTTTAAAGCACAAAAGTTTCTGGAGTACCTGAGTGGCTCAGTGGGTTGACCTTTGGGTCAGGTCATGATCTCACAGTTCATGGGTTCAAGCCTCCCATCAGGCTCTGTGCTGACAGCTCAGAGCTTGGAGCCTTCTTCAGATTCTCCCTCTCTCTCTCTCTCTCTCTCTCTCTCTCTCTCTCTCTCTCTGTCCCTCTTTGGCTTGTGTATGTGCTCTCTCTCTCTCTGTCTCTCAGAAATAAATAACCATTAAAAAATTTAAAGCACAAAATGAGGTCCAACTTAACTCTTGTCTTTTGTTACTTGGGCTTTCAGCGTCATTTTTAAGGAGTCCCTGCCCAACGGAAGACCTTGAAGATTTATTCCTATGTATTCTCAGAGTTTTATAGTTTTATGTCTTACAATTAGGGTTTTGATTCATTTACAGTTAGTGTTGCATGTTGTGTGAGATAAGGGTCCTACTTTACTCTTTTTCAGGTGGATACCCGTTTGTCCTAGAACCATTTGTTGAAAATCATCCTTCTCCCCACCTGTCTTGGCAAGCTTGTCGAAAACCATAGATCCCAATGGCGAGGGTTTCTTTCGGGACTCTCAGTTCTATTCCATTGATGTATATGCTATCCTTGGGACAAGACTACTAGTAAGGAACTAAGTGTTTCTGGAATTCTTTGCTCAAAGCTGCTATGGACTTTGAGCAACGACTACTCTTAAATGATTCTTATGCTTTTAGGCAACTCATCATTGTTTCATTTCAGAACAAACTTTCCAGAAGTGATAAATGATAAACTCTTCCAAAAAAATCAAAGCGAATGAAAATAAAAGCTTGGAGAAATTTCAAAAAAAAAAAATTTCAAGACGTTCTGGGGTATGGTAGTATTTGAACGAGAAACCTACTTCATTAGCTCCACTGTTGATTGGACCGCCTCCGCCTTTCTCCTTGGGGATGGGCACTCTCATTATTCATCAAGCTGAGGAGGGCAGAGCTGGAACTCACCTCACTTGTTAACTCTCCCTTGAGCGAGGGTTGCGAGGTCTCCACAAGCCATAGAAAATCCTGGAGCCTCTAGGATTTTCGAACCACCCTTCTATGGAGAGCGCAGTTTACCGCCCAGACCAGGAGTAGCTCAGTCTCGGGAGCCGCCCGCCTCCCAGGCGCTGCCCAGGCTTCAAGAAGGCCGAGGTCCTGTTGGCACCTGATTGCCCAGGGCGCCGGAGCCCGTCCTGCGGGCCCCCTCCCGTCCAGCCTGCGCCTCGCAGCACACCCCCGTGGGCCTCCTTTAGACCCGGCACTACCCGCCCGACGCGGCGTCCGTTCCGGTCCTCCGGGGCGCCGGCAGCGCTCCATCCCCGGGCTGCGCAGCGGCCGGGCGGGGCAGCCCCGGCTTCGCCCGACGGCGGGTTC
>NC_043700.1:154814271-154829448 GCF_006229205.1 Suricata suricatta | reverse complement strand
GCACCCGGCCCGGGGCCGCGGCGCTCGCAGGGTGGCGGGGCGCGGGAGGGAGCGCGCGCCGCGCCCTGGATGGAGAAGCCCTTTGGGAACTTGTGCCACCGCAGTCATAAGAGACAAGGCTTAGGTTCGGAAGCCCAGAATACCGTGGGGCAGACGGTGCCTCCGAGCTCCCACTCCACCCGGGGATGGCGCCCCGTTCTCCACGTGGTGGCCCGGCACAGTGGCCTCGGTGGCGGCGGCACGTTTGGGCCTTTGGCGAAAAGCGTCGAACTCGAGTCGCGTGTGCGCACCTCGCAGCTTGGCGAAAGGCCCCAAGGACAATTGTATGACTAAAGTCAGAATTCCCAGACAGATGTTTGGGACAGTGTTATAATTTCGCTGTTCACTGTGAAACATTCTTTTTGCTTGGGAGAGGCATCTTCCTAAGAACTTGATTTTCCGGGAGCTGCTGATACTCAAGAGGGCCCCCTCCCCCCAACCACTTTTTTTCCCCCTCCTGGCTCCAAATGTACAGCGGTGTAAAGTGAATTACATTTAGTAAGTACCCAGGGTGCTAGGTATTTTGTGTATTTAATCTCATTTCATGCTAACAACTCGGTGAGGTGGCCAAAAGGACTACTTTGCTGCTTAAGAAAGCCTGAGAAGTGTACCTCGGGAGAAAGTAACTACACGTGATGGCTAGGTTTGGAGCCAGACTGCGTGGGTTTCAGTTTACTCTGCCATTTGCTAGGTTTTCAACTCTAGGCAATTACTTCGTGAATCTCAGTTTGTTCTTGTTTGTTTTTACACTTATAAGACGGGAGTGAAAGTGTCATGAGTTGTATGAGGAATCAGAGAGAAGATCTCTGTAAATACTTACCATAGACGCTCCCACATCCTAAGTGCCCATTAGTTTATTATTATTGTAGATTATACAGTCAGTAGTTGGCAGAGGTGAACCTGACTCCAGATCTGGGAATTTAACTACCCCATACTGTCTTTTAAGGTTAGGTTTAGAAAGGTCTACTTTCCAGAAAATGATTGTTGCCTAAGCAGACTGCCTTTAGAGTGGGAGGAGGGGATGGCCACCTGCTGTTTGTTCTTTTTTTTTTTTCTTTTTTTTTTTTTTTTTTTGTAGTTGTTAGTAATCTCTACAGCCAGCCCAGAAATCAGGAGTGGCATGTTCTGCCTGTTGAGCCAGCCAGACGCCACTGTCTGTTCCTCTTTTTGATTTTCATGATACTGCTTTTTATAGAATGGTTGACTTAGGAAAATAAATTTTTATCACTTAGGGTCCTGACAGAAAATCAGATTCAACCCAGATGGTCCAAATGAAGAAGTTTTAATAAAGGAACAACCTATGTGGGTGTGAACAAGGTTAAAAGGATAAACACGGGGCATCAAGGGGCTCACACGCAGGAAGCCATCTGCATCCTGGGACATTCTCTTCCTACCCCAGGAAGGGGAGGAATTCTGTACTGGAACCCAATTGGGGTCAGAATGGTGAAGGAGGGCAGAGGGCAGGGCTACTGTTTGAAACAAAGACACATTTACACTTTCTCTGTAATCATCTGTTTTCTAGGGTATGTTTCTTTGTCTCTCTGCCATGACCTGGGACCGATGATCTATTACTTTCCCCTGCAAACTCTAGAACTCACTGGGCTTGAAGGTTTTGGCATAGTGCTTCTTTCTCCAATATTCCTAACACTTACTCCTTTCTGGAAATTGGCTAAGAAGAAGTGGATGCTAATCCTGTTGCGGATAATAACTGTTGGTAAGATTTAAAAGTATTTCCTTGCGGTTTTGTGTGTGTGTATGTGTGTGTTCAAAATCAAGTGAAAATATGTAGACTGTTCTTTGAATGCTAAATAATTAAATGAAAAAAATTCTTCTTTCTCTTACTACTATCTTAAAGAGTTTTAGTAGAATTGGAAGACTAGATCAAGAGTCCATGTCTTTTACATTTTTAACTTTTCTGTCAGAACGGAAAAGCCTAAAAATCACTGAAATGAAGAGGGAGAACAGGTCAACTCTTGAATATTTTGTTTACTTTTTCCCAACCATGATAAAAAACTCAGAAACCATTAAAAATGGTTGATTGCTGGCGCACCTGGGTGGCTCAGTTGGTTGAGTGTCTGACTTCAGCTCTGGTCATGATCTCACAGTTCGTGAGTTCGAGCCCCTTCTTGGGCTCTGTACTGACAGCGGGGAGACTGCAGCTGGCTTAGAGCTCTGTGTCTCCCTTTCTCTGCCCTTCCCCTGCTAACACACTGTCTCTCTCTCTCTCTCTCTCTCTCAAAAGTAAATAAATATAAACAAAATAAAAAAATTGAATGACACTGCAGGGAAGTAGGTAAATTACGCACGCTGAACACTATAGTAAGCAGAGTCAAACAGCAGATTAGGAAAGGTATTTGCAACTTTTTTAGTCAGAGGGCTAATTTCACTAACATATGGACTTTTTACAAATCAATAATAAAAATCCAACAACTCAATCGACAACAGAGCAAAGGATATGATCAGTTTACTGGGAAACAACGTACTTTTTAGCACGTATTTTAAATTTAAAATGTATAGACACACACACATTTGTATGTGGCTTCATATAGTGGATTGCCAGAGAACAAAGTTAGGTAACACTGTAGTGTAAGTAAGGATGGGAAGCAGGCTCTCAGACATTGCTGGGGGGAATGTAAACTGGCACTTGTTCTGTGGAGAATAATTTAGCAGCATTTATCAACAGTACAAATACGTATAGACCCTTTTATTCAGCAATCCCATTTCTAGGCATATGCACCACAACTATACCCACTTATGGCTTAAAACAGTAAAACTACAAGGTTATTTAATCGTTATGGCAATATTTAAAACAGCAAGATTAGAAATAACCTAAATGTCATATGTATGGCATCGATTAAATAAATTATGGTTTTGAAACTTGGAACACTATAGAAAGCTGTGCAGCCATATAAAAGAATGAGAGTATTGTGTAAGGAAAGGGAATGTTCTTTAAAATATCTTTTTTTTTAAATATTTTATTTATTTTTGATACAGAGAGAGACAGAGTATGAGAGGGGGAGGGGCAGAGAGAGAGAGGGAGACACAGAACTGGAAGCAAGCTCCAGGCTCTGAGCTGTCAACACAGAGCCTGACACAGGGCTCGAACCCACGAATCTGAGATCTGACCTGAGCCAAAGTCGGAGGCTTAACCGACTGAGCCGCCCAGGCACCCCTAAAATATCTTATTAAGCGAAAAGAGGAAGCACTAAATAGTATGTGCAGAACACTAACATTTGTGTAAGACAGTTTGGATGGAAATATATTTAGTTTTTAATTGTACATGCATTAAATAACCCTCAAAGCATTAAAAATAAAAACCTTGATAGCATTTTAGTTACTTGAAAATGGTATCTAGACACAGGCATAAAAGAGAAACTTTGCAATACATACCTTTGGTATCTTTTAGATTCTGAAATTTGAGTATGTTACATTGCTAAAAATTAGCAATTAAAAATTGTGAATGTGCACTTACTGTCCCAAGGAATTGAGATTATTAATGTAAATAAATATTGAGAGACCTTGAAGAAGTACTGGGAGTAAAACAGTAAGAGGGTGGGGTCATGGAAGAAACGGTTTAGAAAACAAAACCACCAGACTCTGGTCTGGTTGAATCTGTAGCTGAAAACCCCCGATGTCTCACTCTTCTGTTATAATGCTGGGCAGGTTTCTCTGGAGTTTTCCAAGTGGCATATATTTCTTTTCTCTGGATACAGTCATTTATTTGACTTTTTTCAGAAACAGTGACAGGAATTACTGTGAAATTGCCTTCTGTGTGTCTGTGGGCCAGTCCCTGGAGAAGGCAGAGCGAGGTTAACGTAGTGAGTTCTGTGTTACCCACGAGGGTGTAGGACTCGGCTCCTCAAGGTCTTGGGCTCCAGAAGGAATAGTGGGAAAGACCACTGAAAAACGCATCCTTTATGAAGACGCCATCCAGAGTAATGGAAAGACCTATCAAATGTTAAAATGTCAGCTCCAGAAATAATAGAAGTGAAGCGTTCTCCTGAGTGGAGGGAATAGTAACCAAGCTACACTGCCTTGAGTGTAGAGTCCCCTCCTCTGAATTGTTGTGGCCTGAGTGTTGCAAGTTTCATTTTCTCGCCACACTCCTTCGTCGGCTTTATGGGAATGCGCTCATCAGTGGCACTTCTTCATTGCCCTTGTTCAATGCTGCCTGTGCCAGCCTTACCCACAAAACTATTGACTCAGGGTTAATGGGGTGCTTTTTAAAAAATTATTATTATTTAGACCCACTTCTGGCCCAGTAACTTCTGTGGCTGTAAGGAATGTGATATTCATAAGTTTGGGGTGGGTATGGTGTTTGGGATGCTTCCTGTTGTTCCCCTTTCCCTTCCTTCCTCTGTGAAGATCCATCACTTGAGTCAAGGTGGAGTTCAATGTGAGAAAATGGAGTAGGTAGGGAAGTGATGGAGAGTTGAGGATGAAGAGACCATTTTGCTTAGATCCTCTTCTGGGCGGCCACTGAGCTCGGCTGATGCTCAGCAGAAGCTGATGTAAGCCATGGTTTACCTTAAAACTCTCTTCAGATGCTTCTTAAGGAAATGAAACAACTTTGTCTTTAAAGACTTTGTCCTAAGTTATAACTACGGCATAGATCTGGGCAGTATGAGCTATCACCTCTGGCACCTCAAATATTTCAGGCTGATTATATTAACTATAAATTAGTTCATATTTTTATTGGTTTAGATTATGTCTTAAAGATTTTGACCCACTAGGATGGCTATAATGAAAAAGGTAGTGACCAGTGTTGGCAAGGATGTGGAGAACTGGGAACACTCACACATGGCTGGTAGGAATTGAAAATGGTGCAGCTGCTTTTGAAATCAGTTTGGCAGTTTCTCAAAATGTTAAACAGAGTTCTCACCTGACCTAACAACTCTTCCTCAGTATATGCCTGGGAAAAACTAAAACCTTTCTTCACATAAGACCTTATACACAAATGGGTATAGCAGCATTATTCTTTAAAAAAAATTAAAATGTTTATTTATTTTTGAAAGAGAGAGAGAGACAGAGACAGAGTGTGAGTAGAGGAGGGGCAGAGAGAAGGAGACACAGAATCTGAAGCAGGCTCCAGGCTCTGAGCTGTCAGCCACAGAGCTTGACATGGGGTTTGAACTCACGAACTGTGAGACCATGACCTGAGCTTGAAGTCAGATACTTAACCAACTGAGCCACCCAGGTGCCCCTAGCAACGTTATTTTTAATAGGCAAAAAATGGAAACAACCCAGTGCCCATCACTGATGAATGAATGAAATGTAGTATATCCATACGGTGGAATAAGATGCAGCCATAAAAAGGAGCGAAGTACTGATACATGCTATAATATGGATAAGCCTTGAGAACATTCTGACAAATGGAAGAAGCCAGTCACAGGAGGCTACATATTACAGAAGTCCGCTGATATGAGATGCCCAGATGGGACAAATTCATAGAGACAGGAAGTAGATTAGTGATTGCCAGGAAGTGGGGCCGTGGGGAGGAGGAGAAGGGAGTGACTATGGATGGGTATAGATTTCATTTGGGGTAGTGAGAATATTCTGGAATTAGTGGTAATAGTTGCACAACTTGGTGAATATATTAGAAGCCATTAAATTGTACACTTTGACACATAGTGAATTTTATGTTATGAATGACATCACAAAAACCTTTTATACACACAAGTCTGCATTAACTTTATCTTTCTGAGTATAAAGATGGTATCAGACGCAACAGTTATAGAATTGTGTTCTAATGCATGATTGCCAGAAATGTTCAGCTCTCCTTAATTTGTTTGCAGGCAGCATAGCCTCCTTCCAGGCTCCAAATGCCAGGGTTCGGCTCGTGGTCCTTGCCCTTGGAGTGTCTTCCTCGCTGATTGTGCAAGCCGTGACGTGGTGGACAGGAAGTGGCTTGCAAAGGTACGGTATCTTCTGTCCATAGACAAAGGTTCGTATCTTACGCCTGTAGACAAACAAGTGTGATCACTTACCAAAGGGAAAGTTGGGACTAGGAATTCAGATGATAATATTTACTTTGCATACAGCTTGTAGAAGTCTCATTTTTTCCCCCTTTTCACAAAATCAGAATGTGAATACTTGGCATCAGTCTCCACAGTGTTTTGAGAATTAAGGAATTGTAACACGTTGCCTGGGTAATGGACTTTACGAAGACTAAGGATTAAGGCATGTTCATTATTGCAAATTACCACCAGGGCTCTTTTATAGAGTCATTCTATAGAACGATGAAGTTCACTGTGAGTATAGTACATTGAAGCTACCTAAAAAGTGATTAAAAATACTTCTGTACTTACAGATACCTCAGAATCTGGGGATTCATTTTAGGACAGATTCTTCTTCTTGTTCTCCGCATATGGTACACGTCACTGAATCCAATCTGGAGTTATGAGATGTCCAACAGAGTGATACTGACCTTAAGTGCCATAGCCACACTTGATCGCATTTACACAGGTACGTGTACGCCCAATTTATGTAGGGATCTGCTCTCTTGCATAGTTTACTCATCTGAATGGAACACATCTTGAAAAGATAAAAGGTCTTTCTGCACTATGTCTCTCAGTTTTTTTCTCCCTCTGAAATAGTAACCAGCACAGCCAGTGGTTTATTATCTAAGCACAAGACACCTTTTCCTTGCCAGAACAGAGGATGAAAATAAAGAGCCATTTCTGGCTTCTGTCGGTGTGGAATGGGAGAGTAAACCAGGCTGCAGGCTCCCTGCTGGCTTCCAGTGTGTCTTTCTCCCCCTTCCCTCTGGACGGGGCTGAGGCTGAGACCCTTCATCTCTCTTCCTCCATAGTGACGCCGGGGTGCCTCTAACACTGTGGGCAGCTATTCGTGAGCAAGACTCTGGGAACTCTCTGGAGTTTTTCGTTTGTTTGTTTTTTGCTTCTTTTTTCTTTTCTGGGAGTCTGAGGCTCCAAGTCTGAAGGTTGGAAAAGAAAGGAAGTCTTGCATATTTATACCACCTTTCCAATCAGCTGTCTCTCTTTGGAGCTGACTTTCTCAGAGACATACAGGTACCCAACTTGGATATTTGCTCCATGTGCTAACTTGAGATCCTTCTGCAAAGAAGGGACAAGTGTTACTAGATTCTGGTTAACTTGCACCTGGCTTTTTGTGTGAGTCTCAGTGAGTCACTGTTCTTTTGTCAATACAAGGAGAAATCTCACAGATTAATGGAAGTGTAGAGGTTTTGGCTCAGCATGAACAAAGTGCTTGTATAATCCCCCTTTTGCCCCGATTTTGGCATGAAACAGGGACAGCGAGAACAAGGGAACATCATGCAAGGAGATTGGTTGAGTGACGTTACTCTTAGTTAGAACATTTAGAATTCAGTCTGGAGCCCTAAAATGTGCTTAATGTTTTATAAAACACGAACATTGAAAGGTGGGAACGCAGGCAGCAAATTTCACGGGTACAGCCTGATAAGGATCTAACTTCAGGGTATCGTTTACATTTCCTGACTTGAGTTTTCGTCTCTCTCGCCTCCGTGTTAATTTTATGTGACCCAGTTGTTGATCCCGTCCTGTTTTTGCCCCGTGCCTCATTTACAAAACCCCGGACCCCTCACCAGTTTCCCCAGATCACACCAGGCCTTTTTGTGGTTTCAGCAAAGATTTGCTGGGTCCTGAGGGAGGAGCCCCCACCCCCGTACACAGCAGTGGTACTCCGCAGAGTCAGTCTCCGTCTCTTTCTTCCCAACCCAAGACCCACTTAGTCTCCAGGCCCTGGCTTCCTTTGTCTTCACCACTCTTCCCCCCATCCCTGTGGCTCATGGCTCAGCTCCTCTCCTCTGACTCCTTTATGGACAGATTGGCTTTCTTCCTCCTTGTGAAATACCAGAAATCTGGCTACCCCCCACCCCCAAGCAGACCCTAAGGCTTTCTTCTCTCCTACCAGAGAGCTTCCTAGTAGTGTGGGCCACCTGCCCAGCAGGCTGTCTTCTTACAAAGACATTCTCCTGCGGGCATTTTCTCCAGTTGATAGGTTTTTGTCTGTGGAAGTCACTGATGCAATGAAATGAGACCTCTTGGTGAAACAGCCCCAGGAAGGAGGCCACATAGTTAGGTACACCTAAGCTATCTTTACCAGCGGTATTATCTTGGACAAGTTACTTGTTCTCGCTGGGCCTCAGTTTTTGGCTCTGTTAAATTGGTCTAGTAAGAGTTTACCTCATAAAGTTGTTGCAAGGGTTAAATGAGTTCCTATCAAGGGCTAGGAAGAGACCTGAAACTCAGGAACTGCTCTGTCAATGTCCGCTACCCTGGGTGCACAGTGGGGCAGACGAGAGCCCAGTGGGTTGGGGGGAACGCGGGGACATGGCCTGGTGTCCTGGATATGTTCCACTCAAGTTGACCTGCATCTCTTCCCTGAATCTGCCAGTCACTTTTCCTGTCTATGTTTTTGCTCATACCATTAACGTCACATGAAGTAAAAAACTCGCTGGGATTGTGAAATCCCAGAACGCTTGGTTCTCCTCAAAGCATTCCTGATCTAGCCGTCCTGAAGTCATCTCTGACCGGCTGGCTCTCAGCACGTTCCGCTTTGTGTTACACTTTCGTATCTCATCTTCCCTTCTAAAATAAGCTTCTTGAAGCCAGGTACCATTTCTTACTTGCTACAGTCTGTGAAATAGAGAGGGTACATTTTCACATAATTGACCGGTTCCCATTTTTCATCCTAGATGGCGACTGCAGTAAGCCCGAGGGGCAGAAGACGGGAGAGGCAGCCATGGGCATGGCCTCCAGCCCCACCGGGAGCTTGGCAGGGGCTGCCTTTGGCAGTCTTTTGTTCCTCACCCACTGGGTTTTTGGAGAGGTCTCGCTTGTGTCCAGATGGGCTGTGAGTGGGCACCCCCATCCAGGGCCAGATCCTAACCCATTTGGGTGAGTTTCGGTTTGGAAGCAATCAAGAAATTGGCTATTAAAGGTGAAGGTAGAAATAACTTCTTTTATTGAGCCGCTAGTTCTGTACCGGCCAGGTATTTCATATGCTGCTTTCCCTAGAGAGCAGAAACATTGCATGACATTGTTGCATATGAGATGGAGCCAGAAGGGTATTGCCTCGGAGCTGGAGGAGTGCTAGGAAGCAGGTGCTGCAGGGTTGTGCATGGCTAGGGGGAGGTTCCGGGAGCTCCTGCCTGGGTGCCCTGAGGAATTTCCGCATGGAGGAGCGTTCCCGGGGCAGAGAAGGCATGGTGTTGGCGTTTCCTCCAGATTCCTCATGACAGCTACGGGCACTTGGTGAGATGAGACCACAGTGCCCTGCTGAGAGAGAACAGGTTGGCAGCCTGGTCATCGATCTCTATTCTCTGCAAAAGAGGGAAGCCCAGAGAGATCTCTTGTCTCCTCTGATACTCTGGGACTTGCTCCAACCATGAAGCTCCCAGGGAGTCAGCAGTCTTCAGTTTAAGTATTGGAACCAACAAGTGCTTGGTTCTCATTGAGCCTTTCTCTCCTCTTTGGGATACATCTTTTCTCCTGTGTTTTGGCCCCGCCTTTTATGTAAAAAGATTGGAGGAACCTTTAAAATCCTCTGCCTCAGATAACTGCTCTTAAAGCACAGGGATTCCCACATTTGGCAACTGCCTTTGGAATCGCTCCCCAGCATACCCCCAGGGGCCTCAAACTCAGGGTGTCCAGGTCTGAACTTGGGAGTTTCCAATCCCCAACGTGTTCTTCTTCCCCCATGCCCAGCTTCACCCTTCCAAGCTGTCACTCCTTCATCTAAGCCAGAATCCAGGAGTCATCCTGCAGCTGTGTCTTTCTCACTTTCTGTGTCTATCTGGCATTAAGTCTAGTCAGTGCTATGACTTCTCTCGGATCTGCCCCTTCCCTGCTATCCCCACCCTGTCTGCCTCAATGGAGGCCTCAACGTCTTTCACCTAGGTTTCCACTCTTGCGTCTTCCTTGCCTCTCTTCAGTGTGGCCTTCTCTGCACTGCCCCCCTCCAACTGTGAGCTCTCCAAAAATGCAAATCTAACCCCATCTCTCCCTGGCTTTGAACCTTTGAGTGGTTTTTTCCATACAAGGATCTGCTCCCCGACTCCTCTTACAAACACTTCCTCGCTTATCCCCGTGCTTCATCCGGGATGAAATCACTGTGCGTTCCCTAGAAGTGCTGCACTGTTCTGGCCTTCATCTGCAAGGATGTGCTCTTCCCTCTGTCGGGCTGCCTGCTCTGCCTCAGCAGCCTGGCCAGCTCTTACTCACCCTTCTAAACCCGGCTTGAGCATCCTGTCCGCCAAGTCTTCCCTGATTATCCCAAGGGTTCCTTTATGCCACATACCACCTCGAATCCCACCCCTACCCTCTTCTATCTCTTATTATTATTCTGTATTACAATTAAAAAAAAATTACAGTTATTTTAGGTCTTCCGCTTTAGCCAGTAAGCTCCTCGAGGGCAGGGAATGGGAAAAAGACGAATATTTATGACTTAACTCTGTCAAGCATGGAGCTAGGAAGTTTACGTATGTTACCTCATTCACAGTTTGTATCTTTTGATCCTGGATGCCTTTGCGTATTTGGGAGGAAGGGAAAGAAGGAAGAAAGCCACAAAGAGACGGGAAGGGAAGGGGTTTATTCCTGTGTTTTAAAGCTTTGTTTCAAAAGTTCTCTATAAAAATAGGCATCAATTATATGGAAGAGCAAAAGGAGAATTAGACTAGGACCCCGAGGCCAGGCTTGAGGGCTGGAGTCCCTGCCGGCCAACAGAAGCTCATCATTCAACTGTGGGCCAGTCGTGTTGTGTCCCTGGCTTTCTTTTTCTCCCTTGTAAAATGAGGGGCTTTTTTGGTAGACATTTTATTATTCTGTCTGTTGGAGGGAGATATTGAAGATGGAGTTGTAGTTTATGAGACCAGCATTTCCCAAATTACGTTCTGTGGAATACTGGTGTCTTGAGACGTTAATAGATACTCTGAGAGAAAAAGATTCCTAAATTGTATCGTTTTAGGAAATGCTGCGTTTCATATTCCTTTCTTTGTGATTCACAATATACATTAGCATATGAAAGACTCCTGGGTGTTCTCAAACTTATTTGAAAGTAGAATTCCCCGTCATCTGGGTGGCTCAGATGGCTAAACATCCAACTCTCGATTTTGGCCCAAGTCTTGAGTTTACCTTCCTGAGATGGGGCCCCACATAGGGCTCCTAAAGCTAGGCTGAGTGCTGAGTATGCAGCCTGCTTAAGATTCTCTCTCCCTGTCTCTCTCCCTCTGCCCACCTTCCAACTTGTGCTCGCTCTCTTTCTTTCTCAAAAAAAAAAAAAAAAAAAGGATTCTTTTTTAGAACACCTATTAACATCTAATGAAATTAGTGTTTCTCGGAACCCTGCTTAAGAAACGTTGCATTAGACTTCACCAGTCATGACCATCATAGTAGGAATTGCTTTCTAAAATCCATAAGAGATTACATCCCAGGTGAGTGGTGATGGGGTAGAAAGGTGAGGAACAGGAGAAGGCTGAGGAGAGGCCCAGAGCGTACCGAGGGGGCTTTGGGAAGCTGAAGGATCGGTGCGCAAGGTAGACCCCGGGAGAATGAGGGAGCCCTATAAACTATGTCTTCGTCACGTTTCCAGTTTCCCGGCAGCCCGCCCCAGTGCTCCCTGCGTGTTGGGGTTCTTACCTCTAGTGCTTTCGCCTTCTGATATCCTGAATTATTTATTAATTGTGTTTACTGTCTGTTCCTCCCTCACTGGAATGGGAGCCCTCTGGAAGAAGGGATCTCTGTCCATGGCTGTATCCCAAGTCCCTAGAACGCAGCCTGGCACATAGTAGGTCCTCATAAACATTTGTCGTTGACAATGTTTATGGATAGAAAAAAGATCAACAGTGTCCTCCATGGCCTTTTTCACATCTGGTCTTCTCTAGACGCAGGCTGATCCTTAACCTTGGATGTGAGGGTGGGCGGGATAGTAGCAGAGAGCCTCACTCCAGGGCCAGATGGTCTTTTTTGGGTTCTGAGTCCCAGCCTGGCTGCTGTGTGTGACCTCAGGCAGGTTATTTAAGTGCTCCTTCCCTTAGCGTCTGCCTCTGCAAAATGGGGGTAAGAAGAGCAGTTGCCTTAGAGACTTGGGAAGATTAAGAGCCAGTAATATGTAGAAGTCTTAAAACAGTACGCAGGAGACTCTGCTGTGTTTTTTAGCTTTATTTATATTGTAGCCATTTAATTGAGTGCCATGTGGTAGCTGTTATTGCTTCTGTATTTCCCCCCTAAAGTTGAGTTAAAATTTTTTATTTCTCCTCGTACAAGTTTTTGCCAAAGCAGCAAAAGAATGAAGTAGTTTGTGGTTGTTTTAAAATGCACATAACTATCAATTATTTATCCAATTGACAGCAGTCCCAGAAAGTCCCAGGCTGTATTGAGGCAGAAGAAAGAAAGAGAGGCAAATTAAATAGAAACTATTCCCGATGACTTTTTCTCTTTGTCTATGGCAGAGTTGTTTAAAATGTCACATGGCCAATATGGACTATAATTGAATAGTCTGAGAATATTCAATTGCTGTGTTTCCATTGGCCATGAAAGACCAAAGATGATATTTATTTCAAGTCTGAGTTGCTATTACGTCAATGTTCTTTTTTTTTTTTTTAATTTTTAATGTTTATTTCTTTTTGAGAGAGAGAGAGAGCAGAACGCATGCGTCCTGGAGTGCGTGAGTCGTGGATGGGTAGAGAGAGAGGAAACAGAATTCAAAGCAGGCTCCAGGTTCTGAGCGGTCAGCACTGAGCCCAGCTCAGGGCTCAAACTCCAGAATGGTGAGATCGTGACCTAGCTGAGGTCGGACACTTAACGGACTGAGCCACCCAGGCGTCCCTCAGTGTTCTGAATGGATTTAATATTGGTTTTCACTGAGCTTTCATGATCTCACTGGGTTTTTTTCACATTCATATTATCTCTTGGATGCACCTCGAGGTGGGAGATGTATTTGTTTCATATTTGGGCAATGAAATATTAACGATGGCAGATGTCCTACAGCATATTATTTTCTTACAGAGGTGCGGTTCTGCTGAGCTTGGCAAGTGGACTGATGCTCTCAGCTTGTTCGTGGTTTCCCAGCACCAGTGTACTCTGGTGGGTTACAGGTAAGGGAGTTTACCCTACGCGTGCCCGGCATTCCGCTCAGTTGACTGTTTACTTCCTTCTCCTTCATTATCTCTCTCCTCCTGTAGCTGACATACTGTGCCTGACCGTGTTCACATACCCTCTCCCATCTCCCAAAGAAGGCATGTGTGTCAGTTAACAGTTTTTTTTTAAGTTTATTTGTTTATTTTGGGGGATGGGCAAAGAGAATCCAAGGAGGTTCCGCACTGTGAGCACAGAGCCAGTCTCAGGGCTCGAACTCAAGAACCGTGAGATCATGACCTGAGCCCAAATCAAGAGTCAGAGGCTTAACTGACTAAGCTGCCCAGGCACCCCTGTTTCTGTTGCAGGCTGAGGAGATGGAAGTCAGCCATTACCACAGTGCCAGACCTCTTGCCCTCTCCAAGATTCCCTGCTTGCCTGGTTTTCAGGAATGCCCTCCTGAGCTCCTCACCCCTCCACTCAGCTTTGGGGTCCACGTTTGCTTCTTCAAAGGCCGGGACCCACCCCTGCCAGTCACACCCGTTAAGATTACAGAATATTGATGGAAGCCATCATATTTTAGGATGGAAGCCATCGGTATTTTAGGAGCAGCTACTTATTTTTGTGACTCTATTTTATTACTATGACTGAATTATGTCACTCTTCTCCCTTCCCTTTAAAAGGCAGAAAATGGTTAGAGTCCGTTTTAGTGTTAAACAAAAAACTCCGCACCCTGTAACAGAGCAGTGTATTTGGTCTCTGTGAGGAGAGATGCCCCCTTTCATACTCCTTAACCGGGTGATTCAGAGTGTTGCGCTGGATACCCTGTGTGGGTTCGAGACTGGGGATTGGTGTTGCCTGACTAATGCAATCGGTAAATTTCTTTCCATCCTAAGTGCTATCACTCTTGGGTGGAGATATATGTGCAATTCATGTTTTAAAGCTATATTTTAATGTTTGTTTTTGAGAGAGACAGAGACAGAGCACCAGCAGGGAAGGGACAGAGAGAGAGGGAGACACAGAATCTGAAGCAGGCTCCAGGCTCCCAAGTTGTCAGCACAGAGCCTGATGCAGGGCTTGAACCCACAAACTGAGATCATGACCTGAGCTGAAGTCAGACACTTAACCAACTAAGCCACCCAGGCGCCCCGACATATGTATAATTTGAATAGATGGCCCATTTAACGAGGCTAGCCAGGTCCCGGTCCTTCTGGAGCAGCGTGAACAAACTGTTGTGGTCGCGTTGAGCCCTTTTCACTTGCACGTGGGTTTTCTGGTAGCCATTCTTCACTGACTGAGCCACCCAGGCACCCCTTCTGGTAGCCATTCTATATGGGGTCTGTGGAAGTTGGTAAGAATAGAATTTTTTTTAATTTTAAAGATGTTTATTTATTTTTTGAGGGAGACAGAGCACAAGTGGGGGAGGGGCAGAGAGAGAGGGAGACACAGAATCTGAGGCAGGCTCCATCCTCTGAGCTGTTTGTGCAGAGCCTGATGCAGGGCCTGAACTCATTAACTGAGAGATCATGACCTAAACCGAGGTCAGCTGCTTAACCGACTGAGCTGCCCAGGTGCCCCAGGATGGATAGTGTTTAAGAGTAACCTTTCGGACATCCAGATGGCCTACAGGCACGTGAAACGATGCTCAACATCACTCATCATTAGGGAAACACAAATCAAAACCACACTGAGATACCACCTCACACCAGTCAGAGTGGCTAAAATGAACTAATCAAGAGACTATAGATGCTGGCGAGGGTGTGGAGAGACAGGCACCCTCCTACACTGTTGGTGGGAATGTAAACTGGTGCAGCCACTCTGGAAAACAGTGTGGAGGTTCCTCAAAAAACTATCCATAGAGCTCCCCTATGACCCAGCAATAGCCCTGCTAAGGATTTACCCAAGAGATACAGAAATGCTGATGCATAGGAGCACATGTACCCCAATGTTCATAGCAGCACGGTCAACAATAGCCAAAACTTGGAAAAAGCCTAAATGTCCATCACCTGATGAGTGGATCAAGAAGATGTGGTATATATACACAATGGAGTACTACATGGCA
>NC_043700.1:154760814-154814171 GCF_006229205.1 Suricata suricatta | reverse complement strand
TTTTTTTTTCCTCTTCTTTTTTTGGTGGTGGGGGTGGTTATGTTTAAATGAAGTTGCTTTTACAGCACCAAAGACTTAATCATCCATTTCCTATGTAATAGGTAGCTACTTTTTTGCATGGACCTCAAGTTTATTGTAGTATAGAGGTGGAATTTAAGGAAAGGTATTAAGCAGGCTGTGTTGTAGCTTATGGGCAAGTAATAAGTTGTATCATGTATCTTGAATGTATCATAGATAAGCTGCTATATAACGATTGCCACTTCAGATAGCTGTGAAATTGGGTGATTAGTTGGTACCTAACCTTCTAATTTCTGTATAAGTCTAATTACATGAAATAGAAGTTGGTGTTTTGACTACTGTATTGTAAATGATGGAAAATAATTGCATATGTTAAAAAAAAAAAAAAAAGAGTAACCTTTCTTCTCACCAGAGAGAGGCCTCATGAGATTCCTCAAGAAAAGGGCCAGATACTTGGGTAAATGCTGAGTTTGCAATGAGGATAAATAGCTTCTTATTTTTTTTTAAATTTTTTTTGTGTCTTTATTGTGAGAGACAGAGAGTGAGCGAGGGAGGGGCAGGGAGAGAGGGAGACACAGAATCTGAAGCAGGCTCTGGGCTTTGAGCTGTCAGCACAGAACCCGACACGGGGCTCGAACCCAATGACTGTGAGTTCATGACCTGAGCCAAAGTTGGATGCTCAACTTACTGAGCCCCCCAGGCACCCCGAGTATATATAGTTTCTTGATCTCCATGCAGTTGGGGAAAGGAACATGAAATACATTGGAAATTTGTTCAGCACTGATATCATGCCTTTTCTCATGGATTATAAGGAAAATGCTTACTGGGAAGGTAATTGGCAGGTTAATTGTGAACATGGGGAAACTGAGGTCCCCAGTTAACTGTTAGTTAAAGGACATAAACACTGTGAACCTATAGTGTTATGCTTATACTTATTTCCCCAGAGAAGTAGAGTCAGACCTAATCTAGTTTTGCTGTCTCTTTGAAGTATTAAATAGTCATTTAAAGGACCCCAGGGGCAAGCAGATTTGAAGCTTCTAATGGGCTTTAAATCTTGGTGGCAATTAAATTATTAAAATCAAAGTTCTATTAAAAGACAAAAACAGATGTGCTAAACATATTGATAGGACCCCAGTGTACTCTCAGTGTTCCTATAATTTTATTGTATCAAAAATTTGACCTATTGAAAACTAACATAGTTATTTTAATTTTACTTGAATATTCAATTACTATTAATTTTGCTTGGTGTTGGGGTGCCCGGATGGCTCAGTTGGGTAAGCGTCCAACTGGATTTTGGCTCAGATCATGATCTCATAGTTCTTGAGTTCCAACCCTGAATTGGGCTCCAGACTGATAGCATGGAGCCGGTTTGGAATTCTCTCTCTCTCTCTCTCTCTCTCTCTCTCTCTCTCTCTCTCTCTGCCCCTCCCCTGCCAATGAGCACACGTACTCTCTCCTTCTCAAAATAAATAAATTTATAAAACATTTAAAAATGGATAGAAATACACACACAAATATTTCTTCTTATGCATAAGACTATCTCTGGAAGTATGTGGAACACAATGCTAACATTGGTTGCCTTCTCTAAGGGGAACTAGTGGTTGACGGGTTAGAGGGACTCCTTTATCCCTTTCTGGATTTTGGATTTTGAGCTTATAACCTATTTAAAAATATCAGTTTAGTGGATTTAAAAAAATATAACCTGGAGCACCTGGATGGCTCAGTTGGTTAATCCTCTGACTTCAGTTTAGGTCATGTTCTCACGTTTGTGGGTTCGAGCCCCGTGTCAGGCTCTCTGCTGACAGCTCAGAGCCTGGAGCCTGCTTCCGGTTCTGTGTCTCCCTCTCTTTCTGCCCCTCCCCACTCATGCTCTGTCTCTCTCTGTCTCAAAAATAAATGAAAAACATTTAAAAAAAGATATAACCTATTTAAAAACAGAAACTAAAAATAAAAGCAATAATAGTCAAGGGAATTTGAAAACATGTTTTCTTTCCCTCCAGATAATTCTTTGTAGTAAGACAGAAACAATTAGGTCATTCTAATGTCTTTCATTTGAAATATCAACTCAGGAAACATTCTTTTTAAAAAATAGCCTTTGAGGGGCGCCTGGATGGCTCAGTCGGTTAAGCATCCGGCTTCGGCTCAGGTCATGATCTCATGGTTTGTGGGTTCGAGCCCCGCATTGGCTCTGTGCTGACAGCTCAGAGCCTGGAGCCTGCTTCATATTCTGTGTCTCCCTCTCTCTCTGACCCTCCCCTGCTAGTGCTCTCTCTTCTCTCAAAAATAAATAAAAAACATTTAAAAAAATTAAAAACAAAATAGCCTTTGTAAGCTGGTAAATAGGAAAAGTCACCTTACTAATAATCAGAAAAGTGAAACTCAGAATGTGATATTGTTTTCATCATTAATTTGGTAAAGATCTTCAGAAAGAAATAATTCTGGCAGGGTCCAAAAGGTGAGACTTCTGGCAAGTCTTTTTTTTTTTTTTTTTTTTAAGTTTATGCATTATTTACTTAGAGAGAAGGAGGGAGGAAGGGAAGAGTGGGGAATGGGCAGAGAGAGGGAGACCAAGCAGATTCTTTACTATTAGCGCAAAGCCTGAAGCAGGGCTCAAACTCATGAACTGTGAGATCATGACCTGAGTGAAAACCAAGAGTCAGATGCTCAACTAACTGAGCCATCCATGTGCCCCAGAAAGTTTTCTTAGCCTTTCACAAAAGCAGTTGCTCATAATTAATGATTCTTTAAAATGCTTTTACCTCCTGACACAGTACTTGTACTTAAAAATTTTTTTTAATGTTTATTTATTTTTGAGAGAGAGACAGAGAGAGACAGAGACAGAGTGTGAGTGGGGAGGAGCAGAGAGAGAGGGAGACAGAATCTTAAGCAGGCTCCAGGCTCCAGAGTTGTCAGCACAGAGCCTGATGATGATACCACTTACTGAAGATTATATTCTTCTTCTTATGTAACATTATATCAAGAACATTTTCTTCGAACTCGTGAGCCATGAGATCATGACCTGAGCTGAAGTCAGACACTTAATTGACTGAGCCACCCAGGAGCCCCAGTACTTGTACTTTTAGGACTCTTTTTAAAGGATTATTTTAATATTTTATATTATAATAATGATTTTATAGTATTTTGTAATATTTTTATTATGTAGTAAGAGACTAATTAACAAAGAAAGATATTCCTCACAGTATCGGAAGCTTCATAAATGGCCAACGATCAGAAAATGGTTGCTTGTATTGTGGTGTATTTATCTAGTGGAATACATAAAAATGACTTAGAAAAAACATTAATAATGTGAGAAAATGTTCTTGATATAATGTTACATAAGAAGAAGAATATAATCTTCAGTAAGTGGTATGATTCCATTAGTGTAAAAATACTTTCCTATGTATGTAGAACAAGACCGAAGGGAAAATACATAATAGCATTGGGTGTGATCAGCTCAGTGTTAAGGCGATCCTTAATTGCTTCTTTACAGTTCTGTAATTTTAAAATTTCTACAGTAAATAGTCATTGCATTTATTTCAAAATGAAAGAAAAATTTGGCTACAAAAATAACCATTATGAGATCTAAGTATCATAAGGTCTCCCTGTGGGCTTAAACTCTGGGTGGTAGAGGGCTCTGGAATCTGGTTCATCTGAGTGATGATCTTGGAGCGGGGGTGGGGAGGGTGGGCGGTCACGTGGCGTCGCCCTGTCGTGGTACAAGTAGAACTTCCTGATGGGTGGGTACCATGGAGCTCTGAGAGGCTGGCTGGCACCACTTCTCCTCACTCTGGTCGGCAGTTCGGCCCCAGCAGCGAGGGGCCTGCTGGAGGCCACCTGGAAGGGCGGGGCACGCTTCTCCATCGACTGACCTGCTGTGTTCTGTAGAAAGGTGTTATAGGGATGGCCTGGAAATGGGAATGAGACCCTGATGTGTGTCTCAGCACTGACGTCCCAGGAATTGGGAGAAACATACTCTGAGGTTTAGCTCAGAGAACTAGCACACATCGACCCTGTGCCTGCTGTGGTCCGGGCAGATGGCGTAGCCCTCACCACCTACCAGGCTGCTGGGTGACGGATGATCTGACTGCAGCATTGCTGGAGCAGGGAGCCCGCCAGCCTCCCTCAGTCACATCTCTCGGGGATGTGAGCTTGGGAAAGCCAACTTACACACTGTAGGACAGGGGGCAGCATTTGAGTGGATGGAAAGTCCTTGAGAAAATTCCTTAACAAAAATATTCTAGAAACCACGCCGACTCTACGTGTTTCCTGATGTCCTGGATCTGGCTGGTTAAATTAAATGGATGTATTTTTGGTATTAGAGATGATTTCACTTTTTTAAAAGGTGTTTTTTTTTTTTTCTCTTAAGGTCTTAACACAAGTAACCTAAAAATGCCTCTTCACTCCCCCGTCCTTCTGGAAGAAATAGCACTGAGATTTACTAGCTTCACACTCTGCCTCCAGTTGTGCAAGTAACTAGCCATGTGACCTTGAGCAAATCACGTTAACCTTGCCAGACCTCAGTTTCTCATCGGTCTGGAGACTGGACCAGGGCGCCCTCGAGGCCCCTTCTGGCTCTGAATAGCTAGCTATAAATTGGTCGTCCTATGAGCCTATCATTCCTTTTTTTTTTTTTCTTTAGAAAATGGAAGAGACTATTCTGCTCTCCTGTCTGATTCTTTTCCTTCCTCTCTCTGTCACAAACAGGTGCAGCTTCCGCCGCCGGCCTCCTTTACCTCCCCACGTGGGCAGCTGCCGTTTCTGGCTGTGTGCTGGCTGTCTTCACGGCCTCCATGTGGCCCCAGGTGCTTGGATGTCTTATTAGCTCAGGGTCGTGCCCTGGGAAAGCCATGACCATTGCCATGCTATTTTATCTCCTGGAGATATTTTTCTGTGCGTGGTGCACGGCTTTCAAATTTGTCCCGGGAGGTGTCTACGTTAGAGAAAGATCTGATTTGCTTTTGGGTGAGTATATTTGAAGGGTCTGGATTAAAGGAACTACATGAAAATACCCATCAGGCTGACTAGGATTCAGCACTTTACATGACTGGTGGAAATAAATAGGATGGTCGTGCCTTTTTTAATTAAAATAGATTCTCTTGATAAAAATAAAACAACTGGAGGAACGTCTAAATTACTACTCAAAAGATTTATTAATTCATCAGAGAGTTTTAGTAATATTCATGACCGCAAAGCCTTTTAGGTAAATTAGCTGTAAAAAAAAACCCCAAAACTCAAGTTTAATCCATAGTAAAGTATAAAGAGATACTGTGTAACAGTTGTATTACACGATGGGGGGGGTATGATCCTGGTGCTCATGCTGCTACTTCAGTGTTGCTTGTAAATATATAAAGGAATTGTGATTTTTCTGGTTCCCTGAGTCTTATCTGTGATTTTCATTTATCATATTTTTACCAATAAAATACATTTAACATATATGAATCTTAGTCTAAATGATAAATTTCCAAGTCATAGGATAAATATTTTCCATGCACCAAAATTAAAATTTCATGGCCTTAGATGAATATTTTAAAAGTTGCCTTCTGGCAGCGATGAAATTTCTGATACATACATACAGGCGTCCACAAATCAAATGTGGCCTATCGTTTTACTGTAGGTGAAACATGGCAGATGCTTCCAGGATAAAAATTGTGAAAAATTGAGGATTCAGTAAGGGATTCAGTTCTTTTTGGCCACAAATGCATTTTCCTGTTTGTTCATTCATTCATTAAAAAAATGTCGGGCGCCTGTATGTTCCAGACACAGTGTCATCTCGTGTTGCTGGGGATGTAAGGGACATAGGGCACTTGCCCTCTGGCACTTCAGGGAAGTGGGGGAGGCACCATGCATGGCCGTAGACAAAGCCCGGCAGAGTTACAGTCGGGGCGAGGGCGGCACAGCAGTCTAGACTTCTACCTTAGTTCCCCTGTGCCCTTGGTCTTTTTCCAACAACTGTACATTTTCACATAAACTCTTCTGCTCCCTGGAGCCAGACATCTATCAAGACAGGCTGACTTGGCAGATATATTTTTTAAATTATATGAAATATTTTAAAACAACGGAGAGTCTGCTATTTCTGGTAAACACCCCCACCCTCATCCAGCTGGCCACACGTATTGCTGCGTTTTCTCCGCGGGAGCCCTGGCTTTGCAAACTTAGTATTTCTTCTGATTTCTTCCAGGTGTGCGTGCTCTGTCCTGCTCTGTCTCCTTGTCCGCTGCCCTGCTTTTTTCTTACTCCAACTTGCTTAGGGGTCTGCCCTGTGGAGAGAACGAACAACAGTAAGAGCCGTTCTAAGCATACGTTGATTTCTTCAGCATGTTAGGAAGGTGTGTGTCTGAGTGCTTGCTGCCCCCAAAACTGCAGAAACTGCTTTGTTACAGCTGCATACAACCAAACATTTTTTAAAAAGTAAGACTGACATACTGATAAGGACACAAAAACTAAGGAGAGTTGGTAATGCTCAGCATAGCTTTTAATACAATTGAAAAGAATCTGTATTAAATCAATAACTAGTCATAAACTTAGCGTCAGAGTCACTCCAGCTATTTCCTGAAAATTGCACATAATTTTTTTTCGCTAGTTTTCTGCCTAAGCTTAACTGCTACTTGACATTTCCTAATTTACATATTGTTCAATCATACCTGTTTCCATTCTCATTGTACACAACTTCAGAAGGATGCAGATTTCACGTACCAGTTACGTCGTAGTGCGTCCGAACGGAGCTTCTGTTTACTGGCCTGACTGGCCCGTGGTTCAGGCCGCATCCTCCGTGAGGACTCACATCCCAGGCCAGAATTATTGTCACAGACGCGGCTGTCGTGAGAATCTGCCTTTCTTCCTTTCGTGCTCCTCAACCTGGTGCCTTTGAGGTCTTTTCAATAGAGAAAACAGGCAGTTTCCAAAAGGCTCTCTCTTCCCCCTTGGGCTCCACCTTCCTCTGCAAAACACAGCGACAGCCATTACCAACTTAACAACAAAGAAACCCTCCGGGAATGAAAAGACACCCCTCATCAAGAACACGCCGAGTCTTCCCTTGTAAAGCAGTGCTCCTAGAACCCGGCCTGATTTCTTGAGATCCATCCCAATTATCAAGAGCACCGCTAGAGCAATTGCTTAGGTACTGAGATGAGTTAACTCCGTAACTGAATTTTCAGGGTACGCCCATTGAAATGAAATCTAGGAACCTAAAATTTTCCATCGGGAGGATTTTGGGATTCGAACGTAATACATTCTTGCTTTCTCTTTTAACAGGGACAGTGATGCTAATTATTGGACTAAATATGCTATTTAGTCCTAAGAAAAGCCTTGATTTTCTTCAAACAAAAAACAGTCCTAAAATGCTTTTCAGAAAGAGTGAAAAATATATGAACCTTTGTAAGTTTTGCTTTCTTTTTTTTAAAGTGCTCAATGGTAGGGGCGCCTGGGTGGCTCAGTCGGTTAAGCCTCTGACTTCGGCTCAGGTCATGATCTCACATTCATGGGTTCAAGCCCCACGTCGGGCTCTGTGCTGACAGACAGTTCAGAGCCTGGAGCCTGCTTCCGATTCTGTGTCTCCCTCTCTCTGCCCCTCCCTGCTCATGCTCTGTCTCTCTCTGTCTCAAAAATAAATAAAACATTAAAAAAAATTAAAAAAAAGGTAAAGTGCTTAATGATAATAACATTTCAAACACATATGAAATTAAAGAGCATAGTGTAGCCTTACTCAGTTCCAACAGTCGGTAACGTTTTGCCAGCGTTCTTAACAGCTGGATTCCTTACTTGTTCTGGTGAAACACTTTGAAGGAAATCTCTGCATGCCTCTCATATCAGCCACAAATGCTCTGTATTAGTTTTGTTTCCCTTTTCATGGAGATAAGATTATTTAACAGGTAGAATTTCCAAGATGCTTTGTTCTTATTAGAACTATTTCTATTCAGACTGTTTATTTCATTTCTTGTTCTTTTTTTGGGAGCTTAAATATGTTAACGTTTGGGATATTGATGAACTGGAAACTCAGACATGAAGTTAGTTTACTATTCAGTCTGACTGATTTCAAATGAACTGTATTAAATAGAAACATTTATTGAAAGGATTACATTTACAGATGGTATATTAGGATAGAATACACTACCTGACTCCGTAGCATTATGTAGGTTGCAAAGATATGTAAAATCAGGTCTCCACCCTCAATGACTTGATACTTTTATAAAGAAGATAAAATATTATAGTGTGAAGAGATAGAAAACAAACTAAATAAATTTTTAATATATTTCTAGGAGAAATGCCACAGAGCAGTACCACCAGTATGTAAACACCTTCATACATGTTCTATCATAGTTTGAAGAGATTATACTAAAATTTAGGGAACATTTTTAAAATTAAGAGTTTTGTTTTGTTGTTGTTCTGATGTTTTAGGTAGGTCTCTTAAACTAAGATCTGGCAGGTTTTGTTTATTGACTTATTTTTTTTATGTTTATTTATTTTTTGAGAGAGAGACAGACAGAGTATGAGCAGGGGAGGGGCAGAGAGAGAGAGAGAGGGAGACACAGAATCCGAAACAGGCTCCAAGCTCTGAGCTATCAGCACAAAGCCCATCGTGGGGCACGAACACAGGAACCGTGAGATCTTGATGTGAGCATAATGTAGATGCTTAATCGACTGAGCCACCCAGGCGCCCCTTGTTTGTTTATTTTTAATCCTGACAATCTATGTTTTTATTGTTGCTGTTGTTGTTAGTAGTAGTAGGAGTATTAAGAACCAGAATTCTTTAGTTCATTCATCAAATTGAGACATTTAGAACAGTTTATTTACAAAGTTGTTTAGACAGTTTTGTGTAATTTTTAAAAAGAGACTTTATTTTTTAGAGCCATTTTTTGGTTTGAGCAGAGAGTATATCGGGGCACCTGGATGGCTCTATCGGTTAAGTGTTCAACGTAGGTTTAGGTCATGATCTCACAGTTCCTGTGTTCGAGCCCTCCATCGGGCTCTGTGCTGACAGCTAGCTCAGAGCCTGGCGCCTGTCTTCGGATTCTGTATCTTCCTCTCTCTCCCACCCTCCCCTGCTCATGCCGTCTCTTTCTCTCTCTCTCAAAAATAAATTTAAAAAAAAAGAAAAAGAGAGTATAGAGGTTCCCCATGAGCCCTCTGGCCCCACATACACACAGCCTCCCGTACTAGCAGTAACCTCACCAGAGTTTATTGCTACATTTATTGTCACTGAGGAATGTACCCTGACACATCACTGTCACCCAAAGTCCGTCATTTACTTTAGGGCTCACTCTTGATGGTGTACATTCCATGGGTTCTCACAGATGTGTAACGGTATGTATCCATCATCATAGCATCACACAGAGTAATTTACTACCTTGAAATCCTGTACTCTTCCTGTTCATCCTTCCCTGCCTCTACCAATGGCAACGGCTATCTTTGTGTTTAAAAAAATGAAGAGATTTTATTTTTTAGAGCACTTTTAGATTTACAGATACGTTGGGGGGTAAGTATAGACTTAGTTCCTTCTCATCCCCCCCTTACTCCCCCCCTCCACAGTTTCCACCGTCATTACCATCTTGCGTTAGTGTGGTGTATTTGTTACGGCTGATGAGCTGATACCGATACATTATTAAATCAAGTCCATAGTTTATATTAGACTTTGTCACGTGTTCCGTGGGTTTTGACAGAGGTGTCATGACATCCAGCCACTGTGCCAGTATCATAGTTTCGCTTCCTTAAACATCCCCTGTCCTCCACCTGTTCATCCTTCTGTCCTTCCTCCGAACCCTGTCAACTACTGATCTTTTACTCCCTCCGTTGGGCCTGTTCTATGCTGTCATTCTCATCTTCTAATTAGAAAATGTAATCTATTTTTGTTGTGATTTCTCATGCACTATGATTTATTTCTGATCTCTTACTTTGCTTTTGCTTTTTCTACTCTCTTTATATTTTCCTCTAGTTTTCTTTTTGCTTTCTTTTGCATTCTTTGGATTTTCCTCTTCTCTTTTTCTTCTCCCTCGCCTTCCTACTCCTCTTTCTGGTTTGGAAATTGTATCTTCAATTTCTATTCTTCTAGTACTTGGTTATTTTTTTCTCAGCACCTTAAAGGTATTATTCTGTTACCTGGCTTTTTTTTTCTCCCCTCTGGCAGCTCTTAGGATTTCTCTTTGTTTCGGTCTTCCAAAGCTTCACTGTGATGTATGTGGGTGTGGAGTCCCGCTCTGCACTCCCCTCCCCACCTTCCCTCCATCTTGTTTACTAGTGTTTGGGCTTTCTGAATCTGAAGAGTCACGTCTTACATCATCTCTGGAAAATTCTGTTTCATTTCTACAAATATTGCTGTTTTACCATTCTTTCTCTTCTTTTTTGAATCCAATTAGATTGTGTTGGATCTTATTATTATCTCTTCCTGTCCTTTAACTTACTCTTTCATATCATCTACCTTTGTTTTTAAGTTGTCCTTTGCACTAATTCTCTATTCAGCTTTGTCTGCTTCTACTTAAGTCCGCTGAATTTGGAATTTTATTTCTAGAAGTCTGTTTTATTTCTTCACACATTTTCCTGATCATCCTATTGAATAACCTCTTTTATTTTTCTAAACCTGTTAAGCATACTTATATTATATTCTGTTTCTAAAAGTGCCAACATCTGAAGTGTTTGTGGGTTTGATTCTATAGGATATTTCCCCCCTGTTGGTGTCTGCTCATGGAGATGTGTTTTATGTATTATTTCTTGTATATATTTGTGATTTATTTTTACCTTAAGCTCATGGTCCTTGGAACATTTTCAGGAAAGACTCCTTGAAACCTGAGTTTCAAGTATGGGTTATGCATACATGTTGCATATGAAAATTAACCCAGGAATTAGACATTTCTCCTTTGCACAAAATCCTTGCCTAATAGATTTAGTTATTTCATAAAATTATTTTTTATTCAAGTATAATTAACATGCAATGTTACATTAGTTCCAGGCGTACAGTATAATGATTTAGCAGTTCTTTGTATTACTCAGTGCTCATCACAAGAATATTAATCCCCTTCGCCTATTTCATCCACCCCCACCCACCTCTCCTCTGGTAACTATCAGTTTGTTCTCTAGAGTTGAGAGTCTGTTTTTTGGTTTGTCTCTTTTTTCTTTCTTTGTTTTGTTAAAATCCACATATGAGTGAAATCAATATGGTATTTTTCTGACTGACTCCTTTCACTTAGCATTAAACAAACCATCTACATCCATCCATGTTGTTGCAAATGGCAAGATTTCATTTTTTAATGGCTGAGTAATATTCCATTGTGTATATGTACCACTTTATCCCTTTGTCTGTGCAAGCTGGTACAGCTAGTGTGGAAAACAGGATGGAGGTTCTTCAAAAAAAAAATAAAAATAGAACTACCATATGATCCAGTAAGTTCTCTTTTGGATATTTACCCAAAGAAGATGGAAACACGATTTGAAAAGATCTATGCACCCCTCTGTTTATTGCAACATTATTAAAAAAAATTACTTATAAAAAGACAAACTTAGTTTCTTTTAAAAAGTATTTCTTGTTTCTGTTTAGTTTTGTGGCTGCTTGTTGGTGTGGGGCTTCTGGGATTAGGACTACGGCATAAAACCTATGAGAGGAAGTTGGGCAAAGGGGTAAGTAATGAAAATTTTGGATATTGAATTTTATATATGTATGTATATGCATACATTTGTACACTTTATCATTATGTTTGAACTGTAGATCTGGCTCTCACTTCAGGGCCCTGAACCCCATCTCTTTAACCCTCAGGTCATAGACCTGACCTGTAGGTCATAGACCTACCATAGAATTATTTCATGAAGTTGAGTTCTTGGGACAGGATAGAGCCATTTATTAAAGGCAAGCTGCCCATCATTTTGTTGTATGGAGTTACCCTTGCCATTCCTTCGTTTAACCCATCTTAACTGTGAAATAAAAAACTGCTTTATGATGGGCTTTTTTGTACCGTTTGGCAGATATTGCTGAAGGCAATAATATGAGAGCCTTTGATTTAAAAACAATCTTCTAGATTGTTTGAAGTTGGAAGATTATGGGTAGTTTGTGTATTGATGAGTCACGGAAGCTTCCTGTTCTTCCTTTCCTTGCTTGCTGTCAACGGTTTTAAATGTTTTATTGTCCCTTTCTCTTCTAGATAGGTGGGTAGAAGAGAGAGTTATTGCAGTGTTGTGCTTTCTTTTTGCTCTGGTGACATTTGATGTGTTTCCTAATATAGTTAGAATTGCAGTTTTGGCTAAAACAGAATTTGAGGGTTCACTCTGGATTTTAGTAATCTGTGTACAGCACCAGGTAAATTTTTCATGTAAACAAAAAGCTATACTGAGGATGGAGACTGAGCTTCTGCTGTTTACCTTTGTACATCCAGCACCTGACAAAGTGCTTGGCACTTACTCACAACTCAGTAATGATTTCTTAATAAGTGAATAATTCGTTACATGGTCTCTTTCTTTTGTGCTTTGTTACTTGTTATCATTACAGCATAATGTCAGTCAAACAGAGGTACCTAATGTCAGCCGGGGACTCTTCAAAAGGGGTCATTTCTGTTAGATTTAACACCTGTTCTTTTCATTCATTCATTCGTTCATCTGATAAATGCTCACTGAATGTCTCCTGTGGGCTGGTTCCAGGGATACAGAGGTAAACAAGTTGGACAAGACCCTTGTCCTCATGGAGTTTACATCCTAGTAGGGAAGAAAGATGGTATTCAGAGGAAGAAATAAATAGACTCTCACTTTAGATGAGGCTGCTTGGAAGCAAATAGGATTAGGGAGTAGAGAGTAACGGGATCTGGGTGGTTAGTGAAGGTTGCTCTGCGGAGGTGATAAATCTGAGTTGAGACTTGAAAGCTGAGATGAAGCCACTTATTCACAGACTAGGGGGTCAAGGATTTAGGCAGAGCGCATGTGTGTAAAGGGTTGAGGGGGAACGGGGGCGGGGGGGCGTGTTTGAGGCCCACCCAGGTGGCTGGTGGAGCTGAAGTTTGGTGAGTAAGGGGAAGAGTGGCAGAAGATGAGGATAGGGAGGCGGGGAAGCCGGGAAGGGTCACCTGACACAGGGCCTTACGGAGCACAGTGAGGTGCCCTGATTTTAGTTTTCAGTGGAAGCCACAGAGTATTTCAAGCAGGAACAGGAGATATGTCTGATTGCTCTGTGAAGAATGAATTGTAGTGTAGAAGCAGGCAGGTACGTTTCAAGGCGTTTTCTGTTGTCCATGAGAGCGACCGTGGAGGTGTGGATGGGAGCCGTGGCAGTGCCGTTGGAGACAAGTGGGCAGACTTAGAATACAGAGCTGTCCCTTAGACAGTGTGGATTTGAACTGTGCTGATCCACTTAACATGCGGGTCGTTTTCAATAAGGATCCTGGAAAAATTTGGAGGTTTGTGATAATTTGGAAATACTTGCAGGCCAACAACACAATGTAGAAACAGTGAAAAAATTAAGAAAAAGGTGTGTTATGAATGCATAATAAATACATATGTAGAGACTATTTTTGTCATTTACTACCATAAAGTGCACACAGATTTATTATAAAAAGTTAAAAGGTATCAAAACTGACACACACAGACTGTACATGGCACATTTGCAGTGGAGAGAAATGTAAACATAAAGTTGCAATATTAAATCATAACTGCACAAAATTAACTGTCGTGCATACTGTCCTACTGCACCTCCTGTTGCTGTCATGGTGCGCTCATGTGGCGTGAGTATCAGTTAAAAACTCTGTGTGACGCTAATCTCCGGGTGAGCAGTTTGTCTCTAGTAAGTTTCCTATTACAGCAAAAAGTGGTCTCCCGTGGTTCTCATGTGGGTTTGACGGTAAACAACACTGCAGACCTTGAACATCAACATGGGACCTTATGAAGGGCCTCTAGCGATGCTGGGAGTGCTCCCAAGAAGCAGACAAAAGTCACGACAAGAAAACGTTGGATTGCTTGATATCCTGTAGATTGGGTCTGCAGGGACATTCACTAGCCATCCTGAAATAAAGAATCCAGTGTAAAAAGAAAAGGAAATTCACGAAGCTGTCGCTGCAGCCACACCAGGCACGAAAGCCCCGCACTTTGTGGGAAATACCTTTCCATGTCATACTGAACATGCAGCTTTTATGACCACAGGATTGGTGTAAGAAAGGTCTACCTATAGACTCTAATATGACTTGAGTAAAAGCAAGATCATTATATAACAACTTAAAGCGAAAGGAAGGAGAAAGATGTAAAGCTGGGGAATTTAATTCTAGAAAAGGCTTAAAAAAAAAGTCAGGATAACAGGAGAAGTGCCTTCCGCCCACCAAGGGGCAACAGACGAGTTCCCAGACCCCATTAAGGAAATCATTGAGGAGAAAGGATATTTGCCTGAACAGGTTTTTCATGCAGAGGAAAGTGTCCTATTGTGGGGGGAAAATGCCACAAAAGACACCTATTAGTATGGAAAAGAAGCGAGCACTAGGATTTGAGGTAGAAGGGATGTGCTCATGCCACTGTTCTGTGCAGATGCAGTGGGTTTATTATCAGGACTGCCTTTATCTATAAAGCTGCTAACCTGAGCCTTGAAGGGAAAAGACAAACACCAGCTACCAGTTATTTGATTGTATAACATGGAGGCCTGGACAATGAGAACCCTTCTTCTGGATTGGTTCCATGAATGCTTTGTCCCTGAAGTCAGGAAGTACCTTGCTAGTAAGGACTGCCTTTTGTAGTTCGTTTGATATGAGACAATGCCCCTGGCCACCCAGGATCCCATGAGTTCAATACCGAAGGCATCAAAGTGCTCTACTTGGCCTCACGCACAACTTCGCTGATTCAGCCTCTAGATCAGGCAGTTCTGTGGCCCTTTAAGGCTCATTACACACAATCCTCTATGAAAGAATGGTTGGTGCTGTGGAGGGGAGCCCCTACAGCTGTAACATCATCAAAGTCTGGAAGGATCACATCACTGAAAATGTCATTGTTTAGAAAAAGTCATGAAAGCCATCAAGACCGAGACAATAAATCCTTGCTGGAGAAAACTGTGCCCAGATGTCGTACATGACTTCACGGGATTTATGACACATTCAAGGGAATCATGAAAGGGACTAGGGAAAATGGCAAAAAAGTGGAGGCTGAAGGGTTGCAAGATACAGATCTTAGAGAAATTCAAGAGCTCACAGACCCCGCACCAGAGGAATAAACAGGTGACCCCGGGGAGATGAGTGCTTCCGGACCAGTGCCAGATGACGAGGAAGATGTGGAGGAAGCAGTCCCAGAAGACAAAGGGACATCAGACAGGCTAGCAGGAGGGGTCCGATGGTTCAAGGCTGCTTGTGACAGACACTTTAATGATAAGGGCCCTGAACCTAAGGCAAATGGTGGAGGAAGGATTGGTATCATATAGAAACACTTTCAGGGAAGTGAAAAAGCAAAAAAGGTAGACAGGAATTACACTGTATTTCCAGAAAGTTACGCCGAGTGTGCCTGCCTCTCCTGCCTCCCCTTCTTCCTCCTCCTCCACCTCTTCCCCTCTGGCACCCCAGAGACAGCAAGGCTACCCACCCCTCCTCCTCAGTCTACTCAACACGAACACAGTGAGGATGAAGACCTTTATGATGATCCACTTGCACTTTATGAATTGTAAGTCATCATCATGCTGTACAGTTAGTACATTTGTCTGTTGTGTGTGCGCGTGTGCCTGTGAGCACGTGTGTGTGTTTGTGTCTTTGTGAAAATCTAATCCTTGTATAGACAATTGGCGTCATTGTCATCATCACCTAAGTATTCACCATGCAGAACACTCTGCAAGACTCCTATGGAAGTGGACAGCCTATCCTTATGTAGGCGTACAGTGAGTGTACGTAATGTAAAATTAATCACATCTTAGTTTTCCTACTCTCTTATAACTCTGCTTTCAAAGAATTATATTACCATACAGGATGCCTCTCTCTCTTATAATTGGAGAAATTGTGTATCAGCCTATCATTACAGACAAGTGGTTTTTTAAAAAAAAAAGTAACAGTGTTTCCAATATTGCATTATAATGATGACTATAATACTGTGTGCCATAAAAATTTTATAATGACTCATTCATTAATGTGAGGCTAGGCTAGCATGAAGGAATCACATCGATTACACGAGCAAACATATTGCTGCTGCTTCTCCATTATCAACGCATGGACTGTGATAGCTGGAAGTAAATATGAATTTCTTTTTCACATCATCTTTTCATTTGTGATGTCTGCTGTTAGTAATATGTATAACATCTATAGTTTTGTTTCATATAAGCCCATGTTGATATAAATACTGACACGTGATTCATCTTATAAACATGATATAAACTTACAGTATCAATAACTATAGTACAGTACTGTAAATATGTCTTCCCTATGACTTTCTTAATAATATTTTCTTTTCTCTAGGTTATATTTATTATAAGAATACATTATATAATACATGTATGTAATGTATAAAATGTGTGTCAGGCGACTGTTATGTTATTGGTAAGGCTTCCCGTCAACTGTAGGCTATTGGTAGTTAAGGTTTTGGGGAGTCAAAAGTTATACATGGATTTTCAGCTGTGCAGGTGGACAGAGCCCCAGCTCCCATGTTGTTCCAGAGCTAAAGGTATTCTGAAAAAGTTAACAGGATTTGCTCATGGATTAGATGATGCTTGATGGAAAAAAGGAAGGAGTCAAGAATGACTTGGATGTCTTTGGCTTGAGCAACTGGATGGAGGGTGGTGGCGTTCACTGACATGAGAAGAATGAGGGAATAATAGGTGTTGGAGTGGTGAAATCCAGAGTTCATTATAGTCACGTAGTTACATGAAAAGGGGTAGTTTGATGAATATAATCATGCTTCTTGAAATCCCTGGATAGTTCCGTTCTCTGTGTGTGACATTCACTAAACTGAATAATCTTCCTTCTGTAACGGTGAAAAGCCAGCTTGCTGCTGGCAGCACACCAGTCGCCAGGGTTAAATAGCGGTGCTTCGTTGCAAGAGGCTGCTGCGTCTCTTTCTCCCAGCCTCAACCTGTATGGTCCTCTTGACGTTGCCTTTCCACTTGTGGTGATGGATTTGCCCTAATCAAGCCACAGTGTTTTTCAGGATCCCTGTGATGGATCAGTTAGGTATTTGCTTAAGATGGATGCTTCAGGATTGGGCAGTGATTCTCTGACTGAGCCCATGAGCCCAAAAGGTGAACTCTCAGAGGGGGCCATGCTCCTGAATGTCGGCCTTGCCAGTGCAGTAGGGGAGTAACAAAATGTGTCACTCCGCGTCAGCAGACTGCTCTGCAAGTACGCGGAAGGGCTTTGTATATCCCTCTGTGATCGCAGTCTTCTCGTGTGCAAGGGCTACCTCCATCTGGAATATGGGGTTTATCGTCCTCACACATTTCTTTGTGCTGTTTCTACCTGTGATGTAGCTCCACACAGTATTGTTTGTTCCATGGCTTTGACGTTACTAAATGACAGCTGACATATACATTCTGCAACTTACTTTTTGACTCAGGATCACTTTCGTAAGATTCACCCCTGATTCATTTATTAGGGTATATGACATCCCATTATAGGCATATGACACCATTTATTTATTTATCCATTTTCCTATCTATCCCATTGAAACAACAGTCAGGTTGCTTCTAATATTTTGCTATTATAAACAATGCTATTATAAATAATGTTTTTGTTATCAATGTTATAATAAATAATAATAATTTTTTATTATAAGTGTTCACTTTTATCCTCACTTCCAGGCTTAAGCTGGACGTTAATGGAAGATTTATTATTAGAATACCATGTAGCAGCTAGCTCCCTATTTTATGAATTAAATGTGGGCAAATTCACTAAGAACAGCCCTCTGCTGAAATAGGAATTTTGATAGAGAGAGATGGAGAAAACTGGATTGGAACTGCTGTTGCTCCAAGTCATTGTAAATTATCATTAAAATTACTCCTCAGGGACCAGCCACAGAGGTCTCTGCTGCCATCTGGCCTTTAAGGTTTGGCTATGACAACCAAGGATGGTCCAGTCTAGAAAGATCGGCTCTATTGCTCAGTCAAACAGGTAAGTCTTTTATGGGAATTAGTTCCAGGTTTTGAGAAACCACTGTTGTTATTTTTATTTTGAACAGGATCATAAGGAATAGGAGGAGGCTTCGCAGGATCATAAACTAATCTTGTAAAAAGGCTTCCTTTTGGTAGGCAGCTGCCGAAGGATTAAGCGTCCATAAGCAGGTCTGTCTTTGAGAGCAGTTAACTCAGTTGATCCTGAACAAAGCCTCACACTGAGCATCTGCGGGGAATTCTTGTCAGGCCTCTGCTCGTAGGGATATTCTTCCCAGTGTTCTCTATTGCTTGGGGACCCATGTTGGGAACCCGAAAGCAGTTGGATTAAAAGGCAGAATGAGTCAGAGGGCTCCTTTGTGAAGCACATTGCTTTCCCTCAGGGCCAGTGTTTAAGTTTGTGTGTCGGATGCATGTTTGTGTAGGAAGCATCCTTTAAAAGGGGGTAGGTATTTGGTTCTTAGATCAGCTTTGTGGAGCGTGGAGTGAGGTTTGTGAAGGTAAAACTGTGCTGGTTCTTCCTAATGATAAGCATATCCCTTGAGACGTACTTATGGTGAGGGTCTGTATGATTCTAATGTCACTCAGAACTTTCCACAGCCTTTCGCCTTGACTGTAGGCCTCCGGGGACCATCTGGTCAGAGTCAGAGAAAACCAGTAAACTCACTTCTGTGCCAATATCGTGGAAGTGTTTTCCCAGGAACAAAATGCCATTGCACACCACTTTGTATTTCTGAATATAAGTTGGGCATTTGAGACAGGCATTATGCTTATTTGAAATCTTGGGAAAGATGTTAAAAATATTCGAAAATTTAAAATAAAAATTTTAAATGCGCATTCATCCTTTCCTGTGTTTTCTTCAGGTGTCCCATGTTTAGCGAAGTGGATCAGACCTGAGCTATAGGAGGAGATTTCCCATGTTTATCTCCTCTTACAGCTCAGGTCCGAGCTACTTCCTTTTAGTGACTCATTAGAAATTACTTTCTTTTTTAATTTATGAGGGAAAGCAAAGAGTTAAAGAGGAAAGTTTTACTAACTGGTTTTGCACAGCTCTGGTTAATCACTATATACATTTTTTTTTTCTGAATAGGTGCAGATTTCATCACGATTTTGGAGAGTGACGCTTCTAAGCCCTACATGGGGAACAATGACTTAACCATGTGGCTGGGGGAGAGGCTGGGTTTCTATACTGACTTTGGCCCAAGCACAAGGGATCACACTTGGGGGTGAGTGTCTTTGGGAGAAGCATGGGTCTGGGTGATGCCCTTTCTCAGTCCTGTGACTGTGCCCCCCAGGTGCTTCCGGGGAGGGATGAGGAGGTGCTGAAGGTATGCATATTCCACCAGGTTGCTAGATGTTTTCAGTTCTTCAGCATTATAAACCATTCAGTGTAGGAGCTGAGGTTTACAGCACTAAGCATGTCTGACCTGGATGACCTCACAGGGCTTATGTTCTAGTGTGAAGAAACAGAAAATAAATATGTACACACGAAGTAAATAAGAATTTGAAATAGTGGTAAGTGCTGTGTAGAAGAGGACCGTGCAGGGGTAGGGGGTGCAGGGGATGCTGCTGTAGGCGGGGTGGGCAGGAAGTTCACCGTGAGAAGGACCCAGGACCCAGCCTCTGGAAGAGCTGAGGGCGTCCTCCCGAAGAGCTGAGGGCGCTGCCTGTGGAAACACTTGAGGCTGGGTCAGGCTTGGTGGCCCTGAATGTGGGGACTGAGGGGGAACTGGTAAGAAATGAGCTCAGGGGCAGGCCCCTGATCTTAGAAAGCCCCATAACCCATGCTGAGGACTGAGTGATTCAGTTTTGATGGGAAGCCATTGGCTGCATTTTAAATGGGAGCCACCCGATTTGATTTACATATTAAAAAGATCCTTCTGGCTGTTTCTAGAAGAACAGCTTGTTTGGGGCAAGAGTGGAAGCCAGCAGGGAGACAGGGGATGAGGTAGATGTGCCAGCACAGGTGAGAGATGACAGTCGGAGCTGTGGATATGGGAGCGGGGGGGGGGCAGGAAGCACGTTGAAGACCTGCTTTGGAACAGAGCTGACAGGACTTCTGATGGTTTAGATGTCTGGGGCCAGGAAGTGATGAGGGCACCGTCTCTGTTTGTTACCTGAACACCTGATAAGTGTTATTTAACGGGATGGGAACAACTAGGCCGAGCAGCCAGATTGTGCTGAATTTGAGATGCCTCTGGACAGCCGAGTGACCTCTAGTAGGATGTTGAGTGCAGCATGGAGGGCTGAGTGGGACCGGATGAGCTGGACACGTGTGCAGATTTGGGTGAGGTCACTGTAGAGGCGGTCCTGTGGGAGGGACTCTGTGAGGGGCCAGGGAGGTAGTGCATGCAGCCAGGGGCCAGGGAAGAGAACTGGCTGAGGCCTGACCTCTGCGCATCCTTTTCACACGTAGCTGTTTGACTTAGAGTGAGGTGGAGCATGTGTTCATGGCTTTATTGGACAGTTTGTCATTTCTGATTTTGTAAATTGTTACTTTGTGTCCTTGCTGGCAAGATTGTACATTCCCAAATGTGTCGATTAACATTAGAATTGTTTGTAAAAATATGTCGCCAGCGTAACAAGGCAAGGGAAATAGATTTTGTGTGTTGCTAATTCTGCCCTTTTGTGTCTCCAGGCATTTCGTAAAACAGTTGATGGCATGGTGCTTAGTGACACAGAGAGCCATGCACTAGCAGAGATGCAGTGTACTGCCTCAGACTGCCTTATTTGTGCTTTGAACACATGAGCTTAGTCCTGTCTCTGTCATGTGGCGGGACCAATAATGATGCACACGGCTCTTTTCATTCCAACGCAGGATTATGGTTTTGTCCCGACACCCGATTGTGAAGTCAGAGCATCACCTCCTTCCGTCACCAGAGGGCGAGATTGCACCGGCTATAGCGATGACTGTTAACATCTCGGACAAACTGGTGGATTTTGTCGTGACACACTTTGGGAATCATGAGTGGGTTTCTCTGGTCTTCCTAGTCGTACACAGATGCCAAGAAATAGTACTAATACGTTACTTTCATCTCCATGCCTTGACTTTTCTTGATTTTTTCTCCCAAAGCATTTTTCCTTACATAGCTAGTTTTATTTATTCATTTTTAGTTTTTAATGTTTATTTTCTTTTTGAGAGAGACAGAGACAGAGCTTGATCAGGGGAAGAGCAGAGAGAGAGGGAGACAGAGTCTGAAGCAGGCTTCAGGCTCTGAGCTATCAGCACAGTAATCGATGTGGGGCTTGAACCCACGAACCGTGAGATCATGACCTGAGCTGAAGCTGGACGCTTAACTGACTGAGCCACCCAGGCCCCCCTTTAGCTGGTTTTAAAAATGAAGCATAAAACATTTGAGATGTGGGTGGTCCTTAGTGATGGTGCAGGGCAGCAATGATGGCCGTGTTAGCCAGCGATGGCCGAGCAGGTGCTGTGCTAAGTACATTTAACCTTTACTTTGTATAAAGTTAGTACCATTATGGCCCCATTTTACAGAGAAAGACTCTATACTGAGAGAGGTTAGATGACTTGTCTGAGAGTGTCAAGCAGTGAGGCATTAGGCAGACCTAGCTCAGAGCCTGCATGTCCTTGGGACCACATGGTAAACTAGACTACTGGAAAATGGAAATATTCTTTTCCTACAGGATTATTACAGTTGGAAGTACTGTTGTGATTTGAGGGTGCTAAATGATACTCCTTTTCCCTCATGTTTTCACAGTCCACTGACAGGTAGGTAGAGGAATTTGTAAGGGACATCAAAATGTCCCTTAATTCTAATCAACCTATGTGGACGACGTGGCTCGGGTGTGTCTCCATGGACCTGCTAATCTATCCCCAAGCCACGAAACTGACTTCCCCCAAGCAGCCGACCCCCCAGCAGGTGCAAAGTGCGCCCTGTCAAACTGTTCCCTTGGTAGGGACAGTATCCCGGAGATACCGTGTCTGCAAACTGGCAGGTTCCAAGGAGAAGAGAGGGAAGGATGAGACAACCACGCCCAGTTAATTCTGCCAAACTCAACCAGTTAGAAAAGTTTTCCCCAAGTGTAAAAGGTGGGAGATAGAGGCCAGACATGTTTCTCTAAGCAAGTCCTTCTAGAAGGAGACAAGAGAAATGGGGAATGAATTTTATCCCCAAAGGATAACATTTATAACCCGTGACTTAGTACTGAGTAAAGCATAAATGATGCTAACAATATATTATAAAAGCAAAGATAAAAGTATATAATTCACACTCTGCCATACTAAACATTCTGTAATAATAATTGAAAACAGTAACATAAAGTGCTATAAACCAGGGCATATTGGTCCTATCCACAGTAATGACAAGAGGCCACGGGGCTGTGAAGTGACAAAACATTGAAACAACACGGTTCTACTGTAAGTTTCACCTAAACAAAACTAATGTGTCTGCTCCCCATATTTTCCTCTTACCTCGCGTTTTCTCACAGCGTCACGTGATGCTGTAAAGACATACTTGGATATTTTCTGAACTAAATCAGCACTTAGTAATATAAACAAGCCATCCAAATGTAATTAGGGGAACCATTTGCTCACCAGACTCTTGCTTGTCTTCTTAGAAATAAAAATGGTGTTCAGAGGACAGATGATACCGATGATGGTCCATATCTCTTTAGAAAGCTATTTGGAGAAATGCCTGTTTCTCTCAATAATTTTCATGTAGCAAGTACAGCCATTCCAAAATCATTCCACTGATCTTAAATTGCACTGGGTTTAGCTTTTTAAAAAAATAGCCACTTTTATGTTTAAAGTTGTAAGGTCTTAACCTGAGAAATAGTTGAATAAAGTCTTTCCCATTTTTCCTTTGCTTTTCTCCCCTGCCCTCTCCAACCCCCTCCAACCTCCAACATGTAAAGAATAGACTTGAAAGAAGACTAAAGATAGCCCTCAGAATGTGCTTGGAAAAGAGGAGGAAAGGATTACCTTTTCTAACTTTCTATTAAGTACATATTTAAAAAAAATTAAAACTTCTAGAGAGAGCAAGCATAAGCAGAGGAGATGGGCAGAGAGAGAGAGTACTTACGCAACTGGGGAAGGGGCAGGGAAAGGGAGAGAGAGGGGGAGAGGCAGAGAGAAAGAGAGAATACCATGCAGGCTCTTGCACTGTTAGCATGGAGACAGACTTGGGGTTTGAACCCACAAACTGTGTGATCATGACCTGAGCCAAAATCAAGAGTTAGATGCTTAACCGCTTAACCAACCAAGCCTCCCAGGCACCCTCTACATACATATTTAAAAGTTCGCTAATCAGTGCCACTTTCACGTGTTCTCACTTGTTCACTTGATTTAATCTCTCACACACACATACACACACACGACAACAGTGACGATGTCAGCTAACACTGGGCTCTAGCTCCAGGGAGGGAAGCAGTGTGTTTTGTTAGAAGGAGGGAATTCCAGAACTTGGAATCAGACAATCTGGTTTGAATCTTAATTGAAGGTGTATCCCATACCAGGTTATTTAGTTACCTTGGGCCTCCGTTTTCTCCTCTGTAAGGGACAATAACCCTACTGAAAGGGGTGAGAATTAAATATTATCTCCTGCAAAGTACATGAATATAGTAAGTGCTCCATTAATATTGGCCATTATTAAACCAAACCAGATAACCCTAAATGTAAGGTCTGTTGGGTAGCTCAAAAAAGAATTCATTCATCCAACACAGATCAAACATCTGCCGTGTCCCAGGCACAGTGCTAGGTGCAGTCTTTCCCCTTAGGGCCACAGTTTTGTGTCACTCCTTAGAAGCCCTATCCGTGAACACTGTAGCCTTCCAACAGGTGACATGAAGATATTCATATGCTAAAAGATTTGTGGGGATGCCTGGGTGGCTCAGTTAAGTGTCCGACTTCAGCTCAAGTCATGATCTCGCAGTTGGTGAGTTTGAGCCCTGCATCAGGTTCTGTGTTGGCCGTTCAGAGCCTGGAGCCTGCTTCAGATTCTGTGTCTCCCTCTCTCCTCACCCCTCCCCTGCTCGCACTCTGTCTCGCTCTGTCTCAAAAATCAATAATTAAAAAAAAATTGTGAAGCCATCACTACATATTTTCACTTGCCTTTGTTTCCTACAATCCTCGATACAAAATTCTTACTGTGAATAAATATTTAGAGATTTCATTTTCTACTGATTATAGTATATAAGCTTGAAGTCATTTAGGGATGAATTATGAAATGTTTATGCATGTTGTTAGCTGATTCAACAAGATTTTAAAAAATTATTGACTACACAAATACCTCTTTACAATCAGTAAATAGGAAATAGCAGCATTCCTTAGACGCACTTAGGTATACACCATAACTAAAGTCAGTGTTGTCTTACGTGATTAACTGAGCCACCAGTTAATCACCACTCTGTTTTCTGTAACATCGTAAATGCACAAAGAAGAGAGAGTACAGAACTTGTAGTCTGTAGTTATACTTTTGGTCCTGTTGTACCATAGCCTCAGTGAGTTCCAGTCCTTTTGTTTCTGAATTGGATAAAATTATTTTTTCCAGCCCACATTATAGGGTTAGTGGGCTGATCACATATCAGCTGATAAAGAAATATAAAATGTGTTCTCTCTCTCACTCTTGCTCTTTCCCTCTTTTCCCCCATCTCCTTTCCTCTCCTTTCTGTAAACTCATATATACTATTTATTTTTATTATCACTGGATAAAATTTATCACCTGAGAAAATATAAAACTGAATTCTTAGATTATTTTCCAATAATATATTCCTAAAATATATTTGTATGACAACACTATCTATGGTAGTGACCTTGGAATTCTCTAGACCAGATTTGAATCCCAGCTGTGTGTATCAGAAGGGACAGAATTCACTGCAGACCTAAATAAGGGACTATTTACCAAGATGCTGGAAGGGTCGAAAGAACAGATAAGAGACACTATAGTATTCAGGAAGAGGGGCCACAAGGCATAAAGAATGCAGCTAATGGGGAAGAAATACCACAACTTCTCTCTTCTCCTTTTTAATCTCCTGCTGGTACCTCTAGTTGACCAAACCTAACTGGAAATCAGCAGAAAAGGGAGCCCAGGCATGAAATCTGCCTGGGTTAGCTTCTCCAAGCAAAGAGAAGGGCTGCGAACATATCCCAACAGGGCAATTGGCAAATAACCATAAGCATGTTACTTAACCTCATTTAAAAATAGAGCTAATGCCTGCCTCTCAGTTACTGTGAGTATTCAGTATCAAAGATGTTTAATAAACGGTCATTCTTTTCACTTCTGTTTCTTAAGGCATCTTTGAATGGTACTCAGCTGTCTGTACATTCTTATCTAAGCTTAGTTCTGCCTTCAGATCCTACTTTCCTACCTCAATGAGGTTTCTCCAATCTTCTCAGTACTTGGCGATGTCTATCTGCTTTCTCGATAGTCTCTGGCTGCAGCTGAGTCTCTCCTGTGTCTCTAACTCCTCCTTAAAGAGCCCCAGCAACCTCCAGGCAGCCTCCTCCATGGCTGGCTTGCAGACTCTGGGAATATCATCTCCTGTTGTTGTCCCTCTAGCCCCACAGGTGGTACTGGTTGCTAACCTCTGGTTGCCTCACTGAGTCCTGTTTTGCTTCCCATTACCTAGCTAACCAATTTCCTGTATTAAATTCACCCTGTTTGAAACACCTAGAGTGGTTTAAGTTTTCCTGGCTGGATCATGTCAAATATGATAACCATATTTTTCCCCAAACAGACCAACTGTAAAACTCTCAAAAACATCATGTACCTACCTAATTTTCTCAGTTGCTTAGACTAATAAAAGCATTATGTTTAGCCAGCGTTTGACCAGACGAAGCCTGGGCACCTTTTAAAAAGTGTTCCGTTGGGGCACCTGGGTGGCTCAGTCGGTTGGTCCTCCGGCTTCGGCTCAGGTCAGATCTCACGTTCGTGGGTTCGAGCCCCGCATCAGGCTCTGTGCTAACAGCTAGCTCAGAGCCTGGAGCCTGCTTCCAGTTCTGTGTCTCCTTCTCTCTCTGCCCCGCCCCCTCTCATGCTCTGTCTCTCTCTGTATTAAAAATAAAACATTAAAAAAAATATTAAAAAAAAAAGTGTTCTGTTGATGGAGCTAAGTAGGTTATATAAGACTGGTATGCTCTGTGAGTGTTAGGATTCTCTCTTACCAGTACTTCTTGCTCCTTTTAAATTCTATTATTATTATTGTTGTCTACTAGCCTTTAGCTGTAATACTGCTGATCAGGTCTCAGATTACTGTTATAATTTCTTCTGATGAAAAGTTGAGCAAATGCGGTTTTAGAATAGATATTTAAATCAAGTTGACTCCCACTAGTTTGTGGGAAAAGATCATGTTCTTAGTCTAAAGTTTGTCAGCCTACCTAGCTGAAGCCCTGTGTCTCTGTCTTGTTCATTTGCATAACATTAAGTCATTTGTCCAAGTAGGAATTGCTCTGGGTTTGTGTACTGTTTGGAGATATTCTTCGGGAACTTAGATACCTAGTGCTTTTTAAACATTGTCTTGCAAATACAATGAAGAAGTACATTTTTTAAAAAGAATTACATTTTTACATTTTAGAGATGACCTTGACAGGAAACTTCAGGCTATTGCTGTCTCAAAACTACTGAAAAGCAGTTCTAATCAAGTGATATTTCTGGGATATATCACTTCAGCGCCTGGCTCCAGGGATTATACACAGCTCATTGAACACGGCCACGTGAAGGTAACAATCTTAATAGGATTTCTGATTTCTTAAGTAAAATTTTTCTTCTTCATGTTTATTCCCCCCCCCCCCCCCCGCAACGATTTACTAGGCATTCTGATTATATACTGCTGTGTAGAAAACCAAGAAGCATAGTGACTTTAAACAGCAGCCAGCCTTGGTTGCTCACAGACCTGCAGCTCGGACGGGGCTGGGGCGGCGGAGCTCATGTCTACTTCACAGAGACGTGGCTCAAGCGGTGACCGGAGGGTCCACTTTGCAGAGGACTCCCAGGTGGCACGTTGCTCTTGGCTGTTGACCAGGAGCCCAGTTCGGGCTTGGGGTGCAGCGTCCTGGTTTCTCTCCATGGGCTGACTTGAGCCTCCTCCCTGCCGACGGCTGGGTTCTCGGAGTGTGTCGCGAAGAGAACCAGGAAGAACTTGTGTTGCCTTGTGTGACCTAGCCTTGTAAGTGACCTAGTGTGACCTCTGCCATCATCAGAAGTCTGCTCACGTGCAAGTGGGAGAAACAGAAGTCCCATCATCTCCATGGGAAGAGGGTCAAAGTCACGTTATAAGAATACCATACGGGAAGTAGGTTATCGGAGCCATGTTTAGGAAAGATAATCTGACACATTATGCAAGTTAATTATGATGTTGAGAGTAAAAGAATGAAATACACAGAAAGGCTGGCTGATCAGCCTTACAGTGCCGCACTAACTAACTTTAGTTCTCACCTGTTTGGGTCCAAAATCTGAATTTGTCAGTGTACCCAGATATAATCACGCTCTGGGGAACTGACACACAAATCAAATCCTTGAGACATATATACACCAGACTGCTCACAAATGCAGTAATTTATGAGAAATATCATTGTTATATTCATTAAGCCCTATGTAGATTTCTTGGTCCTTTCCAGAAGATGAAGTTGGAAACAAAATGTAGACATTTGCAGAAAAAAATGTTTACCTATTTTACCAAGTGCTTGGAAAGACAAAAGAGAAATTTTTTGATATTTATTTTTGAGAAAGAGCACAAGGCGGGGGAAGGGCTGGGAGAGAGAGAGACACACACAGTCTGAAGCAGGCTTCAGGCTCCCAGCTGTTAGCACAGATTCTGATGCGGGGCTTGAACAAGAACTGCAAAATCAAGAGCTGAGCCGAAGTAGGATGTTTAACCAACTGGGCCTCTCAGGCACCCCCTTTAAAATTTTTTTAATCTCGTAAAGTTTATTTTTGAGAGGGACATAGAGCTCGAGTGAGGGAGGGGCAGAGAGAGAGAGAGAGGGAGACAATGCAAAGCAGGCTCTAAGCTCTGAGCTGTCAGCACAGAGCTCTACATGGGGCTTGAACTCAAGAACTGCAAGATCATGACCTAAGCTAAAGTCAGATGCTTAACTGACTGAGCCACCCCGGTGCCCTTTAAATTTTTCTAAAATATTTTCTTATTACTCTATTTCTTTACATAAAAGTGTGGGCAGATGATCCAGTACTGGTGCACTCTGTGGTGTCAGGAATGTGGTCCTTCTATCCTGTGGCATCACTTTACAAGGTCTCTGTTCCCAAATTTGCCTTAAGGTCTACGATGGCAGCATCCATGTTCTAGCTAGCAAGATAGAGGATGGGGTAAAGAGCGAGCCGAGAGTGCATGCAAGTTATCTCCGAAGGCAAATTCAAGGGAACTGACCTCCAACACTGTTGACTGGATATATAAGAAGTCAGGAGGTACACTCTTCAATCTTGATATACATCCAGCAGCTAAAAAACTACAACTTTGGGAGAAAGTCAGTCACCCGTTTTGTCCGGCTGGCCAGTCAATGCAGGATCCTGAGTGAGGGAGTGAGAATAGGGTAGGGCAGGGGACACAGGGAATGGAGGCAAGACAAGGTTTCCAATCAAGCAACTCTTTGAGAGACTACCCATGTCTTATAAAGGGTAGAAGGCAGGCAGTTGATGTGAGTCAGTTGCCAGGAAACAAGGGTGGGGACTGCAGTGCCAGCACGCCGCCCGAGAGGCTAACAAGGCAGGCTTGGGGGGTAAACAAGGCCTCAGCTGAAGGTGATAATGCAGCTTTTGATGTGCTGGGAGTGATAATGCAGCTCAGCTGTGGGGGTGGCTGATCTTGCAGGTCAAGGCACATGTCTTTCCTTCTGGCAGCTCCCGACAGGTCCCCCCTTTTATTTTTTCAAAAAAAGGGCTACTTCCAGAATATGATGGTATAGGCAAGGAAAGAACTGTGCCTGTCTTAGGTTGGGGGCCTGCCAATCCTTCTTACCCATTATGGGTATACTCAGAAACCTGTTCCTGAGTAGCCTGTCTTAGGTTGATAGGATGGTAAGGCCCCTCTTACCCGTCATTGGCTAACCAGCCCATGCCTCTTGCCATAATACAGCTCTTCATCGACCTTCTGGTCGGCCACATCGAGCTTATGATGGACCTGGATAGGCTGCATCTTGATAGCATCTATTTGCTGCCTTAGAAATGCCATGACCTTTTTGAATAGAACAGTGCCCAAAGACACCAAGATCAGCAAACCCACAATAGGTCCTAAAAGCGGGAGGAGATAGGGTAAAAGTCCATGAAATCCACTGAGAAAAGGACCATCGATGGGTTCCTTCCTCCTCTTCTCCAGATCTTCCCAAAGCCTCTCAATCTTCTATTCTCCAGCCATCCAGAAAAGGTGCCGCCATTTCCCAAGCATGGTCTCTAAAAGAAAAAAGATATTCTCAAGGAGGTTTCTTCTCCTTGGAAGGCTGAGTGTTATGATCAATTTGCTTTACTAGTTTCTCCGGCAACCATCGGGCTGCATCTGCTTGTTGGATCTACAGTCCTTGGCAAAATGGCTTTTTTTTTTTTTTTTTTTTTTTTTACCACAGTTGAAACATCTTCCTCTCTTTTGCTGACCTAGCAGCTCTTTAATTGTAAACCCCTACAGGGCTGCAGCCATTGTCAATCCCTGCTGGTAGGCAGAGCCGATATTGGCCAGCCTTTTCCAATAAGGCCTAATGGCCGCCTGACACTCGGAGTTTGTATTTTCGTATGCAAATTGTTTAACAAATTCAGTGCCAGCATCAGCATTGCCAAAAATATGCCCTGCTGCCATGAGAAGCCAATGGACAAAGTCGGCAAACAGCACATCAGGACTTTGCTTAATGTTAGTTAAGGAGGAACTGAGGTCCCCTTTGACTAGTAACTTTCTCCTTAAAGGTGTTAAGTAATGATCTTATACCAAAACATTAAGACTTTAGGAATTACAAATATATATGAGCAATTGCAGCATTTACCCATACTATATGACCTAAGATGTATCATTGTACTAGAGTGCTTTTTTAAAGTCTTCTATCCTTTGAATACTGGGACTAAACCAAAGTGGCAATAACAGATCTTATTAGCCCTTGGGATCCTTCAGCAAAACCTAACTTTTTTTTAACCTAAGCAATTAAAGACCTGATAAAGATCGGACCTAAAGCTTTTGTCTTCTTAACAAGAGAAACCCTTCATTTACATAGTCTTAACAAGAGCAGACCAAAAGGTCCGGAAAAACTTGTCTTTTGAAAGAGAGACAAGCAGAATTTTAACCTTATACCAATATACCTTTAATATCTCACATAAAATTCTTTTTAATGATTAATTACTTTTACCCTTTTCTTTTTCTAACTCTGCCTATCTCAAGTCCGCAGATTCACTCACACACACACACACACCAGAGGCTATAACATTCCCTCCTACAAAGGTTTTACAGACAAACCGAGACATTCAGAAAAACACTTAACTGGGTAATTTCTTTCCTTTACTCACTTTCCTTATTCTCTATCTACATTTAGAAAAACACTTAAGGACAGACTTCATGGAGGAACTGAAAAAATTCTAATTGCTTTTTCTTTAACCTTCACTCCCCATGCTCTGAGGGTCTCTGTTTAAACCATTTATTTAATTCCTGCCCTAAATTCACTGATCACTCACTGGAGCACTGGACCACCCGGCAGGCTCCCACGTGGCCGTTTCCCTATCTTGAGCACTGGACCACCATGTGGCCGTCTCCTTATAAATCCTGAGCATGGGACCACCACGTGGCCGTCTCCTTATAAATCCTGACCGTTACCTCTTTCTCTTCTTTTTCTCTTTGATCGGTTTCTTCACTAGATCCCTCTTACTCAGCCCGACATTGGGCGCCACTTGTCATGTCTGGCTGGGTCAGTTGACGTGGGTTCCTGAGGGAGGGAGTGAGAATAGGGCAGGGCAGGGCAGGGGACACAGGGAATGGAGGCCAGGCAAGGTTTCCGATCAAGCGACTCTTTGAGAGACCACGCATGTCTTATAAAGGGTAGAAGGCAGGCAGTTGACATGAGTCAGTTGTCAGGAAACAGGGGCGGGGACTGCAGCGTCAGCACGCCACCCGAGAGGCTAACAAGGCAGGCTTGGGGGGTAAACAAGGCCTCAGCTGAAGGTGATAATGCAGCTTTTGCTGTGCTGGGAGTGGTAATGCAGCTCAGCTGTGCGGGTGGCTGATCTTGCAGGTCAAGGCACATGTCTTTTCTTCTGGCAGCTCTTCTGGCAGCTCCCGACAGTCACCTACTGGGGAGATGAGTGAATCTCTGTGTCAGTGGATAAGGCAGGAAGTAGAGTCAAGACGGACTCCTGGTTTTGGCTTTGGTCAGAAGATTTATGATGGTGACATAATTAAAGAGAATACTGAAGAAAGAAGGGTTTTGCAAAGATGATAATAAATTTAGCTCTAGGCTAACTCAAGGCATCTGTGAACTATTAATGGAGATGTCCAACAGGCAGCTGGATATATGGATTTGGAATTGGGGAAAAAACTCAGGACTAGAAATTTAGATTAAGGAACTGCCACCATCTAGGTAATCATCGAAACCATGGAAGTGGGTGATACTGCTGCTGAGTTAGAGAAGTGTAGAAGGAAAACCAAAGAAAACTCCTGATAAAGTTGCATTTAATGTGGCTCTTGGGGTGGCTGGGTGGCTCAGTTGGTTAAGCATCTGACCTCGGCTCAGGTCATGATCTCACGGTTCATGGGTTTGAGCCCCACATCAGGCTCTGTGCTGACAGCTCAGAGCCTGGAGCCTGCTTCAGATTCTGTGTCTCCCTCTCTCTCTGCCTCCCCCCACCTCAAAAATAAATAGACATTAAAGGGGCTATCATGGGGATGATGGTGAGGGAAGAAAAAGATTATTTCAGAAGAGAGATTAAGGAGAGGTCCGAAGAATAAAAGGAAATCCTGATGGGTATGGAGTCAGAGTCTATCAGTTACTTAGTGCTGTGTAACAAACCACTTCAAACCCTAGTGGCTTACCACAACAATAGTTTAAGATTCCTCTGATTCTGTGGGTTTTCTGTTCTTGCCTGGGTTCACTTGTGTGGTCAGTCGTTGGCTGTGGCTGGGGGTTCTAAGGGTAGTCCCATTCACATGCCTGGGGCTTTGGTGCTGTTCGTTGGCCGGGCCTCTCTCTCTTTGTGGTCTCACTAGCCCATTTGGTGCCACATTTACCAGCTGTGTGACCTGGGGATAAGCTATTTAAAATTCCCAGGCCTCAGTGGCCGTATCTGTAAAGTGGTGAGAGTAATATCTGTTGTATCACAGGGTGGGTATGGGGATGAAATAGAAAACAACCTTGTAGGTAGAGGGCCTTCGGGGAGTGGTAGCTCTGTGTATGTAGATGTACTGTGTGCATCTGGCTGTATGCATAAAATCAAATGCGATAAATGTGTGAGTACATGCTCTACAAAGTAAAAAAAAAAATGGTAGATGAAAATTTTGGGCCAGTCTAAGGAAAAATTGCATCCTAATAAAAGAAGGAATTCTTATACTGTGTGTGTGTGTGTGTGTGTGTGTGTGTGTGTGTGTCTAAGGGATATGGATGGTGTTAAGGAAGAGGAATTTTATTTGATTTTTATTTAATCCTCTGCTGGTTACCGCTATCATGGTCAAGAGCTGTGTCAAGATTGGCAGTGAATTCTTATATGGCTTTTTCTATTAGGACGTTTATTAATGCAGAGAGGAGGTTTAATCATAAATGCTTGGATGAACAGATTTTTCTCTTTAAGAAATGAGTATGTGAATTCTGCAGTCTTAAAATTTGACAGCATCTTTTTAAAATCTAATAAAAAACATGACAGTTAAACGTATTCATAGTTTATGGTTCCCAGTCTATACAACTGAATGACTGCATTTTTATTTCTTTCCAAGGCAAACCAGACAGGGCTCTTTCAATTTTATTTTTTTCATCATTAACATTTTAAAGTTTGACTTTTAAAATGTATTATATTTTTTCCATGTATGCAGAGGCATGTAAATGTGTGTATGTGGCATATAAATAATAGTAAAGATTAACAAGCATCTTTGTGTTTACCTGTAGTAAGCTTATGAAAAAAATTAAGGAATAATAACTTGTGACTTAAAAACATGTTTTAAGTTAAATTTTAATAGTAAAATTGAGAAAGATCAAAAGTGAGGTATATTTTTATCAATAAGATTTTTAAAAAGAAGAAGATGGAAATGTGTTCAGTATAAAACCTGCATATTTAGAGTTTTCCCAACACATTACAGAAAAAGAATGTGTTTATGTTCTGCTTCTCTGATGAAAAATAACACCGGTCTTAAGCTTTCAACATCTAAAAGACTCATGATTACTCCCCAAATGTGTTTATTTCCAATGATTCAATTTAACAAACACAGATTGAGCTCCTGCTGAATGCCAGGCGTTGTGCTACGTACCAGGGAGCCAACGTGACGAAGGGTCCCTCCGCTCAGGAAGGGGGGGGTGGGGACCTATAAACAAATAACTGTGCAGAATGGCGCAGCCGCTGTGTACTGAGTACTCCGCTGCAGAGCAGGATCGGTGAGGACGCCCCCCGGGTCTGCGGGGACGAGAGGTGTGCAAAGCCACAGGAAACCAGTGGCCTTGTTGCCAACTCACCTGCCTAACCCTCTCCGTAGACCACCTGCACCTTTGCACCCCCAGCACCCAGTACAGGGCCTAGATGGGCACCCGGCAGGTGTTCCAGAAATGTCTGTAGGATGAATAAATAATTTGGACCTTGACGGATCATTAGGAGTGAGGCAGTGAAAACAGCATGCACAAAAGCATGTTTATTATTGTCCTTCACACATTTCCTTGGGCAATTCAGAATAGAGCACTGTCTTTTATGCTTTAAACATTCTCTTCTCTGTTCTTTATTTAGGATATTGACAGCACAGATCAAGACAGGTGGTGTGAATATATTATGTACCGAGGGCTGGTCAGGTGAGCACAGGTTTTTGACTGCTGTTGTTTTATCATCTATTATTACTGCAATCTTTTGGGTCTATCCTGGAAGGAGAAAAAAACTTTATAGGAGGAATTCATTTTGTTACTTTTTATAAACATTGATTTGGCTAGTTATAGAGTTTAACCATTTTTTCAAGGCATGGTCTAATGATATAAGAAAGAATAAATGACAGAGTAAATTAAGCTTAATTGTATAAAAAGGATACTGTGTAAGTTATCGCGCATGATAAACACATACAAACACAAGAATGGTACCAGTCTTGAGTGTAGGGCATGGTGGAAGCTTCCAGGACCATGGAATAAGAAAGCCCCGGGCCGAATTCCAGCATTGCCAAGTTCTAATCATGTAATTTGGGGTAGGTTAACTCACTTGTTGGAATCACTATTATATTGTGGGGAGATCTCCAGGTAAATGCTCCATTTTTTAAAAATCACCCCATATCAAAAAGTGAATACTATTTCCGTAGGCATATATTAGTGTATATATATTCTGAAATAATATACCTGAAGGATCTTAAAATTCAAATATGTAACTTTGTAAACCTATTATGAAGGTAGTATGTCCTTTAAGAAAGCTGAAACAGTTTTAATACCAAACAAGGGACTAACCATTTATTCTCTGATTCATTCTTGTATTTGACAAGTATTTATTAAATGCCTATTATGTGCCAGGTATTGTCCTAAGCGGTAGGGCTGTAACAGGAACAAAACAAAACCCTTGACTACTATAAAGCTTCCATTCCAGTGGAAGGAGACAGAAGGTAAAAACACCTAAGAAAGAGAGTGGTAGGAGGTGGCACCTGTGATGAAAAGATGACTGAGGCCAGGTAAGAAGGAGGGGGATGGACAGTGCAGGGTGAGGGCGGCTGCCTTGTGATCTGCAGGGGGGCAGCAGCCTGGAAGACGTGAGAAGGTCACCTGCGTGTGTCCTGCAAAGGGAAGAGCAAGTTCAGAAGTGTGAGTGGCGCATGCCCGGTATTGGTTGGTAACAGCGAGGTGGCCCACGTGGCTGGAGTAGAGAGATGGGAAGTGACATGCGAGGGGTAAGTGGGGACAGATCATGTGGACAGTGGAGTGATTCACAGGTCCCTCCACCTATAGGGTTCTTTAGTGGAGGGAATGTGCTGGAGACAGTCCCCGGAACTCACAGCTCTCCTCCTGCTAGCACACAATCTGTTCAGAGATATTTGACTGGAGGCCCCTGAGTACCCTCCTTGGGGAAGCGCTGGGAACTCTGGTGTGGCCTTCTACAAATGGGCTTCTCGGGGCCTTAGATCCTCCTCTGCACAGAGCAGTTCATCACCCAGAGGAGTGTTGGCATTGGCCCACCGATCACCCCTAAGTAACCTTATATTCTAAGACCTGTGGTCTACATTTATGAAAGAAAACAGTTCCCTTCTAAGGATGATACAGAATCACAGGATCAACTTCTCTCCCATCTGAGACGTGGCTTGTTCAGTTATGAGTCATAGTCTACTCAAAGCAAACTGTTACGTTCAACTGTTCTTTGCCTTATTTGTCATTCAACAAGTGTTGGTGGGACATAATGTATGTGAGGCACCAGGGGTATAAGCAGTAAAAAAAGAGAAGGATCTTTACCCTGGCAGAAGGAAGAAACACAATAATTCCATGATGGTGTGTTTTAGGAAGTGATGAGTATGGTGGGGAAAACACTGAGCAGGATGAAAAGCATCCAGAATATGGAGATGGAGTGCCATTATAAATAGGGGGTCGGGGAGGTCTCCCTGAGAAGGTGACATTGGAGCTAATATTTCAAGGAGTGGACCATGTGACTATCTGAGAGAAGACCCTTCCAGGGACTAGCTCGTGTAAGAGCTCAAAGACAGGCGTGCCAGCTGTGTCTGAAGAGAAGTGAGGCTGGTGGGGGTGGAGTGTGTGTAGAGGAGTGGAGGTGGTAGAAGAGGTAAGGGGAGTGTGTGGGCAGGGAGGGAAGGCGGCCGATCACAAGGTTCTGTGGACTCTTACGAAAAACTCTGGGCCCGACTTAATATAATGGCGGCCTTTATTCATTCCTGAACAATGCTATGGGTTCCTGCGCTTTCTGGGGTGAGACAAGGAGACCCTTGAGATGCCAGGATCATTCTGGTCACACTAATAACTCAGAAACTCCAAAAGTTCCAGAACATACACGACTAACTCAGAAACTCCAGAACACCCAGAACATGCCCACACGGCTGCAGGACAGACAGGTTGGCTGTTATTTTGGTGTTTCCAAAAGGTGGGGGGGAGATGCTGAAGTGTTAGTTTTGTAACGTGTGATATCAGATTGAAAACATCGTTTCTGGTCACATTCATATTAAAGTGGTTGTTTCAATGGGAATTTCTAGAAAACAGTTTATGATATACACTGAAATAGGTATAAATTGAAGTTGTAATATTGCTAGTTGCCAAGGAAAAGTGGTATTTATAGGACCAGTGCCCATAATAGTGAATCATTTGACTCTGTATACTTGCAACTCAAGAGTTTTATCACCTTTCCTTGGAAGAGTTGGGGGGCAGAGTTTTATATATAAATATTTATAGATATATGCTAAATATAGCTGGGTGGCTTAGACAACAGAAATTTATTTTCTCACTGTTCTGGAGACAGAGAGACTGTGTGAGCACATGTGCTGTGTGGTGTCTCTTATAAGGATGATAGTCCTATTGGATCAGGGTCCCATGCCTGTGACCTTATTTTAACTTAACTACTTCCTTGGAAACTCCACCTCCAAATAGGGCTATATGGGGGGGTTACAGTTTGACATATGAATTCGAGGGATGACACAGACATTTAGTCTGCAACAGATGGAAACATAACAGAACTAGAACAAAAAAATTTTGAAATTTATATGAAACCACAAAAGACCCTAAATAGCTAAAGCAGTTTTGAAAAAGAAACGCAAAGCTGGAGGCATCACAATTCAGGACTCCAAGTTATCTTATGAAGCTGTATTCATCAAAATAATATGGTACTGGCCCAAAAATAGACACATAGATCAATGGAACAAAATAGGAAATCCAGAAGTGAACTCACAACTATAATCCTAGAAAATTCTAGAAGAGAGCACAGGCAGCAATTTCTCTGACATCAGCCATGGCAGCATTTTTCTAGATATATGTCTTGAGGCAAGAGAAATAAAAGCAAAAATAATCTATTGGGGCTACATCAAAATAAAAAGCTTCTGCACAGCAAAGAAAACAATCAGCAAAACTAAAAGGCAACCTACGGAATGGGAGAAGATACAGAAGATACTTGCAAATGACATGTCTGCTAAAGGGTTAGTATCCAAAGTATTATATAAAGAACTTGTAAAACTCAAAACCCCAAAGACAAATTATCCAATTAAAAATGGGCAGAAGAAATGAACAGACATTTCTCCAAAGAAGACATCCAGATGGCCAACAGACACATGTAAAGACACTCAATATCACTCATCAGCAGCCTAGATTCACTAGAGAGAGTGACCTAGAGAGAGTTACAGGGATCCGCATGGATTTGGGACTTGAGCTGTGTAAACACCTCAGCCCGTCGGACAGCATCCACCCCCTTCCGATGCTGCCATGGCTCTCCTTTTTCCCTTCATGGTGGGCAGACTTGCTGCTTCTACTTGCCCCAGCTCTGGGTTCCTGTCCCTATTTTGTACATAGCTACGGGTTTTGTTTTAAGTCTCTCTCCTACTGCTAGTCTGGCTCCAGCCCCCACCATCATTCACCTAAATTATTGCAGTGGCCTCCTGCCTGGTCTCCCTTCTTCCACCCTTTCCTTGGAGTCTGGTATCTACACAGTAGCCGTTGGCGTTGCTGCACAGAACTCCTTGGATCCCATCTCACTGTGAGAAAGATATCTGGCCTTTATAGTGGTCTGCAAGGAAAGCTGTATCACCTACCATCCCCCACGCCCGTGCAAACTCATCTCCTATGGTGTTTGCTCATGCACACTCCACTCCGGTCATCGTGGAATTGGCCCTCAAAAAAGCCAAGCACATTCTCCTTTGGGATGTGTGCCTTTGCTGTGCCTTTTCCATAGAGCGCCCTCCTCCAGCATCCGGACAGGGTTGCTCCTTTACTTCATTCAAACTTTTGCTCAAATGGCACTCAGAGCAGTATGCTTTGATCAGTTACTATAAAAATCACCCACTGCCATCTAGCATTCCCTGTCCTCTTTACTCTGCTTAGTCCCCCAGGGGACTGTGGCATTTTCACCACCTGCTCGATCATACACATCCATATTTAATCTGTCCTCCTCAACTAGAGCAAAAGCTCTATGAAAGCAAGAGCCTTGTTTTGTTCACTGTTTATCCCCAACACCTGGAACAATGTCTGTGTGTAGTAGGGACTTGGTACATATTTGTTCATTGAATAAGTGAATGACTGAAGTTGATAGATATTTTTTGAAGAGGCAAAATAGAAATAAAATAAAATGAATTCTTGGTTGCTCATGGTTCCCTCATTTTTCCATCTGGGCTTCTCCGTGACTATTTGGATAACATCTAGAAAATGCTTTGATTTCCTGAAGAACTGAAAGCTCTAAGCAAAAACAGGATGTGCAGTTTTTTTCAGACATACGAAATCTTTTTTATTAGACTTGTAAATGTGAATGAAAATATGCATGTGGTATTTAAATTTTTAAAGGTAAGAAAGAATTTAGACATATGCTGCTGTCATTCTGAAGAACTCCTTTTCTCAATGCAAAACATAAATTGTGTGATAGGCAATTTGCAGAGACAAATATTCATTAGTGTATGTTTAGTTAATTAAGCTTGGGTGCATGTTCCTTATCCATTTATATAGTAAAAGCAATGTTTTGATAAATATTTGGAGTAATAAATCAAGCTAATTGTAGTGATGTACAGAATAGGGTTATAAATTGGAAATTGGCTTAATAATGCAGGTGTTCTCTATTAGACCTCATCAGATTTCTGTTCGGTGATAAAACCTTTACAAACCATTTCTATTTCTGCCACAGACTGGGTTATGCAAGAATTTCCCGTGCTGACCTGAGTGACTCTGAAATTCAGATGGCCAAATTTAGGATCCCTGATGACCCGATTAATTACAGAGACAACCAGAAAGTAGTCACAGACCAGAGGGCAGTTCCTAAGGAAATTCATTTCAATCCTAGGTGAGTGAATTCTTTCATGTTGTAGACTACAGTTGAGGCACCACATCCCCTCTATGGACCTAAAGAGTGACTCACAATGCACTCTGAATTATGGATGGCTCATTGCGGTAAGTGATCTCATGGTAAAAATGATAAAATCCTGCTTGGGTTGAAGTTATGATCCCTGTTCTCTGAGATAGAGAAACATGTTATGGTCTCAGGCTCAGGTGAAAAAGATCACATTGGCCTCATCTTCATCACCATCACCATCACCACCATCACAATAGCTAATATGTGTTCTGTGTCCCAGTCCCTCTTCTAGGTGCTCTGGGTATCATCTCAATTAATCATCCTTGGGTTAGTACTCTTGTCCTCATTTTATAGGTAAGTTCAGGCTGAGGAACATAAAATGACTTCATTAGAGCCCCACGGCTAGTGAGTGACAGAGTTAAGAACTAGGAAGGAAGCCTGTTAGCATCGTTCGGTTGCTGACATTCTCAGCTCTGGCTACATGCCCGACTCACCTGGAGAGCCCTACCCAGACCAGCTCATCAGGACCTCTCGGCGGTCTGGGCTTTGAGTTTCAAAAATCATTCCCAGTTTTTCAAATGTGCAGTTAAGATGGAGCCTACGGAGAGTGGATAATTCGTTTCTCACTGCAGAGATTCTAGCATGTGAAATATACTGGATTTTGTTTAGTTCTAAATAGAGGTTATCTGAGAAATCTGTTTGTAGCAAAATACATGCTTTGGTGTATGTACTCTTTTTTCTTCCTATGACTAGACAATGAGAAAAAATGTTTGCATAAAGCCAAACCCAGAACATATCCATATGTTATTATTATCTGATATATATATATGCATATATATATATATCATATATATGTGTGTATATATATATATATATATATATATATATATATATATATACACACACACATGCTACTTTTACCAGCTAATCATTATGGAAACTTCTCAGACTTTATTTTATTTGCCTGGGTGTCGGGGGTGGGGATGGTGATGGAATTTATCCATTTTCTTTTTCATTCTTGTCTCCTTACAACAAGAAAAAACTGTACCAAAGTATAGGGGATTAAGGTAAGAAGAGCTATAACCAAGTCTTTTTTTTTTTTAATGTTTATTTATTTTTGAGGGAGAGACAGAGTGTGAGTGGGGGAGGGCAGAGAGAGAGGGAGACACAGAATCCAAAGCAGGCTCCAGGCTCTGAGCTGTCAGCACAGAACCTGACGTGGGGCTCAAACCCACAAACTGTGAGATCATTACCTGAGCTGAAGTTGGACACCTAACCAACTGGGCCACCCAGGCACCCCTCTTTTTTTTTTTTTTTAAGAGAGAGAGTGAGTGAGGGGGAAGGATAGAAAGAGAGAGCATCCCAAGCAGGCTCCATACCCAGTGCAAAGCCCAACACGGGGCTCGATCTTAGGACCATAAGATCATGACCTGAGCAGAAATCAAAAGTCAGATTCTCAACTGACTGAGCCACCATATAACTGAGTCTTGATCGCTCACGTTAGTATTTGATCTTACCCTTGTGTGTGTAATGTGCTCGTGCACGGCATGGGCTCCGGGGTCAAGCTGCCCGGTTCCAGTCCTCACTCTTGTCAGAGAGCAGCTGCGTAACTGCAGGCAAGTCGGCTAGTCTCTCGAAGCCTCAAGTCTCTCACCTGCCAAATGGGAAAAATCGTAGTGCCGACCTCCTAAGGTTATTTGAGGGCTGACTGACACGTAGAGCTCTTAGGATAGTGTATGGTGATATGCATGGGTTTTTTTCCTGCTCATACATATATGTACATGAACATATATGTTCAACACATATGTACATGTGCATGTGTCTACCCATGTATTCTTGGCACCAATTTCAGTAAAATTGTTTAGAAAAAAAATAGTGTATGGTGAGTGCTTAGTAGGCAGTAGATACAGTAGCAACAATAATATTTATAGTAGTCACTGGAGAAGTGAAATAGAAAGTTTTCTTCCTTTTGTCGACTGAGGTGATTTCTTATATGGAAGTTAGAAAATCGAGGAAGGAAAAAGGTTTCCTGGTTTCCTTAGCCTCATATACCAGGAGTGCAGAGAAGTCCAAATAAAATATTTTTAGCTAATCACAACTGCAGACTGATCCAAACCACCTGTGAAGGGAGCTAATCTGTTTTCACACTCAGTTTAATTATGAAAATAACAGAAGCATAAGTAGAAAGCTGATCTTAATTTTTAAAATTTCATATATATATGAAAATGTATTACATAAAAATAGTCAAAGAATACTGAGTTCACCAAAAATCCCATTCCTTAATTCAGCAAGTGCTCATTGAGTACCACAGTGCCATCACCAAGCTGGGCCTGGTGCTAGAGACTGAGGACAAAAATGGTGAATAAGACCCACCCTTGGTCCTACGGAGCTTACGCTCTAGTGCGGAGATAAGGGATTCAGATGTTACCGCTGGTCATAGTTTTGGTACATCTTTGATTTTTATGTGAATGTATATCTGTATGTCACACAATTATCCCAACTTTATAAATATGCATGAATCTATATAGTCATTTATTAACCTGATTTTTTCATCCAAATACTATATGATGAGCTTCCTTCCATAACATGTTTTCTGAAAATATATATTTTTGTGAATATAATTTATCATCAAATTGGCTTACATACAGCACACAGTGCTCATCCCAACAAGTGCCCTCCTCAATGCCCATCGCCCGTTTCCCCTGCCCACTCCCCACCATCAACCCTTAGTTTCTTCTCTGTATTTAAGAGGCTCTTCTGGTTTGCCTCTCTCTGTTTGTGACTATTTTTTTTTCCCTTCCCTTTCCCCATGGTCTTTTGTTCAGTTTCTCAAGATCCATATATGAGTGAAAAAATATATCTGTCCTTCTCTGACTAACTTATGAAAATATTTTTAAAGGATTCTATAATATTCCATTATATGAGTGTGCCAAATGTAGCTAACCAAGTTGGTTGTTTTTGCACATTTGTTCTTTCATCATTATAAGAAGTCTTCTGAGGACTCCTAATTGTAACTCCGGGCATATCTTTGATTACTTCCTTAGGACTCAGTTCTAGTCATGGAGTAGCAGATCAAAGGTGCTATTTCAATATTCCTTATTGTTGTTTTGAGATGAGAAAATGAAACTGTGATTGCTGATGAAGAAAAGGAAGTTGGTGGCTTCATTTGCTTAGGTCTTAGGTTCCTTTCTAGTGCCTTTTCTATTTCATCATACCAGCGAGAGCTATATAGTTATTCACCAGCGAAGTAAGCTGTTCCTCTGTAGCACCTGTAGAAGACTGAGGAGTTGAAATTGTGCTAAAGTAGATCACACATGCACTAATGCAACACGAATAACATTCCTGGTTTCATGATCCCTTCATCCATAAAATGGATATTTTGCAAACTGAAGACTAGAGAGAAAATCCAGACTTATTTTCCGCCAATGTTATCAACTAATAATTCTTAAACGGTTGTGCTTTTGGAATGATTCATAAACATGGAAAGAGGACTTCAAAGGTTAAAAATTTAGTCTGCCTTTCCCATATGCATGAATCCTTTCTTATTTCTTCATTTATTGATTTGTAAATTGATCACATCTCTCTTGGTTTTATGATAGATAAGTAAAACCACAATAGATTATGGTTGAAATTTTATATAAGAATGTACCTTTCTGAATAGTTTTTACATGTCAATGACTTTTTTTTTTTAGATTTGGATCCTACAAAGAAGGACATCATTATGAGAACAATCACCATTTTCATATGAGTACTCCCAAATACTTTTTATGAACTACTTAAAACAGGATTCATTGACTGAGCAAGTCTGTGGGAAACAAAAGTATATAAGAAGAAGAGATGTGTGAAAGTGGGAAATAACACACAAAGAACCTCAGTTTTGAAAAAATATGGTATTTATGTATTGGGAAATTCTGTCAATTTATTTAAATATCTTACTAAGTAAAAGCATTTCTCCAAATTGCTTTTCATAAATTTCTGATAAAATATAGAATGTGGGGTAATATATGAAAGTTTTACTACTAGAGATAAAATAATAAAAATGTCTTGCCTTTTTAATGCTTAAAATAGAAAATTGATTTATTGATGAGCTAGAAGGACTACTTACAAACATTAAATCCAGATCTATTTTCCTCCTGGGAAAAAGCAAGGAAAGAAATGTTTAACGATTAAGTCTAATTGTTAGAAGAATAACGTAGCCATATAACTCTTGTGGACTCATCAGAAGCCGCCTGCCCATCACCATCCTTCCTGGAGCTATGATAGAATCATCTGTCTTTTCCCCGAGGCCACACGGTGGGGTTCTCTCCAGTCAGGCCCCAGCTGTCAAGTAGCACACCTCAGCACACAAACATGTCCCACAGAATGCATTTTCTTCCCTACAACCAAGCAGATATGTGATGGGGAGAATTCAGCCCAACAGCACCGTCTCTATAGGGAATAATAATTTAAATGTTCGTGGAGGCACATGTCCTTTTAGAACTGGAAAGAACCCTAAATCTTGTTTCATCTTTTGGGGTAGAGATAAAAAAGTAGGAGACAGAAAGTCAGAGGTTTTATATCACAATCTAAGGGGGTTCCTTAGATCTATTTAGTAAACATGTTTTGAGCACTCTGCCATATTCAAAACATTATTTCCCTGGGGTTTTAAAATATGTTTACAGGAATCTTTCAGGGATCATTTCAATAGTTTATTACTAGGGGAGTTTTTCTGAATGTATAGAATACCCAAGAAATGTGTTTTGTTTTTTTTTTTAAGAATGCATTTGAACTTAAATGACCATCAACTTAATTTAGATAGCTATATACTTAGGATGCTATATATGAACCTCATGGTTACAAAACCCAAAACCTATGACATACACACAAAAAATAAAGAGAAAGAAACCCAAACAAAGTACTACCATCACAAAGAAAGAGAACAACAGAAGAGGAAAGAAACAGAGAAGAACCACAAAAACATTCAGAAAACAACAGGATGGCAATAAGCATACCTATCTCCTATAACTTCAGATGCAAGTGGCCTAAATGCTCCATGCTCCAATCAAAAGACAGCTCATCTGTATGCTGCCTATAAGAGACTCACCTCAGATGTAAAGACACATACCAACTGAAAGTAAGCAAATGGAAACACATTTACCATGAAAATTGAGGCTATATATATATATATATATATATATATATATAATCAAACAAAATAGACAAAATCAGACAAAACAAAGACTATAGCAAGAGACAAGAAGGGCCTTACATAATTTTAAAGGGATCAACCCCACAGCAACGAATGATAATTATAAATATATATACATGCAACACTGGGGCACGTAAATACATAAAGCAAATATTAACAGACATAAAGGAAGAAATTGATGGTAATACAAAAGTAGTAGGGGACTTTAACACCCCACGTACATCAATGGATAGACTATTCAGGCAGAAAATCAATAAGGATATGGTGTCTCTGAATTACACAGTAGACCAGATGGACATAACAGATCTGTATAGAACATTCTATCCCTAACCAACAGAACACACATTACTTTCAGGTGCACATGGAGCACTCTCCAGAAGACATCACACATGTTAGGCCATACAACAAGCTTCAGTAAATTCAAGAAGATTGAAATCATACCATGCATCTTTTTCGACCACAGTGGTATGAAACTAGAAATCAATCATAAGAAAAAACCTGGAAAAAGCACAATCACAAATATGGAGTTGAAACAATACTAAACAACCAATGGATCAATAAAGGAATCAGAGAAGAAATAAAAAATACATGGCAGTAAATGAAAATGAAAACACAATGGTCCAGAATCTTTGGGCTGCAGCAAAAGCACTTCTAAAAGGGAAATATATAGTGATACAAGCCTACCTCAGGAAACAACAATACGTTCAAATAAATAATCTAGCCTTTACATCTAAGGGAACTAGAAAAAGGAGAACAAAGAAATCCCAAAGTGAGTAGAAGGAAGGAAATCCTAAAAATCAGAGTAGAAAAAAGGGAAATGGAGACTTAAAAAACATAGAAAAAGTTTGTAAACCAAGCTCTGGTTCTTTGAAAAGATAAACAAAATTGATAAACCCTTAGCCAGACTTATCAAGAAAAAAACAGAAAGGACCCAAATAAATAAAATAAGAAATAAAAGAGAAGTAATGGCTGACATTACAGAAATACAAAGAATTATAAGAGAATACTATAAGAAATTGCCAAGTTGGACAACCTAGAGGAAATGGATAAATTCCTAGAAATAGAATAATCTTACAATGAAATCTTACAAAACTGAATCAGTAAGAAAATTGGAACACACCAAATACTAGTAATGAAATTGAGTTGGTAATCAAAAACTACCAAAAAATAAAAGTCCAGGACCATGCGATTTCACAGGTGAATTCTACCAAACACTTAAAAAAGAGTTAATACCTATTCTCCTGAAACTATTCCAAAAAGTAGAAGAGGAAGGACAGCTTCCAAATAAATTCTATGAAGCCAGCATTACACTGATGCTTGGTACCAAAATCAAAGACACCACACACACACACACACACACACACACACACACACACACACAAGAAACCCACAAAACTATAGGCCAATATTCCTGATGAAATAGATGCAAAACCTTCTCAGCAAAATATTAGCAAACTGCATTCAACCATACATTAAGAGGATCATTTGGATTGAGTGGGATTTATTCCAGGGATGCAAGGATGGTTCAAGATGTGCAAATCAATCAGCATGATATACCACCTTAACAAAGTGAAAGATAAAAATCACATGATCATCTCAATAAATACAGAAAATTCATTTGATGAAATTTAGCGCTGATTCATGTCAAGAACTCTCAGCAAAGTGGGTTCAGAGGGAACATACATCAACATAATAAAGCCATCTATGAAAAATCCACAGCTAATACCATACTCAATAGTAAAAAACTGAGAGCTTTACCTTCTGAATCAGGAACAAGACAAGGATGTCCACTACTCTTGCTACTTTTATTCAATATAGCACTAGAAACCCTAGCCACAGTAATCAGACAAGAAAAAGAAATAAGAGGCATCCATATTCGTAAAGAAGAAGTTAAACTATCACTATATGCAGATGACATAATAATATACATAGAAAATTCTAAAAACTCTACCCAGGACTACTAGAACTAACAGATGAATTCAATAAAGTTGTTGGATTCAAAGTTAATACCCAGAAATTGACAGCATTTCTATACACGAATAACCAAGTAGCAGAAAGAGAAATTTAAAAAAATGATTCCATTTATAATTGCACCAAAAAGAGTAAGATATGTAGGAATAAACTTAACCTAGGAGGCGAAAGACCTGTACTTTGAAAACTGTAAAACATGAATGAAAGAAACTGAAGATGACACAAACAAATGGAAAGATGTTCCATGCTTATAGATTGGAAGAATGAATATTGCTAAAATGTCCAAATCACCCAAAGCAATCTCCAGATTCAGTTCAATTCCTATCAAAATGCCAAGAACTAGAACAAAGAATCATAAAATTTGCATAGAATTACAAAAGACCTCAAGTAGCTAAAGCAATCTTGAAAAAGAAGAACAGATTGAGAAGTTTCACACTCCCAGGTTTTAAGATATACTACAAAGTTGTAGTAATAAAAACAATACAGTACTGGCACAAAAAGAAATTTATAAATCAATGGAATAGAATAGAGAGCCCAGAAATAAACCCACACTTACATGGCCAATTAATTTGCAATAAATGAAACAAGAATATACAATGGAGAAAAGACCATCTCTTCAATAAGGGGCATTGGGAACACTGGACATCTACATGCAATACGGCAAAGTTAGGTAGCCTAGATGCCAACTGAGGTCTCCTTACCTTCCAGCTCTGGATAAGATGGCCAGAATCCTCATTCCAGTCCCTCCTGAAGACAGTGTCCTCCCCAAGACTTCTGTGAATTGTGGGAGGTTGAAGGGCAAGGTTCACATTTTTATGGTCTCTCTCATTTGTCTTCCACTGTTGCATTTCAGTTCATAGATGGTCTTGCTCTTGCATTTCTGACACTTGGGTTTGGCTACAAGGCACGGTAAATGCAAGGAGAGGGTGCATTTAATGCACCCAGCTAGTGCCTGGCACTCAGCAGGTGCTCCATACTTCCCAAACTTCTGAGCAGCAAATAGATCTACACTGACAGCAAGTGCCACCTATGGACTGTGACAAGCAAACATAGAACTCGATTCTTCCCTTGACTTTCTTAAAACAAACTAAAATACTCTCACCATATGTTTCAGTGGATAGTGTATTTTACTGAAGATTTGGAAAGACAAAGAGGAGTTTACATTATAGAAACCAAAAACATCTTCAAATGGAATAGATATTCTCTAGTTTTACAAACATTTAGTTTCCTCTACATCAGGTAGGTTAGGAGTCTCCCTCTTATCTTCTCTGGTTTCCACATCGACCCAAGATATCTGTTAATTTCTACTGCAGATCAGATTACCTCTTTGTCTCCTTCTTTCTCTTCAAGCTCTCAGGACCTATCTCAAATGGCTTTTCTAAGGTGGAGATTTCAGTACACCTCTCTCAGTAAATGACAGAATAAGCAGAAAGTTTGAACAGCACAATAAACTTAACCTAGTAGACATGTACAGATGAGTGTCCCAGGCAACTTCAAATTACTCATTCTTTACACATAGAATATTTACTAAACTGATCCTGTGCGGCACCAGAAACCCAAACTCAACAAATGTCAAAATACTGAATTAATAGAGTATATTCTCTATGACAATGAAACCAAGTTAGAAACAAATAAAAAAGATAATGAGAAATCGCTAAATGTTGGAAATTGAATAATAAATTTCTAAGGAACCCATGGGTCAAAGAGAGTTCACAATGGAAATTAGAAAATATTTTGTGTTGGCAACAAGATGGCGGAGAAGTAAGGAGCCCCACTACCTCCGTCCACCTGCAATTGTCAAACTGAGAAGAATTAAAAGCCACAGCTCTCTGATCTCCAAGAATGGAGGTGTGCGGACAGACCCCTTATCGAGAGCAGTCTCACGGTTGCCTGAGTGAGTGCGTGCGAGCTGGGACCGGAGACTTTCAGGGAGGGAGCGCCGGCCCAAAGCGGAGCAGGGACACAAAGCGCCCAGAGGCTTGGCACTGGGCCCGCAGACAGCCGTGTGTCCACAGGCGCACAGACCTGCGGGCAGCTGCGCCTGCGGGGCGGCCGTGTGGCCAGAGGCGCCGAGATCTGTGGAGCCCCACACAGGACCACCAGGCAGGGCAGTGGAGAGACCAGGGGAAGAGAAGTAGAGACTGAATCACTCATAGCATAATCTCTGGAGAGGAGAGACCTCGCCCAGGACTGAGAGCTGCTGAGCGTGGAGAGAGAAATCCATCCCCCTCAGGGGGCCTGTTCTCCCTTGGGCCCGGCAGCTCACCCACTTCAGGCAGAGAAAAAAACTGACTTCACAATCCCCCTACTCAGTCCCAGCCAGAAAGCCACCCATCTGCAGGAGATTTTAACTGTGGTGGCAACATTGAGTGCATGGGCAAGGACTTAGAAACTGGGCAGAACTTAAAAAACAAACAATTAGACGGGCCTGAGGCACAAGGACTCAAGAAAGTGGCTGGCAACGCATGGTCTGAGGGAGGCTTGGGGCACCGCCATTCTCCCCGCATCCACTAAGGTGGGGCCTCAGAGAGCAGCCCCTGAGACCCGACCTACCTACACCAAGCCATGCCCATCCGCGCTGGAGAGATGCTGTTTTTGCTTATTATTTTTAATTGTTTTTTTCTTTCTTTTCTTAATATGTTTACTTTTTAATTTTTCCCATTTTCTCTTTACTATTTTCCTATTTCCTTCTTCTCTCCCTTTCCCCCTGGAGTCTGGGAAAGACCAACATTTAGGCACCGCTGTGCTTAGATCAAGTCTTATCATCCAGATATTTTTTCCTTTACCTCATCCTTATCTTCCCCCTCTGCAGGTTTTAAGCTCTCAGACTGTCCTTTATCTTTGGCTGTCGCTGCCCTCACTCTCACACCTGCTTCCTCCCCCCCCCCCTTTCTTTCCTGTTCCTTTTTTTCTTTCCCCTTTTGGTTTGCTTCTTTACTTGTTCTGTCAGTACATTTGTGTGCTTGTGTTCTCTGTGTTTGTCTGTCTGTTTTCCTTTTCAGGGCTACCTCAAGAAATAACCCAAAGCACACACAGTGGAAAGTCCCAAATATCGCTGAGTAGGGAAATAAATTAATCAGAGGCATAACAAGAGAAACCAAGAGACACCATTAAAAGAACATCTCCTGAAATGACAGACCCTAGGCAATCAAAGAGCCTCCTTCAATAGAGAAATACTAATAGATGCACAGTGCAGAACTAGCTTTTAAAACTGACAAGAGACAGAAAGCTAGCTAAAATAATGGAACAAAAGAACTCTCCTCTAAGGAAACTCCTGGAAGAAATAACAGCTACAGAATTGCTCAAAACAGACATAAACAACTTAACTGAACAAGAATTTAGAACAATTGTCATAAAATTAATTGCTGGGCTTGAAAAAACCATCAGAGAAACTATTGATACACAGACTAGGGACATTCAAAATAGCTGTGATGAGTTTAAAAAGGCTATAAATGAGGTGAATAATAAAATGGAGGCTACCACTGCACGGATTGAAGAAGCAGAGAGGAGAATAGGTGAATTAGAAGACGCAGTTATAGCAAAAGAGGAAGCCAAGAAAAAGAGAGAAATTGATAGAGGAACATGAAAGGAGAATCAGAGACTTGAGTGATACAATCAAACGGAACAATGTCCATATCACAGGAGTTCCTGAAGAGGAAGATAAAGACAGAGGTCCTGAACGGGTGCTGGACCAAATTATACATGAAAATTTCCCCAATCTGGGGAAAGAGAAAGACATTGAAATTCAAGAGACATACCGAACTCCCCTAGGATGTAATGTAAACTGACGTTCAGTGTAACATATCATAGTGAAACTGGCAAAATATAAAGATAAAGAGGGAATTCTGAAAGCAGCTAGAGATAAAAGAGCCTTCACATACAAAGGGAAACCTATCAGAGTGGTTACAGACCTACCTACTGAAACTTGGCAGGTCAGAAAGGAATGGCAGGAAATCTTCAATGTGATGAACAGGAAAAATATGCAACCAAGAATTCTTTATCCAGTGAGCCTGTCATTCAAAATAGAAGGAGAGATAAAGGTTTTCCCAAATAAATAAAAGTTGAGAGAATTCATGACCACCAAACCAGCCCTACAAGAAATCCTAAGAGGGACTCTATGAGAGAAAGGTAGCAAGGAATATAAGACACAGGGACATCAATACAAATATGAACCCTACAGAGAACACAATGAATCTAAACCCACATTTTTCAATAATAACACTGAATGTAAATGGACTGAATGCTCCCGTCAAACAACACAGAGTAGCAGAATGGACCCAAAACCAAAATCCATCTATTTGCTGTCTACAAGAGACTCACCTTAGACCTGAAGACACCTTCAGATTGAAAGTAAGCCATGCGACTGGATGCCAAAAGAAAGCTGGAGTAGCCATACTTATATCAGACAAACTGGACTTTAAAATAAAGGCAGGAACAAAAGATGAAGAAGGACATTATATAATAATTACAGGGTCTCTACATCAGGAAGAGCTAACAATTAAAAACATCTATGCACTGAATTTGGGAGCTCCCAAATACATAAAACAACTAATCACAAACAGAAGCAATCTTATTGATAAGAATGTGCTAATTGCAGGGGACTTTAATACCCCACTTAAAACAATGGATAGGTCAACCAGACAAAAAAATCACTAAAGAAACAATGGACCTGAATGGCACACTGGAGCAGATGGAATTAATAGATATATTTAGAACTCTGCATCCTGAAGCTAGGGAATTCACTTTCTTCTCGAGGGCACATGGCACATTCTCCAAGATTGATCACATACTGGGGCATAAAACAGCCCTCCATAAATACAAAAGAATTGGGATCATACCATTCACACTTTCAGATAACAGTGCTATGAAACTGGAAATCAACTACAGGAAGAAGTCTGGAAACCTCCAAAAATGTGGAGATTAAAAACTACCATACTGAGGAATGATTGGGTGAACCAGGCAATTAGAGAGGAAATTTAAAAATATATGGAAACAAATGGAAATGAAAATACAACAATCCAAACTCTCTGGGACACAGCAAAGGCAGTCCTAAGAGGAAAGTTTATTGCAATCCAGGCCTATTTCAATAAACTAGAAAAAGCACAAACTCAAAACCTAAAAGAGCACCTAAGGAAATTAGAAGGGGAACAGCAAGAGCAACCCAAAGCCAGCAAAAGAAGAGAAATAAAAAATATCAGGGCAGAATTAAACAAAATAGAATCCACAAAAGCAATTGAACAGATCAATGAAACCAAGAGTTGTTTTTTTGAAAAAATAAACAAAATTGATAAACCTCTAGCTAGGCTCCTCAGAAGGAAAAGAGAGAACACTCAAATAGACAAAATCATGAAGGAAAATGGATCTATTACAACACATCCCTGGGAAATACAAGCAATCATCAGAGATTACTATGAAAAATTATATGCCAACAAACTGGACAATCTTGAAGAAATGGATAAATTCCTAAAGGCACATGCACTACCAAAATTCAAATGGGAAGAGATAGAAAATCTGAACAGACCCATAACCAGTGAAGAAATCGAATCAGTTATCAAAAATCTCCCAACGAATAAAAGCCCAGGGCTGGATGGATTCCCAGGGGAATTCTATCAGACATTTAAAGCGATGTTAACACCAATCCTGCTCAAGCTATTCCAAAAAATAGAAATGGAAGGAAGACTTCCAGACTCATTCCACGAAGCACATATCACTTTGATTCCTAGGCCAGACAGAGATCCAACAAAAAAAGAGAACTACAGGCCAATATCCTTAATGAATAAGGATGCAAAAATACTCAACAAGATACTGGCAATTCGAATTCAACAGCATATAAAAAGAATTACCCATATTCCTGGGTTACAAGGCTGGTTCAATATTCGCAAAGCCATCAATGTGATACATCGCATTAACAAAACAAAAGAAAAAAACTATATGATCCTGTCAATAGATGCAGAAAAAGCATTTGACAAAATACAACATCCATTCTTAATAAAAACCTTCGAGAAATTCGGGATAGAAGGAACTTAGTTAAACATCATAAAAGCCATCTATGAAAAGTCCACAGCTAATATTATCCTCAATGGGGAAAAACTGAGAGCTTTCCCCCTGAAATCAGGGACACGACAGGGATGTCCACTCTCACCACTGTGGTTTAACATAGTGTTGGAAGTCCTAGCATCAGCAATAAGACAGCAAAAGGAAAAAAAAAAAAGGCATCAGAATCGGCAAAGAAGAAGTCAAACTTTCACTTTTCCCAGATGACATGATACTCTACGTGGAAAACCCACTCAACTCCACCAGAAGCCTCCTAGAACTGATTGATGAATTCAGTAAAGTTGCAGGGTACAAAATCAATGTACAGAAATTGGTTGCATGCTTAAGCACCAAAAATGAAGCAACAGAAAGAGAAATCAAGAAACATATCCCATTCACAATTGGATGAAAAGTCATAAAATACCTAGAAATAAACCTAACCAAAGATGTAAAAGACCTGTATACTGAAAACTATAGAAGACTTATGAAGGAAATTGAAGAAGACACAAAGAAATGGAAAAACATTCTGTGTTCATGGATCAGAAGAATAAACATTGTTAAAATGTCATTATTACCCAAAGCTATCTACCCATTCAATGCAATCTCCATCAAAGTTGCACGAGTATTCTCCAAGCTAGAACAAACTATCTTAAAATTTGTATGGAACCACACAAAAAAAACCCCAAATAGCCAAAGTAATATTGAAGAAGAAAACCAAAACGGGAGGCATCACAATCCCAGACTTTAGCCTCTACTACAAAGCTGGCATCATCAAGACAGTATGGTATTGGCACAAAAACAGACACATGGACCTATGGAATAGAATAGAGAGCCCAGAACTGGACCCACAAGTGTATGGCCAATTAATCTTTGACAAAACAGGAAAGAGTATCCAATGGAAAAAGACAGCCTCTTCAACAGGTGGTGTTGGGAGAGCTGGACAGCAACATGTAGAAGAATGAAATTAGACCACTTTCTTACACCATTCACAAAAATAAACTCAAAATGGATAGAGGACCTGAATGTGACACAGGAAACCATAAAAACC
>NC_043700.1:154632127-154760714 GCF_006229205.1 Suricata suricatta | reverse complement strand
GAGTGGATCAAGAAGATGTGGTATATATATACAATGGAGTACTACATGGCAATGAGGAAGAATGAAATCTGGCCATTTGTAGGAAAGTGGATGGACCTCGAGGGTGTCATGCTAAGCGAAATAAGTCAGGCAGAGATACCATATGCTTGCACTCATAGGTTTAACAGGAGAAACCTAACAGAGGACCACAGGGAGGGGAAGGGGGAAAGAGAGTTGGGGAGAGAGAGGGACACAAATCATGAGACTATGGAATACTGAAAACGAACTGAGGGCTGAAGGGGGAGGGGGAGTAGGAAGGGGGTGATGTTCATGGCACTGGTGGGGAGAAGCACTGGGTGTTATATGGAAACCAATTTGACAATAAACTATTATAAATTAAAAAAGATACTTTGAACCAAATAGTAATGAAAATATGGCATATCAAGGGATACAAAAACAATGGGAGATACAGGTTTAGATACAAGTAACTTAAATAGACTATTGACCCTCTCTCGAGCCATGTGCTTTGCCAAAATTATTTCCTGTTAATGGGCATCATCCAATCCATACAGATATACCTGTGTCTGTATCATCTATATCTATCCTACATATAGGTCATCTGTCTATCTATCATCATCATCTCTTATTGTTCCATTCCCTGGAGAGCCCAGACCAGTACAATATCAACACTGAAAAGAATGTTAAATGAAGGTAAAATTAAAGGGCAGTCTCTATCATGGCCCCAGATGCAAAATTCCCAAGCAAAATATTGCAAACCAAATCCAGCATTGTATAAAAAGAGAATATGTTATGACTAAGTTAGGTTTAGCTTATGGATGCAAGGTAGGTTTAACACTTGAAAGTCAACCAATATTATTCTCCACCTCAACAATATATGTGAAGATATATAAAAAAAAGCATTTGATAGAACTTAATACCCATTCATTATTTTTGAAAAAAAAACTTAGCAATCTGGAAATAAAAAGAAAACTTTCTTAACTTAATAAAGTATATGTACAAAATCTTATAGTGAACATGACAACAGTGAATTATTGAATGCTTTTTTTCCTTGAGATCAGGCATGGCTCTTTTGATGAGATCAGTGAATGCCTACAACTTCAGTTGTAGCAGAGGCCCTAGCCACTGCAACAGGGCTAGAAAAACAAATAAAAGCTAGAAGAATTGGAAAAGAAAAAACAAAATTGTCATTATTTCAGAACACATGATTGTTTATGTATGAAAACTCATCAGAATCTACAAATAAACTTAGAATTACAGGAAGCAGAAATCAGATAGAAAACCAGAAATAAGCACTCAAAAGAATGCAACCCTGCTTCATGTCATTCTAAGTCCTTCTTCCTTAAACTACAGAACCATGGACCATCAGCACTTGACTAGTCAGGGTTCCTCAGAGAGACAGAATCAATTGGATGGAGATTGATCTATCTATGTCTATGGATTTATTATATGAAATTGGCTCATACAGGTACAGAGGCTGAGAAATCCTATAATCAACCATCTACAGGCTGGAGACCCAGGAAAGCTGGTGTTGTAATTCAGTCTGGATCTGAGGGTTTGTAGCAGGAAAGCCAATGGTATAAATTCCAGTCTGGGTTTGAAAGCCTGAGAACCAGGAGTGCTAAGGGCAGAAGACCTACATCCTAACTCAAGCAATCAGGCAGGGAGAAAGAAAGGGTGAATTCTCCCTTCCTCCACCTTTTATTCTATTCAAGCCCTGAACAGATTGAATGATGCCATTTATCCTGAGGAGGGAAATAAACTGAGTCCATAGATCTAAATGCTAATATCATCTAGAAACACCCTAATTATGTTTAATCTGGGCATCCGTGTAGCCAGTCAAGTTGACACGTAAAATCAACCATCACAAGAACTGACATCACCCGGCAGGTCTGTTAAAAATATGGAGTCTCCAGGCTTGCTCCAGTTTTACTAAACCAAAATTTGCACTTTAACAAGATTCAAAAATTATGTCTGTTTGAGAGGCCCTGATCTCGGTGGACCAAAAAATCTGAAGCCCTGAACTGAGATTAAGGTGATTCTGGATGGCTCATGTCTGGATGGCAAAATAACTAAATAAAATACGAAAAAATAAAATACAATTAACAATCCACTTCGGAGAAAGATAATAGATCTCAAATTATTTCTACAAATAATTTTCATACACATTGTCCACTACACAATCAAAGATGATTGAGCACAGCAAGAGATAAGACGCCGTAAACCACGATCAGCAGAAACAACAGAAACAGATATACTGTGGCTTCAGGAATAGGATTTATCAGATACAGACTCTGAAAAGTAAGGCTTACTGTGTTCAGGGACATAAAAGCCATGCTTGAACATTCAGACAGGAAACTACAACTCTAAAATGTGACATGGCAGGTTTGAAAAAAAGAAAAATTCTCAAATTCTTAAAAATACTATAACTGAAATTAAGAATTTAGTAAAATATCTTAATATCAGAATAGAGAAATAGCTGAAAAGCTGCAACATAGATGAGAAGACCCAGAAGTGGAAGTCTCCCAAGAAATGAGATAAGAGGAAAATTCAAACACATACACTTTATTTTTGCAAAGACACTATCCTTTGTCTACATATAAATAAACGCAGGAGCACCTGGGTGGCTCACCGACTCTTGATTTTGGTTCAGGTCTTGATCTCCCGGTTTGTGAGTTTGAGGCCCCCTGCCGGAATGGAGCCTGCTTGGGGCTCTCTCTCTTCCTCTTTCTCTGCTTGTGTGCACACACACCCTCTGTCTCTCTCAAAAAGAAATAAACATTAAAAAGATTTTTTTTAAGTTTATTTCTTTTTGAGAGAGAAAGAGAGAGAGAGAGTGAGCACGTGAGCAGGGGAGGGGCAGGGAGAGGGGGAGACACAGAATCTGAAGCAGGCTCCAGACTCCGAGCTGTCAGCACAGAGCCCACGCGGGGCTCGAACTCATGGACTGCGAGATTGTGACCTGAGCTGAAGTCAGTTGCTTAACTGACTGAGTCACCCAGGAGCCCCAAGAAATAAACTTTAAAAATAAATAAACTCATATTTCATAATCTCTTTACACCTTTACAGTAGTGTGCTTCAAAGTAGTGTGCTTTGTGCACATCAAAGTCTACACCTTCCCTTAGTTTTAACAGAAATTACGGGGAGCACACCCCCTTCCACCTAAGGATTACTATTCCAATGCAAGTTTAGTAATTCAGAGTGTGTCCAACCATCTGGTCTGGCCCACGCTTGCTGTTGCTGAGTCCCGAGGTAAAACAGGCCCTGATGTTTTGGGTGAGGTGAGGGTGTGGCTGACCACGATTTCTCTGATTGCTGGGCCCTCCTGGCAGACCTACTGGCCTGCCTTGGAGTAGGACACTAAGGGCTGGGGTAGACTGGGGGAGGGAAGGCTGCCACCCTGGGAGCCCAAGCGGACGACTTTGGAGACTTTGAGAAGGTGACTGACCTTGACATGATTGATACATTGGCGTAACTGGTCAACCCAGCAAAAAACACAACATGTTCTTAGCTCTCTTTGTTTTTAGGGTTTCTGAGGAAGTCTATGGGTGATAAATTAATTCTGTGGAAATCTGGGGTTCTTGTTAATAACACCACAGTTCATATTCTGTAATTGGGTACAGGACCATTGGCAGTTCCAGAGGCCTAATTCCTCTTCAGTTGGAGCTTACTTTGTAGAGAAGGAAAGTGTACAGATTCTTCGTGTTTGCACTGCTTTCTGGCAGAATAAAACACTATATAAACATTTTTTTTGCCATAACAGAAACTTTCTAACAATATCCCTGTAAACATTTTGTAACATTTCTGGCAGTTTTCCATTTAGATTTTTTTTCCCCCTGGCAATATGGTATATATGGCTTTTGTTTTCTTTCTTTCCTCAGATTCCTTTTATTTTTTATTTTTATGTTTTTAAATTTGTTAAACGTTTATTCATTTTTGGGAGACAGAGAGAGACAGAGTGCGAGCATGGAGGGCCAGATACAGAAGAGATACAGAAGGGAGATAACAGAATCTGAAGCAGGCTCCAGGCTCTGAGCTGTCAGCACAGAGCCCAAAGTGGGGCTCGAACCCATGAGCTGTGAGATCACGACCTGAGCTGAAGTTGGACGCTTAACCAACTGAGCCACCCAGACATCCCTCAAATTCCTTTTAAATCTAAGATGAGAACTCACTTGTTTCTTGAGCATGCCTTTAGGGAGATAGGTATTACGGACTGAACATTTGTGTTCCCTTGAAATTCATATGTTGAAATCCTACCCCCTCATGAGATAGTATCAGGAGGAAGAGCCTTTGAGGGGAAATTAGGTCACAAGGGTGGAGCTGTCATGAACAGGATTAGTGCCCTGGTGAGGATGAGACTCCAGAGCTTTCTCTCTCTGTTCTTCCCCATGTGAGAATACAAGGAGACGTCCATCCACAAACCAGGAAAAGGGCTGGCCCCTTGGTTTTGTGCTTCCTTGTCTCCAGAATGGTGAGAAATATTTGTTGTTTAAGCCACCCGGTCTATAATAAATTGTTACAGCAACCCAAACTGATTGGAGGGACAGCTCTGATATCCCAGCGGTTCTCACGCTCAGGTGAGGGTGATCAGTAGAGAGAGGAAGGCAGAGTCCTGTGGGGAAAAATGGAAACATCCAGATCTTTCTCCCTGCTTTATATGGGACACACTTGTCAGAGCTGTCACCTCTGTTCTGGACACCAGGTTCTTTCTTCTCCACTTGCTCTCCAAACCAGTCTTCCACGTAGCGGAATCTGGCAATTCCAGAGTTGTGTCCTCTTGCCTCATTTGTTTTTGGATTCCAGTACACTTTTTAGATGATCAGGTGGATTCTGGGAACAACAGAAAATACACAGAGGGAAAAAAAAGAGAAAAACTGCTTATCTGCTGTGGATTGGTGAATTTATGTTACTTTATACAATTGGGTCAGTAGCTATTTTCATTCAGATGCATTTGGGAAGCATCTGATTATTTTAGTTACAGCTTCCGATGAGCTAATATTTCAATTTCTCATTCTCTCTTTCTCACTCTGAGACTACCTTCATCTGTATTACGGGGCTCTGGAAGAGTTAATGCTTTGAGCTGCCCTCATTCTGTGAACAGCAAACGGGCACAGTAACAGAGCTATTTATCAGAGAAAAGACTTTGAAGAAGACTCTAGAATGGGAACCACTAAGCTGAACACTGAAAACACAGCCTTAGTAAACTGCAATTTTTCCCTGTCCGCAGCGTTCAGGCTTAAGAGGCAAATCAGAAGAGAATAGGCCTGTTTCAGAACCCTGGCATCATAATCACAGGGCTGGAGAGGAATCCGGAGACGGGCTAAATCAGCTCTGGTTCTGCAGGTGAGAAAATAGAACTCTCTACCCTGGGTAGTCGGCCGATGGAAGGATACAGCTAAATAATAGAAAAGCTGGAACAAGAATACAGTTTTCTTGACTCCGGGCCCAGCATTCCACCTTCCTCATGGCCCTGCCTCTTACACAGTTGGTTGGGAAAAACATTTCCAGGGAGTCTCATGCGGATCTGGTAGGTTGCCCAAACCTCTCTGCACCCTAACAACAGGTGTTCCAAACTGAATTCTGTCTGCGTGTCTTACACATGCCTCAGATACACACATGATACCCGGTCCTGGATTCATCACCCTACTAGGACAGAGCTGATCTTGCCCCTGATCCGCCCCACCCCCACCCAGGCACTAGCACAGGGCCTGTATCTCTGGTGCAGATTTCTTCCCCAGCCACCCCTCTGACCTCATTTCTCCCCTTCACTTTGTCAGACCCAGCTGTCAGCAGCTCTGTGGAAATTCTACTTCCTCCATCTTGTGAGGTCCCTTGACCAGAAGGATCCCAAGCCTACTCATTGGCTAACTTTGTCACCGAAGGGTTGCCTGACTGGCTGGCTGTTAGAGTTCATCCCACTTTCTCTTCCTCTTCCTCTCCATTCTGCCCCTCTAGCGTCACTCCTTGAGGCAGGATTTTGCCTCTCCTGGAGGCTGCGGGGACAGAGACTCAAGATCCCTCCTGTGGCTAAGGACATTTAGCTCCCTCTACCCACAGCTGGGCTCCTTCTTTGAGGCCAGGGTCTACCATTGCCCTTGCTTGAGTTCCAGTGACTTACTTGAAAGATCAGTCCAACGCACGGCCAACATTTTGATGCGTGCAGCCGTATTATTTAAAATTTAAAAATTGAGCATTGGAGTGTATACTCTCCATATACTTATTAATAACTTACAGATATATATATATACTATAAGTCCATATATCAAATATAAGTAAAGCTTATTTCATCTCCAATATTTTTGGATAAAAAGAAATATAGAGAAGCTGTCATCGTTTCTCCTTGCCCTTCCTCCCACCGCCACTCTTCAGAGCTGCTGAATTAGGCAGCGAATGGACCCACAAATGGGACATGTCCAAGTTCAGTAACAGTAATAATCATTGCTGCCACTTTTGGAGGGCACACGGGCCTGTGCCAGGCATTGTACCAAGCCTTTCGTTAAAACGTTCCATTGCATTTTTGCAGGAGCACCGTGTGGTTGGCATCACTGATTTCCATTTTACTGTTGGAGAAAGCAAGGCTTACAGACGCTGAGCTCTGCTCACGGTCACCACGAACAAGAGGCAGGACGGAATCCAAACTAGGTCTCTCTGACTTGAACCGTGTCTTAGGAGTTGCTCCCTGCTGTTTCAGGGCTTAACAGCAGACATCTGCCGAGTGCCTCCCTGGGCGAGGCGCTGTGCTAAGCCCTGGAAGACACTGGCAACAGCGTGCAGCCTCTGCCTTTCTAAATTTTTTTTTTAATGTTTTATTTATTTCTGATACAGAGAGAGACAGAGCATGAGAGAGGGAGGGGCAGAGAGAGAGGGAGACACAGAACCGGAAGCAGGCTCCAGGCTCTGAGCTAGCTGTCAGCACAGAGCCTGACGCGGGGCTCGAACCCACGAACGTGAGATCTGACCTGAGCCGAAGCCGGAGGCTTAACCTACTGAGCCACCCAGGCACCCCATCCTCTGCCTTTCTAAAGCTGCCGCCCTAACTGGGCTCTGACATCCTGCAAACTCCCTCGGTCGGACTGAAAAGGGCTTGATAAGGTCGAGTATATTTTATGAGGCTTAAAGAAATCACTGCATGGAATTGGTTGGGGATTTTCTTTTCAAAACTTTACAATATATAATTATGCAGCATTATAAAGCATTTGGAATTCTATTGGCTTTGTGTCTGCGAATTTTATTATCATTTATAGTGCTCTTTGAGTGGGAAAATGCATTTTCAGTTTCAAACACTCAACTTATAAAGTAACTTTTCACAATATTTTCAAGAGGCAAGAAAGTTATTATGGCATTTTGGAAAGATTTTCAACAAGAAGCATTGATGGAATTTGCAGATAGAGTACCATGCTTTTCAATATTCTGGCTAACTGATTTTATTATTTCAGAATACTCTAAGGTGAATATAATCATAGGAAAAGAAAAGAAATTATTGTTCCAAGTTCCTTAATGAAATAAATAACCTGAAGCCTAATGGTATATTCTCTGCCTTCCTGGAGTTTGCATTAGTATCCCGTACTTACAAAGCCTTGGCCCTCATCAAAATAAATATCTAGATGCTCAGTGTATTTCTCTTAATCTCCACTATTATCACCTGATGGCAATTGACTTTGCATCCCTAAGTAGTAAAGGCAAATGTCACCAAAATTAAAACTTAGTAAATGTCCGTGTCCCTTTCCATCTACAATCTCTTTTTGAGTCTCACAATTGTGTTTGCAACTAATGTAGATTACCTATTATTATACAATAAATTGTCTCATGATTCTGTGGGTCAGAAATTTGGGCACAATTTGGGCAACACTTCTGTTCTAAGTGCACTGACTGGGGTCACTTGCTGGCATGAGAATGGTGCCTGGGCTGGACTGGAGAGTCCAAGCTAGTTTTATCCCCGTGACTGTGCCTTGATGAGGACAGCTGGAAGGCTAGATTTAGCTGAGCTCCTTACTGCTTTCTCTACATTGTTGGGTAGTTGGACTTTATATATGGTGGCTCAGGACTCTCAAAATGAGTATTCCAGGAGATAGAAAATGGAAGCTTCTAGAAGAGTAAGGCCTAAGCTCAGAAACTGGGTCAATGTCACTTCTGCCATATCCTGTTTGCCAAAGTAATGGATATATTCAAAGATAGTGAACTGGATTTCACCTCTCCATAGGAGAGGTGTCAAAAAGTGTGCGGCCATCTTTAATTGGCCACAGCTAGATTTCAGGAGGTGCTCTTGGCATTCTCTAGCTGAGGAAAGTGACACTCAGGCTAATGGAGTGGACTTGCCCAGAACAGTACATTTAGTAACTGGTGATTCTAACACTGACATACATACATTGCTGGACAACTTACTGGACTCAAATAAATATTTTCTGAGGAGCACAGTATGCTAACATTGCTTCTTTTTTGCTCCTCCTCTTTTTTAATTTTTTGTTTTATTTTATTTTATTTTATTTTATTTTGAGAGAGAGAAAGTGCAAGTGGGGGAGGGGCAGAGAGAGGGAGAGAGAGAATCCCAAGCAGGCTCTGTGCCACCAGTGCAGAGCCTGATGGGGGGGGCGGTTTGAACCCACAAAACTGCAAGATCATGACCTGTACCAAAACCAAGAGTCAGATGCTTAACTGATTGAGTCACCCAGGCGCCCCTGCTTCTCCTCTTTTAAAAGTCATTGGAGGAGTCCAGGGTATCTAAGGGCCCAGATGGGCCTTATGTGTCTGTTTCTGATGGTACATGATCAGCTCTTTTCCCATTTGACCTATTTCCTTCCTGAGGCAGGAATGAGGTGAGAGGCAAGAGGTAAAAGAAGACTATTTGTAAGAATTAGATAACTGTCCTGCAGGAACTGGGTAATTAGAGTAGTATCAGATGATGCCATTAATGCATGCTGCTGGGTGAACGTTACTGTGAGTTTTGAGCGAGAAAGGGCTTAACCTGTGGAAGGCACACCGTATATTTGAGGTTAATGGGGGTGGATGACTAGTGCAAAAGTAAATAGCTGTGGGGCAGAGAAATGCGCATGAGCAGTTCCACTGGCCAATATGCATCAGTCCTTTGGAATCTGGCTTTAAATTGAGACTTTATTCAACAAAAGCCAGAGCATGTGTCGCAGCAGTCTTCCTGAACAGTACAAATGGCTTTTTGAAAAGCACCTCCTAGTACATGACATTTTCTCTGTTGTTCAGATTGGGCCACGGGAAATTCTGGGGTGATCTCTGGCAGAAGGCATTTGTCTTTCCTAATAAGCTATGCTTCTACTTTCCTTTATGTCAAAATTTCAGAAGAGACTTCTTTTCTCTTCCATTGAAGCAATGGCTAACTAACCTTTTTCTTTTTTTATTGTAGTATAGCCTATTGCTATAGAGTATTTATAATATATCTTAATTATATCATATATTATTTTATTTATAATTATTTTGCTATTATAACCTATTGCTATAATATCCTTTAGATATTATATATTATATTATATATAGATATTAAATTTATGCACCAAGTTTTTGCAAATTCTTGTGTCTCTTCTCTTTCAAAGTGCTGGGACTGGTTTTATTTACTGCGTACAAACCTGCCTCATTTTTTGCCAAACAGCAAAAGCACTGAAGAAATCTACAAGAGCACTTTGGAAATCTACATCATATGTGAGTAGGGGAAAATTCCCTTCCAAGTGCTTCTGAAGGTACCAGGCCTCACATCGCTTGTGCAGAGCCAGAACTTCAAAGTCACAGCAAAATTAAAGTTCAATCAAAGTGTGGTTCACTCAGAACATTTTTGCTTTGTGGATATCAAGTACCGCATGTACTTGCAGTGGCTAGAATTTCCATAAAAGGAACAACAGGGGTGCTAGATTGCATTACCTAAAAGTGATGGTAGCTGTTATCACAAAGGGAAAAAAAATTAAGGCAGAAGAAAGGGGATATGAGTAGAGTTAGCTGAAAATGAAAGGCAGAGAGCTTGAGCACTATGGGGGGGTATTAGCGAACCGGGAGCTGTGCCCTTCTGATGTGTTCCCTTTATTATCTCCTTTATTCTCAGTGTTTGAGGCTTGGGAAATTTCTGTGCTTTCTGAAGTGCCACGTAGGCTGCCTGTCTGGCAAGGCAAGCCAGTGTGGCTCCGTTTAATGCACTGGTTTCCAAAATGGGATTTTTCACTCCTGGAGCTTCATAAGACAATTATTTGGGTGAAGAAAAAATATTAATTAGAATTACTATTTTATTCCATAATAGTTTAGTGCTTTAAATTTCTACCTTGGGGGATGCCTGGGTGGCTCACTTGGTTAAGCACCCAACTTCAGCTCAGGTCATGATTTTGCTGTATATGAGTTTGAGCCCCGCATCAGACTCTGTGCTGACAGCTCAGAGCCTGGAGCCTGCTTAGGATTCTGCATCTCCCTCTCTCTCTCTGCCCCTTCCCCGCTCATTTCTCTCTTTCTCTCTCTCTCTCTTTCTCTTTTTCTCTCTCTCTCCCTCTCAAAAATAAATAATACATTAAAAAATTTAAATTTCCACCTCCGGGTCATGGTTATAGCAATGCAAGGTCCATTGGCGGCAGCATGACACCACCTGGGAACCTGTTAGAAGTACAAGTTCTTGGGGCGCCTGGGTGGCTCAGTGGCTTAAGCATCCAACTTAGGCTCAGGTCATGATCTCATAGTTTGTGGGTTTGAGCCCCATATCAGGCTTTCTACTGTCAGATCTCAACCCACTTCAGATCCTCTATCTCCCTCTCTTTCTGCCCTTTGTCCACTCACTCGCTCACTCTCTCTCAAAAATAAATAACCATTAAAAAAGGAGTACAAATTCTTGGGTCACATGTCAAACCCCCAGCATGTCTGATGCTTTGGGGATCGGGCCTGATGAGCTGTGTTTGAATAAGCTCTCCAGGTGATTCTGGTACCCGCGAAAGTTTGAAGAGCAAATTGTTTTCTGACATATGTACTTATAAATAAATACAGACGGGAGACACACTCAGAAGTTTTTCCTACAGGATGTGCAAACACGGAATGGTGGAAATGCATTGATTCAAGAACCACAAATCTCCTTTCCTCTTTTTTTCTACTTTGCCAATTGACCCTGAGGCGAGGAGAGTCAGTTAGCCTCTTTACTTCCTGGGTGAGCTTAAGCAAGTTACTTAAGCACCCTGGAAAATGAGAATAACGTGAGACGTCACTCTCTCACAGACCGTTATGAGCGTATGTGCGCTTGCGTACGCCGGAAACGCGGAGTGAGCCCTGAGCATAAAGCAGATGCTCGGTTCCTCTTTTCCCACCTGCAGACCCCACCCCACAATAGTTTATGTTCTTCCGCCTGCCAGGGTGCATCTATCAGTCTCCAAACCATCAGTATGTCATACGCATGGAAGCCAAAAAAGCCCTTTACCTCTACCCACTATAACCTGATATATTACACTTGGTTTAGCCTTGGCATAAAGACAAGTGCAGAAGGCAGAGTCAATTTATCCAACATATTTACCCCTTCTGTGAGTTGCATGTAACTTCCTATTGAATTTCAAGCTGCAGAGCATAGCAGTGTCGGTGATGTAGTGGGGACTGCAGCTGTTTAACATCATGCTGTGCTGAGGGACACCTGGTAAAACCGCGACATCACTGACGATCCCTAGAGCAAGTCGCCCCTGCCTCGAGCTGTGCATGCAGCCTGGCGGCCAGAGGCAACTGAATCAGTCCATGGGACAGACGGAAAAGTGCCGGCCAAAGCCTTTCCCTAAAAGACCTGGAGGTACCCCAACCCTGTGTTCAGAGGAATCATCCCTTGGAGGGAGAGCTTGTGAAATGGGTACATTTCTTGGGCCCCACCCCCAGAGATTAAAAAAAAATTTTTTTTACATGTATTTATTATTGAGAAACAGAGAGAGAGAGAGCACAAACGGGGGAGGGGCAGAAAGAGAGGGAGACACAGAATTCAAAACTGTCAGCACAGAGCCTGATGTGGGGCCGGACCGCATGAATTGTGAGATCATGACCTGAGCCGATGTTGGTTGTTCAACCGACTGAGCCACCCAGGCACCCTGAACTTTTAGTCTATTGGTATGAAGTGGGCCTAGGACTTGTATTGTTAACACGCTTCCCACTTACACACTTAACATTACAAGTGGTTCATGCGGAAGAGAATTTATATGCCCTGAAACACAGATGTTTTCAAGCCGATATGCACTTTTAGAGGTCATTTTATATTTCTTAACCTTTTTTCCCTTCATAAAAGCCAACGTGATTGCCATTAAGAGAAACACATGATACTTCTTATTAATATATTCACATTTGACAAAACTACAAATGTTGGTAAGGACTATTAGCGGCAGTCATTCACTGCAGACCGAGGTATTGAAAAGATTGTGTTTTACTCGATTCTCTATGACTAAATGAAACACTGCCTCTCAAGAAAACTTATCAAAAATATAAGGAAGAGACTAAGTGTTAACATAGGGATGATCTTGAATCCACTCGTGGTTTTAAAATAATTCACTAGTGCCCTGATTAACATTCCACTGTCTGGATGTACCACAATGTATTTATATATTTACCTACTGAAGGGCATATTGGTTGTTTCAAGTTTTGGCAAATACGAATAAAGCTGCTATAAACAAAATAAATAAATAAATAAATAAATAAATAAAATAATTCACTAGTAATTCAGTAGTTAATGAGCAATAGGGTTCCTGGTATACAAGTCACAACTGAGACATTGTGGCAAAGCCTGTCATTGTCCCCTGATACTTCTTTTCCTGTGTCACATGGACACCCAGAAAAAACACTGTATTTCCCAGCTCCTCTTAGAGCCACAATGATCATGACATAAGTTCTTGACAACAGGATATAAAAGGAAGTAGGTGTTAGACTTCAAACAGTGTCCTTAAAGGGAGTCATGCCCTTTTCTCCTTTCTGTGCCTGAAACATGGAGATGAAAGCTAAGGCAGCCATCTTGGACTGTGGGTGGAAAGCATGTGTTAAGGGTGGCAAAAGAAAGAACCAAGTAGAAGGAGCCTGGGTCCAGGAAGAAGCTGGTGCTGTCATGAGATCCTTGGCTTGTCTGTTGATGGGGAGAGAAGTATATTTCTAACTTACTTAAGCCATTGTTATTTCTGGACTTTTGTCCCATATTGCAACCCTAATGTTGAGAGCCCCTAATTTAGCCAACCGTCTTGGTTTTTGGATGAGAACACAGGCTCTTGGGGAAGTAAGTGGCTCAGCTGAAATTACATAGCTAGTGAGGCACAGACTGGGAATGGTATCTAAGACTCTTGGATTCTGGGATCAATTCCGTTTGTAACACCTCAGGCTTTCTCAAAGTCACTGTTAAAAAGCAAGCTCTGGTATCTCTTTTTCTTCTGTAAGGACACTAATCCCATCATGGGGCTCCATCCTCATGACCTCATCTAAACCTAAGTACCTTCCAAAGACCCTACTTCCAAATGCATTGGGGGTTAGGGCCTCCACATAGGAATTTTAGGGGGATATAAACTTTCAGTCGGTAACAATTCCTTGTGCCTCAATTCATCAGGGAGATTTGCGAAGATGTTTTATCCACAAAACAAGAGGAGAAAACCCTTTGCTAACAGGTTATTAAATAGCACACAGCTGATAACTAAGTTACTGTGTTGGAAGATCAACCCAAGAGGTGTGGCCTGAACTCAAAATGAAAATGGTTACTGGATTTCAAGCTATATTATAAAGCTATTCTCACCAAGATAGTATGGTACTGGCATAGAAACAGACACATAAATCAGTGGACAGAATAGAAAACCCAGAAATTGGACCCATAACTCTATGGTCAACTTATCTTGAACAAAGCAGGAAGAATTTCCAATGGAAAGAAGACAGTCTCTTCAACAATAGTGCTGGGAAACTGGACAACAACATGCAGAAGAATTAAAGTGAACCACTTTCTTACACTATACACAAAAATAAATTCAAAACGGATGAAAGATCTAAATGTGAGACAGGAAACCATCAAAATCCTGGAGGAGAAAGTAGGCAACAATCTCTTTGATCTTGGCCAGAACAACCTCTTACTAGACACATCACTGAAGGCAAACATGAACTGCTGGTACTTCAAGATGGAAAGCTTCTGCACAGCAGAGGAAACAACATAACTAATAGGCAGCCTATGGAATGGGAGAAGATATTTGCAAATGACATATCTAATAAAGGGTTAGTATTCAAAATATATAAAGTACTTAATAAACTCAACACCCAAAAAACAAATAACTCAGTTAAGAAATGGGCAGAAGACATGAACAGACATTTCTCCAAAGAAGATATATAGACGGCCAACAGACACATGAAAAGATGCTCAATATCACTCATCAGGGAAATACAAATCAAAACCACAATGTGATATCACCTCACACCTGTCGGAATGGCTAAAATTAACAACACAAGAAACAACAGGTGTTGGTGAAAAGAAAGGGAAACCCTCTTGTACTGTTGGTGGAGATGCAGACTGGTACAGTCACTCTGGAAAACAGTAGGGAGGCTCCTCAAAAAACTGAAAGTAGAACTACCCTATGCTCCAGCAATTGCTCTATTAGGTATTTACCCAAATGGTACAAAAATACAGAGTCAAAGGGGTACACGCACTCCAATGTTTATAGCAGCACTATGAACAGTAGCCAAGTATGGAGAGAGCCCAAATGTCCATCGACTGATGATGAATGCATATAGAAGATGTGGCATTATATTCAGAGTATATTATGCTAAGTTAAATCAATCAGAGAAAGACAAATACAATATAATTTCATGCATATGTAGAATTTAAGAAACAAAGCAGGTGAACATATGGGAAGGAGGGGGAGAGAAGAGAGGAAAACAAACCATAAGAGACTCTTCATGATAGAGAACAAACTGAGGGTTGATGGAGGAGGTGGGTGGAAGATGGGCTAGATGGGTGATGGGTATTAAGGAGGGCACTTGTTGTGATGAGCACTGGGTGTTGTATGTAAGCGATAAATCACTGAATTCTACTCCTGAAACCAATATTGCACTGTTTGTTAACTAAAATTTAAATAAAAACAAAACAAAATGAAATGGTTAAAGAGGGGGGAAAAGTTAAAACTCATGGTGGATACATCTAGAAGTTTGTGCCTTTGTGTAGAGGTAAATAATGAAAAGGCTGGAGGGAAAGAAATAAAGAAATAGTAGAAGAAAAATGTCCAGGGCTGAAAAAGAGGAAGCTTGATTGAACATATCTTCTAAATCCTGAATAGGAGGAAGGAGACTAAATCTACATCAAAAGACATCCTGGCAACATTTCAGAAATCACAGCCCTTGTTTCCAGAAGAACTAGACACATTTCAAATTGCTTAAGACTGTGGGATTGTTATTGCCTCAGTAACTTAACTCCTGAAATAACTCTCCTATACTCTGTTCTCAAGGCGTATAGAGCAAGCAGCCAATGGATGTGTCCCGATCAATGTGCCTCAGGAGGAAAATGCCCAGAACCACTGTACATTTAGATTCTAGGAATTGTATCACATAAAACAGAATGCAAAATAACAGTAAAGGAGATAAACAATAATTCATGGAAGAAAATAATTTTATATCGGTACCTGCTGAAGCCCTGCAGAAAGACCAGAAAGGACACCCGCTGCTCATACAAGCTGAGTTTATTGAAATTGTGAGCAAGGAAAAACATGACCTTGATGGAGTCTCAACAGGGTTTCCAGAGAGGGAAGTTAGGGAAGAGAACTTGCAGAGTTTACAGGACTGGAGTTAGGTCAGGATGGACAGAATTTGTAAATCTGGCAGGTTGTAGAACTGTCTGTGAACTTTGGAACACAGAAACAAATCCATGTGAAGTTACTGTTCCATAGTCTTATCCTGGAATATACGGGTCTGCATGACTAGTGTTAAAATAATTTGAGTTTAGATAGTTTTATTGCATATCATGATTTGGTGCCATTCGTCTATTTTGCAAATCAAACTACAGGTTTTTTGTTTGTTTGTTTTTACCAATTGTGGTTTCCATTTCTTTTTTCACTGTCGTATCTAGGCATACTGCTTGGATGGGAACTCAATGAATGGCTGAATGAGTTAGTAAATTAACCACTAAATGGGAATCTAGAACAGAAGTAATGGTCTTAAATGCCTACATACAAAAGCAGATGGCAGTCCTGCTTAATAGAAATGCAGATTCCTGGGGACACCCCCCCAGATAGTTTGATTCAGTAGGTCTGGATTTGGGTGAGGTGATTCTGATGCAATTGGACCACAGTTTCCACTTGTGAGGAGCCAGCATAGGGGCACAGTGCCAGGCAAAGTGGACTTGGGATGTTGACAAGTGCACAGAGATAAAACCCTCAGGTATCTCTGAGATTGGTAAGATAGGATTGATAAGTGAACAAAGGTAATCAAGTTATGTCCCCTTCAAAATGAGCCAGCTCCTAGAAAAGGGGGCAGAATGAGTCTGTATGTCTATAAGAACACAAGCACCTGACAATCCATGCATCTCTAGGTGATACACAGAGGCAAGCACTTCGCTGAGAATTAAAGGGAAATAGAAGTGATATTGCTGGAAAAAAAAAAAAGAAAGAAATGATATTGCTAGAGTAGAGCACTTTAGATTATGGTGTCTTAGCAGTATGTTACTAGGCTATTTCTTATTAATAATAAAAGAGCTGGGCACCTGGATGGCTCAGTTGGTTAAGCGTCCAACTGCAGCTCACATCATGATCTCAAGGTTTGTTGAGTTCGAGCATGCATCGAGCTATCTGCTGTCAGTACAGAGCCAGCTCTGTCCCTAAGGGGGACAGAGGATCCCTGCGCTCCCCTGCACGCACTCTCTCTCAAAAACAAATATTTGAAGATAATAACAAAAGGCCAGAATTTGAATGCATTATTATGGTTTTTTATTGAGGTAAGTTAACATCAATTGACCATCTTAGAGTGAACAATTCAGTGTCAGGCAGTACATTCACAATGCTGTGCAACCACCACCTCTATCTAGTTCCAGAACATTTTCATCATCCCACAATAAAACTCCTTCCCATTAAGCAGTCACTCTCCACCCCCTAGCTCCTGGGAACTGCTGATCTGGTCCGTCTCTACAGACCTACCTATTCTGGATGTTTCACATAAAACTGAATCATGCAATATGTGACCTTTCGTGGATGGCTACTTTCACGTAGCACGTGTCTCCAACTTTCCAAGGTTCGTCCATGTTGTAGCATGTATCGGTTCTTCACTTTTACGGTAATAATACTCCATTGTATGCATACACCACCATTAATGTATTCATTCATCTATCTGTGGACGTTTGGGTTGTTCCCACTTTGTGGCTATTATAAATAGTGCTGCTGTTTATGTGCGTGTGTCTGTTTGAGTAGCTGTTTTCAATTGTCTGGGGTACATATACCTATGAGCAGAACTGCTGGGTCATATGGTGATTCTGTTCGCCTTTTGGGGAACTACCAAAACTATTTTCCCCAGTGGCTAAAACATTTTACACCCCCCCCAGAAATGGAAGGCTTTCAATTCCTCCACATCTTTGCCAACACTTGGCATTTCTTTTATTTATTTATTTATTTATTTATTTATTTATTTATTTATTTAATGTTGAGAGAGAGAAAGAGAGCATGCATAGGATGGACAGAGAGGGAGAGAAAGAGTCCCAAACATGCTCTGAACTGACAGTTCTATGCAGGCCTTGAATTCATGAGCCATGCATGAGTTCATGACCTGAGCGGAAATTAAGAGTCGGATATTCAAGCAACTGAGCCACCCAGGTGCGAAAGAAAGAAATAAAGAAATAAAGAAAGAAAGAAAGAAAGAAAGGAAGGAAGGAAGGAAGGAAGGAAGGAAGGAAGGAAGGAAGGAAGGAAGGAAGAAAGGAAGAAAAGAAAGAAAGAAAGAAAGAAAGAAAGAAAGAAAGAAAGAAAGAAAGAAAGAAAGTCAGTCTCCTCAGGCACACTGACCTTGCTGTTCATCAACATGATTGGATAGTCCTGCCTTAGGGCTTTTGCACTTACTGTTTCCTCCGCCTAGAGCACTCTTTCCCCAGATCTCTCCATGGCTTGTCCCCTTATCTGCGTAGGTCTCCTCATGTGTAACCTTCTTTGTGAAGCCTTCAATAGTACTCTATTTACAATTTCAGCCTCCACACACTCTCTGGAACTCCTTATCCACTATTCTGCTTTAGAATTTGCTTTAGCAACGCTGAAAATATTTATATATAAACATCTCCCAATAGAATGCAAGCTCAATGAGGGCATGGATTTTTTTTTTAACATTGAGATATAATTCACATGCCACAGAATTTACCTACAAAGTATACAATTTTGGGGCCTCTGGGTGGCTCAGTTGATGGAATGTCTGACTCTTAATTTAAGTGGCTGAGTCAGTTAAGCATCCGACTTCGGCTTAGGTCATGGTCTCATGGTTTGTGGGCTCTGTGCTGACACCTCACAGCCTGGAGCCTGCTTCAGATTCTCTGCTCCCTCTCTCTCTGCCCCTCCTCCACCCACACTCTGGCTCTCTCTCAGTAATAAATAAACATTAACAAAAAGTACACAATTTAATGGATTTTGATATAATCACAGATTTGTCTAACCATCATCACAATTTTAGAATATTTTCACTCATTTCTTCTCCGAAAATGCATGTCCACTAGCAGTCACTCTCTTTCTTGTCATCCAGCCCCCACCCCCACAGGCAATGACTAATTTACTTTTTGTCTCTATAAATTTACCTATTCTGGACATTTCATAAAATTGGAATTATGCACTACATGGTCTTTTGTGACTGGCTTCTTTTGCTTAGCATGTTTCCAAGGTCAGTGCTGTAGCATGTATCAGTACTGCATTCCTTTTCGTTGCTCAGTAATAATCCATTGTATAGATATTCACATTTTATTTATCCATTTATTTGTTAATGGATATGAATAAGGCTTCCTTTGTATTTGTATACAAGTTTTTGTGTGCATATATGTTTTTCTATTTTTTGGTATATAGCTTGGAGAGTAATTTGAACTTTAACTGTTAAAGAACTGCCAAATTAATTTCCAAACAGCTGTACAGTTTTACATTCTCACTAGCAGTGTATGAAGGTTTTGATTTATTCAGCACTGTTCTCTGACACCTTTGCCAAAATTTGTTATTGTCTGCCTTTTTCATTGTAGTCATCCTAGTAGGTGTTAAGTGTCTACATTGAGGTTTTCATCTGCATTTCCCTAATAGCTAAGATGCTTAGCACCTTTTCATGTTTAAAAAAAAATTTTTTTAACATTTATTCATTTTTGACAGAGGCAGAGCACAAGTGGAGAGAGGCAGAGAGAGAGGGAGACACTATCTGAAGCAGGCTCCAGGCTCTGAGCTGTCAGCAAAGAGCTTGATGCAGAGCTTGAACCCATGAACCATGAGATCATGACCTGAGTCGAAGTTGGATGTTTAACTGACTAAGCCACCCAAGTGTCTTTTCATGTGCTTTTTGGACATCGTATATCCTCTTTAAAAAAATTTTTTTTTAACATTTATTTATTTTTGAGAGACAGAGAGAAACAGATCATGAGCAGGGGAGGGGCAGAGAGAGAGGAACACACAGAATCTGAAGCAGGCTCCAGGCTCTGAGCTGTCAGCACAGAGCCCGACGTGGGGCTCGAACCCACGATCTGTGAGATCATGGCCTGAGCCAAAGTTGGTTGCTTAACTGACTGAGCCACCTAGGCGCCTGACATGGTATATCTTCTTTGGAGAAATGTTTATTCAGGTCTTTTACCCATTTTTGATTGGGTTATGTATCTTAAAGTTTTTATTTAAATTCCAGTTAGTTAATATACAGATTAATATCAGTTTCAGGTGTAGAATATAGTGATTCAGCACTTCCATACATCACCCTGTGCTCATCATGACAAGTGCACTTCTTAATCCCCATCACCTATTTCACCCACCCTGCCCCAACTTTCCTCTGGTAACTGTCAGTTTGTGCTCTGTATTTAAGAGTCAGTTTCTTGGTTTGTCCCCCTCTCTCTTTTTTCTCTTTGCTCATTTATTTTGTTTCTTAAATTCTACACAGGAGTGAAATCATATGGGGTATTTGTTTTTCTGACTTTTTTCACTTAGCATTAACACCCTCTAGCTCCATCCCTGTCATCACAAATGGCAAGATGTCATTCTTTTTTATGGCTGAGTAATATTCCATTATATAAATATATACCACATCTTCTTTATTCATTTTTCAGTCAATGGACATTTGGGCTGTTTGCATAACTTGGCTCTTGTAGATAATGCTGCTCTAAACATTGAATCATTTATTCCTTTCAATTAGTATTTTTGTATTCTTTGGGAAAATACCTAGTAGTGCAATTGCTGGATTATAGGGTAGTTCTATTCTTAACTTTTTGAGGAGACTCCATACTGTTCTCCAGAATGGTGTGCCGGTTTGCATTCCCACCAGTAGTGCAAGAGGGTTCCCCTTTCTCCACATCCTCACCAACACCTGTTGTTTCTTGTGTTGATTTTAGCCATGGTGATATGTGTGAGGTAGTGTCTCATTGTGGTTTTGATTTGCATTTCCCTGATGATGAGTGCTATTGAGCATCTTTTCATTGTGTCTGTTAGCCATCTGGATGTCTTTGTTGGAAAAGTGCCTATTCATGTGTTCTGCCCATTTCTTCACTGGATTATTTGTTCTTTTGGTGTTGAGTTTGATAAGGTCTTTGTATATTTTGGATACTAACCCTTTATTAGATATGTTATTTTCAAATATCTTTTCCCATTCTGTATGTTGCCTTTTATTTTTGTTGATTGTTTCCTCTGCTTTGCAGAAGCTTTTTATTTTGATGAAGTCCCAGTAGTTTGTTTTTGTTTTTGTTTCCCTTGCTTTAGGACATTTATTTATTCATTCATTCATTTATTTATTTATTACTTATTTTGAGAGACAGAGAGAGAGAGAGAGAGAGAGAGAGAGAGAGAGAGAGAGAGTGGGGGAGGGGCAAGGAGAGGAGGAGAGAATCCCACACAGTTTCTGCATTATCAGCTCAGAGCCTGGTGTGAGCCTTGAACTCAAGAACCATGAGACCTGAGCTGAAGTTGGATGCTTAACCCATTGATTCACTCAGGTGCCCCCCCTCAGGACACATATTTAGACAAAAGTTGCTATAGCTGATGTCAACGAGGTTACTGCCCATGTTCTCTAAGGTTTTTATGGTTTCAGGTCACACATTTAGGTCTTTAATCCATTTGAATTTATTTTTGTGTTTGGTGTCCAAAAGTGGTGCAGTTTCATTCTTTTGCATTCTGCTGTCCAGTTTTCCCAACACCATTTGTTGAAGAGACTCTTTTCCCCATTGGATATTCTTTCCTGCTTTGCTGAAGATCATTGACCATATAGTTGTGGATTAATTTCTCAGTTTTCTATTCTGTTCCATTGATCTATGTGTCTATTTTTGTGCCAGTACTGTTTTGATCTCTACAGTTTTGTAATATAATCCAGAGTCCAAAATTGTGATGCCTCCAGCTTTGCTTTTCTTTTTCAAGGTTTCTTTGGATATTTGGGGTCTTTTGTGGTTCCATACAAATTTCAGGATTGTTCAGGCTCTCTGAGAAATGCTGCTGCTATTCCATTAATGCTGTAGGGACTGCATTAAATGTGTAGATTGCTTTGGATTGTATAGAAAGTTTGACAATATTTGTTCTCCCAATCCATGAGCATGGAATATTTTTCCATTTCTTTGTGTCATTTTCAATTTCTTTCATTAGTGTTTTATAGTTTTTAGTTAACATTTTTATTTTTTTATTATTTATTTTACATTTATTTATTTTTGAGAGAGCACAAGTGGGGAGGAGCAGAGAGAGAATGCAACACAGAATCTGAAGCAGGCTTCAGGCTCTGAGCTGTCAGCACAGAGTCCAACATGGGGCTTGAACTCACAAACTGTGAGATCATGACCTGAGCTGGAGTCGGATGCTTAACTGACTGAGCCACCCAGGCACCAGTAGTTAATCTTTTTAAAGGTGTGAAATTTCTTTATGTTGGTTAGATACAAGTCCCTTACTAGATAAATAACTTGCAAATATAGTATTTTCTCCCATTCTGTGGATTGTCTTTTTACTTTGATGATGGCGTCCTTAGTAGCACAAAAGTTGTTAAGCTTTGAAGTCTAGTTTATCTGTATTTTTCTTTTGTTGCTTGTGCTATTGGTGTCTTATCTAAGAAATCATTGTCTAATCCAAGTTCACAATGATTTATGCCTATGTTTCCTTATGAGTTCTATAGTTTTATCTCTTACATTTAGGTCCATGATTCATTTTAAGTTCATCACTACATATGTGTCATAGACTCTAAGTCTAAAGTTATTTCTTGTCCAGCAAGAAAGCAGACGCAGAATTAAAATACCAGAGATGGCTAATGTCTGGGAGAAGACAAGAGTCCCAAATAAGGGTCCTTGCTGTGTATTTATTAAGATCAGAAGGCTTACAAATGTGATGGGCGTGCACAAAGAGACAATGAATCTGTGAACATTAACTCATGGGCATTGGGGAAAGGGGGTTCTGAAGATATATGGTGTTTGGGGTTTGGGTCCATATAAAACAAAATCCTGGCACCGGGCAGGTGGGCAGATGGTTGTTAATGGCAGACAGGAGGCACCTTGTCTGTTTATCTTAGCTAGCCTAGGGGATAAGACAGATAGAGCAAGTAACCTCAGGGTTAACTGGACACCTTTATTTTGCTAAACAGCTCTGCTCTGGGCAGCTTCACTCACAGCAGTCTATAGCCCTCTTTACCTGTTTACCTAATTTGGTCCTTCCTTCCTGTGAAAGCAGCTTTCTGCTATAGTACTGAATTGGGGGGTGTTTTTGCCCTGAACACTTAATCTTGCTTACCTCATATACTTTTGTATTGGGGCCTTTGCCCCCATCTCTATTCTGGAGGCCTTTGCACCACCTCCCCCCAATCCTGGGGCCTTTGCCCTGCCCTCTCTATGCTTATTTACCTAATCTTATTTACCGAAACTTGGGCGTGAGCATCCTATGGCTTTGTTAATTCTCTATGCCTTGTTAACCCACTGGTGCAAGCCCAGGGAATTTCTAAGCTTATTCCTCACATACATGGTGTGAGGGAACAGTCCAAGTTTATCCTTTTGCCTGTGGACAAAAAACAAATCCCGTTGAAAAGACTATCCTTTCTCCATAGAATTGTCTTGGTACCTTTATTGAAAATCACTTAAATATAAACGCTCAGAATTTTAATTTATGCACTTTCAATTCTATTCTATGATCTGTATGTCTATCATTATGTCTGTACCACATCGTCTTGACCACTGTAGCTTTTAGTAAGTTTTGAAATTGGGAAGTATGTGTGTCATCCAACCTTATTCATATTTTTCAATATTGTTTTGGCTATTTGAGGTTCCTGGAATAGCCATACGTTGAATTTTTATTTGTTTTGTTAATCTCTGTACCCTCAGAGTTCAGCACAGTCTTGGTACATAGTAAATGCTAAATAAGTATTATTTGAACAAATACATAAATTCTCATAAAATTACAACGATGATAATTATGAAGTAGACACTTCTAAAAAAAAAATCCTGTTTAGCATTCCTTCCCTCTATTCTTCTGGAAGGAATACTCACACTATCTTGGAAAACTACCCCTTCCTATTTCTTGTTGTTCTTTTGGGGCTTCATACTATCGTATCCAATACCCTTGGTCCTAGAAGACAGTGTATGATTCAGGGCTGGCCAACTCCATTCCATTTCCTGCCATATTGATAGGCTTTGTTATGAGCATGTGAGTCAGGCCCTGCCAGTCAGAGTTCTGTCCTAGGATCACACGTTTTAAGGAGTGACCCCCAATTGTAAAAGAAATCACCCTACCAAATTGAGAAGCATGGGAAGAGTATCCTGTTGAGTTCTAGTTCCTGGATCCAGTAGAGCCTGATGCTAGACTATCTCTGCTAAGTTTGGCAGGATTCTCAATTGTACACAATGCAACTACTCTGATTAACTTATGCAAATCAGGAATTCATGGGAAGCTCACAGAATGCATGGGAAGTTTGAAAACCCTAGCTGAAGCAAGTGTCACATAGGGCAGAGTGTGATCTAGATCCTACCATAGAAGTCTCGTGCTTTGGACTTCCTGATTGTGCTAGACCCTGCTACTCTTGAATTCTCTGTCCCTGGACTCTCAACCTCACTGCAGTCAAGAACTATTTCTCATTCGCCCTTGTTACTCTGCCCCATTTTCTTAAGAGGTGAAGTCTGGACAGGAGCATCTACTTTTCATATATGGCCCTAGGTCAGCCACCAGGGTTCCCCAATCAGTGCCAGGATCAACATTCAATAAATAAATTTGCTTCTATTATTACCCTTGCTTTCCTTTTTTTTTTTTTTTTTGGCCTTTGCTACATTGGTTGAATTTCCATCATTTACAATGAGAGAAATCTGATTAAAGGAAATAAAAATGATAGTAACAGCCACAACAATTTATGGTACTTTAGCAGGTAAATACTTTGCATACTGTTGTACCCGTTTCCTATGGCTGCTATAACAAAATGCCATAAATGTAGTGGTTTAAAACACATATGCTTATTATAGTTCTCGAATCAGAAGTACAAAATGAGTCTCATGAGGCTGTAAAGTCAAGGTGTTTTCAGGCTCTGTTCCTTGTGGAAGGAATTCACTTACTTGCCTTTCTCGCTTCTAAAAGACGCCAGGACTCCGTGGCCCTTCCCAGCACCTGCTTCTCTCTGACCTCATCACATCTCCTTCTCTGGCTCCAACCCTCCTGCCTCCTTTGTGATTACATAAGGGCCCCCCCGGGAGACTCCAGGATAATCTCCCCGTCTCAGAATCCTTAATCCTCTGTACAGAGCCCCTTCTGCCGTGTTAAGTAACGTATTCACAGGATTCCTAGATTACAGCACGGACGTGTTTGGGGCACCTTCGCTCTGTTCACCACACATGTCTCATCTGTCTGAGTCCTCACATGCTCATTTTGAAAATAAGGAACCTTGCACAGAGGGTTCAAATAATGTGTCTTGTGTTGAGCCAAAGAGCCAATGTTCATGCCTTGGTTGCTTTTCCAAAATCTGGGTGTATTTATTACATTTTTGTAACTCTTCCCTCTGGCTTTGGTAGCCTTGCCGCATGGGAGTTTTGGTAAAGGAAATATGGAAAGGATCTGATGGATGCATCACCTTGGTGTTCCCCTTCTTGTCTGATGACTTGAGAAAAGAATGGCAGTCTCCTGAAACCCTTGGATCTTGAGATACAGTGAAGAAAAGCAACATAATTCTATGAATCTTATTTCCAAAAGTTGGTTTATTCAACAGCCTCCATCTCAAGCCCATAGAACTTGGCTTATTAAAGGGGGATCTGAGTCTCACAAAACCTCAAATGTCAGCTCCTTTAACAAAGCTAATAGCAACAGTGGCATGGGGTATAGCATGAAGCTGAAATTCTTCAGGCCCTGGAATTAAAGGGGAAGGATATACCCCCAAAAAGGGACTGTCCTTAATTTGGAAATAATACACAGACCAATGGGAAAGCAGACTCTTCTCGGCTTACAACATCACAGAGGATTTCAAGCTGCCTGACACAGCTAAACAGGTTCTTAGTGGAAAGTGAGCACGGGCTGACAAGCGTCTTTAACATTCAGCTATGTCACGTCTAGAAAATGCTTCACCTTAAAGGCAGCCCACTAGCACTTGGCATGCAGAGACAGACTAGAAGCTGCTAACTCTTGCTTAGGAAATCAATCCCCCCGCCTCTCCAGGGCCAAATTCTAAACAAATTAGAGCCATCTATTAACATAAGTGTAAGTAGGAGTCTGCATAGGCTTAGGCCCAGTAGAAATCACGGGTGAACTGGTGGCGATGAGAGACCCCAGAAGAGCTACTCTAGACCCCAGTACTCGCCACTTCCTCCAGCACGGTGGGCAGAAGGCCCACCAGCGTGAGTCAAGTCTTGATGTTATAGAGAGTTTCCATTACAGGCTAGATCATCAAAGACAGAGCTCCTGCTCTGAAGGCGAGGCAGTCTTACACAGGAGAGCTTTCTGACATGGGAGGATGGGGCATGGCAGAGGGAGGAGGTCCAACGATCTTGGGAGGAAGGAGAGCTGGCCCACTTTGCTCTATGAGCCAGGACTCTCCAGTTGCAAGCGACCGAAACTACATTTGAACTCTCAGTAGGAAATGTGATGCTATGGGAGCAAGCCTCTGGAAAGGCGAGGGATGAGGCAGGCCTCAGAAATGACTGCAACTAGGAACTAGACAGCCATCATGATCAGGTCACTGCAAGGGCTGTTCCCTGTGTCTGGAAAGCTCTTCCTTTCTACTTAGTTTATTTACTACACATTGTTCATGTGTCTCCAGGCACCTCCTCATGGGAGCCTCCTCTCTTCTCATTCATCTCTCTGACTGAATCACACCCAGGATCCTGGCTGGACTCTTTGAGCCTCTGGGGCAAATTAGAAAATGATGACCCTTTTGGGTGGACAGTGACCAGTGTCTTAAGAACAAGGTACCCTTTCCTTTGAGCAAACACAGCTTCACACCAAGCCCCATGGATTGGTGAGCAGGCTGTTTGGTGGTAATTCCAGCCCTCTCGCCAACTTGGCTGTGCTCCTTTGCGCAGTGCACAAACTGTACACCTGTACAAAGTAGCTGGGCCAGCTCCCTTATTGTAAGCTCTCAAGGGGCGCCTGGGTGGCTCAGTTGGTTAAGCATCCAACTCTTGGTTTCAGCTCAGGTCGTGTTCTCAGGGTTGTGAGATGGAGCCTCACATCAGGCTCCACACTGAGAATGGAGCCTGCTTTACATTCTCTCTCTCCCTGTACTGCTCGTGCTCTCTCTCTCTCTCTCTCAAAAAATAGCAATTTTACATTGTTACATTGCTTACAGGATTATTTAAGGAATGCCTCCTTTACAAACTCATAAGCTTCATGAGGGCAGCAATTGGGTCTGTTTTTGCTCAATGTGTTTTTTCTAGAGCTCAGCAGTGTCTGGTACTCAGAAAGGCCTTGATAATTAATGGTCTTTTCATGAATAATAAATGAATGAGCGATCAAGAGATCATGTGCTCACTGGGAATGGGAGGCATGTTGATTGGCTATCAAAACTTTATTTGATGAATGGTGGGGTGAGCAGTTCCCCAAAAAGGAGCAGGGCTCTTTCTAGCAAAAGAGGGGCAGGCCAGGCAGGAAAGCGTCCATGTGGCCCCACCCAGCCATTGACCTGCCTTGGGCAGGTCACCAGACACTTCTGTGAGATGAGGAAATGTGCCTAGCTCCCCTCTGAGATTGTCCTGCCCAACATTCTGTCCCCTTTTGTTCTGGTTCTGTTCCGTCCTGCCAAGTTCCATTCTAGCTCTGCAGGTGTTCAGTGGAACAAGATATGACTGTGGGCAACTTCAGTCAAGGAAGGCTTAATGGAGGTGAGCCTGTGGCGACTGGGAAAGGCTGGGGAGGAGCCGTAAAAAAAAGAGGGAGGTGGGCAGACGAGGGTGGGAGGCTGGCTGCGGGAAGACTGTTATTGGCATTTGTCTGGAGTCTTTTTTTCTTTTTTCAAATGTAAGTATCTTCGCAATGGGTACTATGTTAACACATCTATATTTCCCCTGAATTAGCTTACCCGAGAACAGCAAGAAAAGCAAGCCAGTCATGCACCAGGAGATGAGGGAATGAGACATTGGACAGGTAAGTTTTAAGCATCACAATAGGTCCCGAATGCAAGCACCTCTAGGGTGTGTGAGGCAAGCTGGTTCCCCCAGGGTCTATATGTTGCCCTTGCCCATGTGTCATGGGCTCTGATGGTGACAGAGGAAGAAAGAAGTGTCTCCATTTCCTGAATGGGCCCGAACCCCCTTCCTGTGACCACTGAGTGCAGTAACCTCTCAGGACCAACCTGTTCTCTTTCCTCGTCCTCTGTGTCTACCTTCCAGGATGTTTGAGCTCAAATCAGGCTTCTTTAATCCTGCTCCTATCAGGGAACAGAGAGGTTTGCCCTTACTCACTAAGGACGGAGCTCATCCTGAAAATGGGTGGGGTCTGTCCCAGAGGGCTGGCCATCAGGCACCACAACGGGAGCCCTGGACTCCTGGAGGGGGAGCCTGGAAAGGGAGAGAAGGCTCAGAGAGGTCAAGGGGGAGGAGGGGGCAAGAGGCAGTTTTGACCCATGCACACTGGCAACCCTTTAAAGCCTAATTGCCTCTCTCTCTAACAATCCTCTGCTACTTTTGGCCCTACTCTTACAGACCCCAGCATGTAGTCCTGTTACCAGGTCCCCAAATAGGTTTGATAAGGAAGAGAACAGGGGCACCTGGGTGGCTCAGCTGGCTAAGCGTCAGACTTCGACTCAGATCATGATCTCACAGTTTGTGAATTTGAGCCTGGTGTCGGGCCCTGTGCTGACAGCGTAGAGCCTGCAGCCTGCTTTGGTTTCTGTGTGTGTCTCTCTCTGCCCCTCCCAGGCTTGTGCTCTGTCTCAATGTGTATTATTTCAAAAATAAATACACATTAAAAAAATAAAAAAACAAAACAAAACAAAACAACAACAACAAAACAAGAAAGAGAATAAAGTTCCATACCCTGGAACTGGGAAAACTGTGTCCCACGTTGCCACTAGTAACGGGCAGTGAGAACACAGGACATTTGCCCCAGCCCCCTAGAGCTATGTTAGGTGTGACTGCCTATTGGTGCTGGAAAAATAGGTATAGCCTCTGCGACAGAGGACTTGGGCCGCATGTTGGGGGAGGGATGGAGAGGGTGGAGTGTCCATAAAATGCTATGCAAAGAAGTAATATAGCAAAGTGATTGAAAATGCTGATCTGGAACCAGTCTGCTCAGGTTTAATTCTCCCTTAGTAGCTGTATGACTCTGGGGAAGTTACTTTACCTCTCTGTGCCTTTGTCGCCTCACCTGTAAAATGAGTTTAACAAAAGTTTCTACTTCTTGGGATTGTTGAGAGGACTAAATGGGTTGGTAGGAACACTTAGAACAGTGCCTGGTGCCAAGTGAGTGGTACTTAAGTGTTTGCCAATACAGTATTTATATCCACCCGTCTATCATCTGCGAATCTGAAATGTCTCCCAAAGCTATAGTTGTAAATTTGAATGGAGGTTTAGAACAGACTAAGGTGGTGGTGATAGAGCTTTGAAGCCAGAACACGTGATTGTGAGGCGGAGGGATGGGGAATGAAATGGAGCAGTTGCAGGGGTTCAAGGTCAGACTTTCCCAGTAAATTGATCAGACTGTGGGGGTGGGGCAGGGCAGCTGGGAGGCTAATCAGGGCCTGGGGTCAGGGGATCAGAGGGAAGGCAAAGGGCAACTGTGTGCTGGGGAGGACCCAGAGCCTAGGTGCGGGTGGCTGCGGAAAAAGCAGTTTTGACTGCAACCCCGTTTGGAACTGGAGGGGAGCAAAATTTGGAAACAGAAGTGTATTTTTGGCACCTCCTCTTGCTCTTTGTCCAATAGTTCAATATCTCCACTCTGTCTTGAAAATGCTGCCCCCCCAGAGCCAAGCCTTCTCTCCTATGGCTCCACAGCCCGAAACTGTTCACTGCACCCATGAGTTCCCACTATTTGAGTGCAGCCCCGGATGTCAGCCAGACGCAGGAGGGTAGCGTGGAACTCATCACTCATTAACACCTCGCTGATAGCCACGGAGGAATCCCTAAAGTGCCTGGATTTTAAAAAGGAAATATAAACACAAATGAATGTCTAATCTAGGAATTCTTAATTTAGGGGTGATGGGGTGGGCATAGGTGGGTTTCAGGCCTTTGACAGAGAGTCATCATTTTCAATGATTCCTAAAGGGTTCTATGACTCCCAAAATGTTGGGGGCATTTGCTTTACCCTATTTGGACTAAGGCAGTGTAATAAACTAAAGTGTAATAAGCAGTCAGGTTAGTTAGAAGAAAATATTTTTCAATTGGGTAAATTAGTGATTTGTACGTGTGTGTATGTGTGCCTGTGTGTGTGCGCGCACACGTGTGTACACACGCATGCCTCCAAGGTCTTCTTCCATTTTGGAACCCTCGATATTTTTCTTAAACACTTGGATTCATTGCTTTCTTCCCACAACATGGCCTCTGGGGTAACTTCAATTGGGGGGCTCAGGCGTGAGTGTCAGGAGACCTGCGGCAGCTGAGGGAGATGTAACCAGGTTATAGGAGCTGGAATCTGCTTAGTCACAGGTGTTTGACATCCTACATCCTCTTCCTTTCTAGAACAGGAAGTTCTTACTTCCATAACGTGTTATCACCAAGGAAGTGAGCATATATTTGCCTCAGCTCCTGTCCTCCTCTTCCCTCCCCCACTCCTACTGCTGCCTGCCGGCTCCATCCACTCTCCCAGAATGCTCCACTTTGCCATAATGAGATGCTCGGCAGCCACCGACGTCTGGAGATGGATGGGGCCTCCTGCACTGCCCTGAGAGGGATGTTAAAAAGACATTGTGTTCATGGAAGCAGGCTAGAAAAGGCGAGGAGAAATGAAGAGCCTGACAACACAGAAGCCATTGTACAAGGAAAATGGTTATTCTTTCTGCCCCTACCCTGCTAGCTGGAGGAACTGAAGCAATGCTATATTTATGAAAGTCACTATAAACGTCATGCATTGTTTAGATTCAATTGGAAAATTATACCTTGAGATCGAGTTTAAGGCAACATCGTTAGGACTTGATTAGCTCAATGCAAATAAGGTGAAAAATACCCAATTCAGAAAAGTACATGTGGTAATGAATACATTTTATTTAACAAAAACTCTGTTAAATCCCTAGGTAGGTGTGATTACTGTAAAATAAAAGGCCCTGGGTTTAAAAAAAAAAAAAACCCTCCAGTTTAAGCATTCTATAGTTGTGCCGGAGAAAAAGATTAGCCAAAAAACAACAACAGCAACAACAACTTACTAATGCTACCCTAATAGTCAGGTAGTCAGGTGTCAAGAAATCGTGAGGTTGGAAATAGTTTTAAAAATAAAGGAACATTTTTCTCTATATCCAGGAGAGGCAAAAAAAAAAAAAAAAAGAAGAAAGAAAGAAAGAAAGAAAAAGAAAAAAAGAAATTGAAACACTGATGTCAAACCTCATCAGAATTGGAAAATTCTTAGCTTTTCTGAGAGATCCCTAAAATGGCAGCTTCATAAAGAGGGAAACCAGGATTTTCTAGATAACTTAAAAACACAGACTCATTTTTGCTTGAAATAGCCCCAAGCATAAAAATTAACCAACCAACTGTACCTCACAAGACTGCGTGAGGTTCACAAAGAAAAATGTAGATGCGTCACATAATTGGTGCTCATGCATTTATTCCTGTTTCCCTCTCCTACTTTTATAAATGCTTGTACATATTTTATCACATTTATCTCTTGAAGATATTACTCCCATTTTTATAGATAGAGGAATGGAGGTCCAGACAAGTTTAATGCCTGTTCAAAGGTTAAAGTGGTAGGGTCCGCGTCTTATTCCAGGCTGGCTCAAGGGTAATACTTAAAGACATTTCGCCTCTGGTATAGCAGATTCAAAATCTTTTATGCCAGTGACTGTGGCACTCAGAGAAGGGTAATATTACTTCAAAGGACGAGGAAGAGAAATTATTCACTATGGGAACACAATATATGTTTCTATTTATGTGGAATCCCCTGTAATTTGCTACCATTTGTTTAATTGTTTAGAAATTCCCTATGTACATCTGAACTTCGAGTATCAATCAATTTTCATTAAGCTAGTTTTCAATGAATTTGAATCACGCAGCATTGATATGGGCTACCCATTTTCTTGTTTATTGTGGAAGGTCTCACGTGTCAGTTTCAAACTAGGCTAATTTCACACTGGTGGCATGTCTCGGTGGAGAAGGCTTTTGTATCTGAACTCAGTGTTCACTGTAAACTCTAGGAAGGAGAAAGGAAGCCAAGTAAATGAAACATAGTGACAGTGGCGTTAGAGGAAAAGAAGGATTTGGGATGACAAGGTGGACGTGACAGGGAAGGGTTTATTTAAGAATATGATGAGTACTGCAACTAACGGGTATTGAGTCAAGTACTTTTATATGCTTTCCTTGTGCGTATTCATTCATTTATTTCTCACAACACACGTAGTGAGGTAGTTCCTATTATTTTCACTCTTTTGCAGATTTAGAAACCAAGATGCAGAGAGATGTGAAATAATTTGTCTTTAAAATTTTTTTAAAGCTTATTTATTTTTGAGAGACAGTGAGACAGAGCACGAGGTGGGGTAGGGGACAAAGAGGGAGACACAGAATCTGAAGCAGGCTCCAGGCTCTGAGCACAGAGCCTGACACGAAGCTCTAACCCACAAACCATGAGATCATGACCTGAGCTGAAATTGGACACTTACCCAACTGAGCCACCCAGGTGCCCTACAATAATCCGTCTTCTTAAGAGGTGGAGTCAATGGGTTTTTAGCCCATGTCCTGCTTCAGAAAAAAATTCAAAAGTACTGCCATGTCTAAAAATGCCCAGTGCAGAGTTGGTTCCAGAAAGTTCCATCTCTTAAGGTCTCTTTTTCACTTTGGGAGTTACATTACTGCTGATGAAAAATATGAAAGTCCCTTTAATGTGCATTATAAACCCATGTGACAGGTTATCAATTCTATGAAGTAACCTGTGGTGATTATAGAGGTCACCCACTCGTGTTTCACTATCAGTGTTCTAAGGTCTCGCATAGGAGGGGCAGGGGAAAAGGAAGCTGATAAAAGAAAAAATGTGTTCAACAAGATATATGGCAAATGATGACATCTCTTCAGTTTGTCAATCATCACCAGTTTTGAGGAAAGACTGTCCCTATTGGTGACAGTGGAGGAAAATGTCTACTTCTATGCCTTTTCCATTAGCCTAATAATTGGGACGTGACGATATACAGGTATTGAAAAACAAAACCTGCATTTTTAGTACTCTAGTGGTATCTGGCAAGTGACTATTGCAAAACTGTTCTATGTATATAAGTGAAAAGCAGTGGAAGTCACAGTGACGTTCCTATGAAATTAAAAGCTTAAGAGCTGAAACGGTTTCCCAGTAACACAGACCTTGATGGTTAAAAGGCGAACTCCAGTAGGCTGAAGTGGCTGCCCCCTGCCACTGATACATCAGAGCAGTGAATTTATTCCATTCAGCAGAGCCTCATTAGACACTCTAGAGAAATAATCTCATTAATAACATTCCATGACGATGATAGTTGCTACTGAAATAAGGTCAAAGGATAAAATAGATAAGAAGGATGGAGTAACCTGAAAATAATCTTTCTGACTCCTATTTTTCATAACATGTATCTACAAAGGCAACCTGAGTCTGGATATTCAACTCGAGAAAAAGGCCAGGTTTCACTATCTTTTCAAAGTACATTCACCCCCATATTATTGTATCCTTATAAATAAGGCTCTTAGCTATGGAGGGCATATTTTTTTTTAATGTTTTTTATTTATTTTTGAGAGACAGCACCAGCAGGGAAGGGTCAGAGAGAGAGGGAGACACAGAATCTGAAGACAGGCTTCAAGCTCTGAGTTAGCTGTCAGCACAAAGCCCGATGTGGGACTCGAACCCATGAACCATGAGATCATGCCTGAGCAGAAGCCGGATGCTTAACTGACTGAGCCAACCCAGGCACCCCTGGAGGGCATATATTAACCTGATTAAAAAGAGGGGGAACATTATAACTCAGGGAGTTTCACCACTTAGGGGCACTATTCCTTATTAGCTAGATGGCGGGGTACTGAAGCTGTCTGAGCCTCAGTTAACTTATCTGTAAATTAGGGATACTATTCGTACTCTACTGGAGTGTGGAAGGTTAGGTGGAATACTTTAACAAGCAAAGCACTGTCACACGGGAAGCAACTAAAAAAACAAGTTGTCATCATCTGGATTAGCAAACTGTCAGTTGGTTATGAGTCTGGAGAAATGAATGCTCCTGACCTCTACAGATATATTTACGTTTTTTGTTTTCGTTTCCACGTAAACCCAGGTAGCCCGACCTTTGATGACTAGCGGAGTTGTACACACTCTCTCACTGCGATCTGAGGCTGAATTAACTCCTTCTTGATACGTGTTCTTTTTGATTCTCTTCAAATTTTACCAGGGGAACATTTATGTATTTGTCTAAGCAGGCCAACTTTATTTTCAGGACTATGACATTCTCCACTCTGTATCCCCAATTCCCAACGTATACAGAAAAGGATGCTAATGTGGGCTGTGTGGAATTTGGGGAAAAGTTTTACTCTGCCATCACGGTCCCAAGATACTTATTAATTTTCCCGCCAAGGATCTGAATATAAATGCACAGAAATGTAACATTATTATCTCTGTAAACATCCCCATAAGGATCAAGTTATTTGGAAACGGTGCCAATGAAAAAAACGTTAAATGCTATATTACATATTGAAAAAATTTCCTATTGAGTTTCACAAAAAGGAAGTATTTCAGATATGAAGTATAGAATTTGTATTAGATTTTTATAATAACGTTCAAATGGGAAGGAAGAGTAGCTTACCCATCTTTGGGGTTTGAAGCTATGATATTGGGCAGTGTGGTACAGGGGGAAAGACCTGGTCTAGGAGCCAAGAAACCTGTTGAGTTTCTGCTTTGCTATTAACTAGCTGAGTGGCTTGGATTAGACATTTAACTCCTTTGGACCTCAAGTCTCATGTTCTTTTTTTTCCTTCTAATTTTTATTTATTTTTTTTTTTGAGAGAGAGAGAGAGAGAGAGAGACAGCATGAGCAGAGGAGGGTCAGAGAGAAAGGGAGACACAGAATCTGAAGACAGGCTCCAGGCTCTGAGCTAGCTGTCAGCACAGAGCCTGACGCGGGGACTGAACCTACGAATCGCAAGATCATGATCTGAGCTGAAGCAGGATGCTCAACCGATTATACCACCCAGGTACCCCTTAAGTCTCACATTCTTAAAATGAGGAAGTTGGATTTTCTCAAGGCTTTTCCCAGATCTAAAATTCCACATTATAGTCAACATTCAGTTCACTTTAAGGAATGGCTAACTAGTACCTACTATTTGAAAGCACTATACTATGTGCTGGGACATAAGATAAATATAACAAGTTTCCTGCCCTCAAAGGTTTCTAGTCTTGTGGATTATTAAACTGATGGGGGTGATAGTTACAGAATATTATGTATTCATTTAATTATACCTGTTTTACTATTCATACAACCTGTGGGGCAGTGAGTCTTAGCAGACTAAGTATGAACTTAGCCCCTCAATCTTCAGGCTGTAGCTGACCTACCAAAAAGATTTGTATAGATTACTCTCTAAGTCTGTTTTTCACTTGAAAATAACCATATAGACCTGACTGAAGGTGATGCTGAAAAGCAACAAAGGTTGAACATCCTATATATTTTTGTGGAGACACTGAGCCAATGAAGTGGGTGCTAGGGGCAAAGCAGTGGGCAGGTCCCTCATGTGGCTTAGCCATCATATTTATTATTATAAAGTTTGCTGTAAAAGAAAAAAATCAGTAAATGGCTACCTAGAACAAATTAATTGTGGGCTTATTTTAATTTGGTGGTGTCAAGAAGTAAACTCATTTCTGTGCAGAACAACAATTGTGTTTCAGCCCTTAAATTACCATGGTCAGTAAAAACTATACAAATATATATACAAAATATTATTAATTTCTGTGAACCATATATAATTTGTTATTTTCTAGCTATAGAGTAGGTTGAACACATACATGGCACAAAGAATGCAAACACAGCTCTTAGTTCAGAGTAAGAAGGGACTTTTCTTAGGATTAGATCTGCTCAACAAGGAATGGCCCATTTCAGAGTCCGGAGGTACTTACCCATCTCTGTGAGGTCCAGCTGACAGATCTTTCAGGTTAAAGGTCACCAATATGGATACGATTCTTGAGAAGAAAACTGAAGTGGATAAATTCAGGTCAATTCTGAGATTCTATAATTAGGTGAAGTGATTCATAAATGTCTGAACGATAGAAGTATGATAGAGAAGTATGATAGATCCAAAATTATAAGGATGTAATTTACTCAGGAGACATTAGAGCTTAAAGGGGATGTGGTATACAACAATGGGAGTGGCATGGACAGAGGAACTGATTTGATCCTGTTCTTTCAAAATATCTTGTTTTTGGTGTAACATTTATCCTCTGATTTGAAACCTAAATTTCAGAACTCTGAAACTCAAAAGCCTTGGCTATAGAAATCTAAAATTTAAACCACTAATGTTTTGTTAGCAGTTGTTTGTGGTGTAATCCATTCTTGGAGGGGAGAGTAATGCCCTGGCCTAGGCTGGGGCCGGGCCTTGAGATACATGTAAGCGGTGGCTACGTCCAGTGATTGGGGTAGGAGAGGGCTATCCTTCCAAAATATCTCAAAACATTATCCTGCTACATTATGGTGAAGTGTGACCACTTGGTTGCCAAGCATTTTAAAAAAATGGTTGGAACTCATAAAAATGGTGCGAAATCTTGCCGTAGGAAACTCCATCGTCTTAAGCATTCTTAAGAAGTCACTTAAATTAACACCTTCCTCTGCCAACTAACAGCCAAAGAAGGCCCTCTCAGCGTCAGCAAATGAGATTCTCTCAGTTCAGCCAGTTGTCCTTCGAGGACTCAGCGCCTATCCCCTGGACTTGCCAACATGCCAGTCTGAGCCCGAAACTCAGAGCGTGGCCCGGATTTCCTGTATGCCCTGGTAGAGGGGGGGGGTATTCAGATGTGTGTTTGACGATGGACAAAGCCTGTAGGATTCGAAGCCTTTAGAACAGCCCATTTGTGACCAATGGGTAAGAAGAGTGTTGATTCTGGAAAAGTGCAATTCAAAACCGAGAATAGGCTGGATTGTTGTAATTGATGTACAAGAAATAGGAGTTTGTTCCTCACCAGAGGATTTGCTGGAAAGAGGACGCGATGATTCTTTATCGTTTCCAGCAGTAGGAAACAGCTAACAAGAGAAGTCCCAATCCAAGTTCGCACCGGCTGGGCTGCTGAGAACCGCTCCGAGGCGTGCGAGACAAGTGGGTGACGCAAGTAGGGGCTAACTCCCCTACTCCTTGTAGCGGGACACAAGACGCCCCAACTGTGCTTTCCCTTCACGGCTATTCACGCAACACCACGCGTGCTTTGTTTCAGAAGCCGACCCTTCTTTCTCGGTTGGTCTGCAGCTCCACCAATCCCGCCCCTAACGGGGCGGGGCTTCAGGGTCAAGGTGGACCAATTCGCCAGCCTCGCCCCTACACGCGCTTTCGGACCCCCGGGGAAGAGTGACAGCAGCCGGGTCCAACCTGCTGCTCCAGAGCGTGGCCTCCGCCAGGGGCGTTACGAGAACAAGTCGCCGGGACCAATCGCATTAGACCTAAGGGGGCGGGGCCTCTTTGCCCGCTCCAGACCGGCGCCCACCGCACTCCTTTTCTCAAATGAGAGGCGCGGAGGGGTGGTCTCTCGGCCGAGGTTCAGCCAATGATTGGAGGCGAGGTGGGCTGGCCCGGAGTGCTGGCGGCTGGTCCTCAGCTCCAAGCCGAGGTGCGGCGAGCCGGTGGGGGGACCGCGAGGCGAGCGCGGGAGCCTGGGCGGCGAGTGGGGTGTGAGCTGCCCGAAAATGCACTCGGATGCCGCCGCTGTCAGTGAGTAACAGAGAGCGAGCTGGCCGGGGCCGGGCGGTTGCCAGCACTCTCCACTCCGCTCCCGCAGTCCCCGCCCCGCGCCTCCTGTCCCGAAACGCGCCGGGAGTCCCGGCCCGGGAGCCACCCCTTCCCCTCCCGGGGCCGGGGCGGGCGGTGACGCTGCGGGCGGCGCGGGGCGGGGGCGGGCGTGGGGGGGAGGGGACCGGCCTGACGGGGGAGGGCGGAGGTGAAGGGGGTGGGGACTGGCTCCTTTTCAGTGTTGGGGGCAGGGGGGGCGGGACGTGCAATGAAGGGCTGGGACCGGAGTGCCCCGGGTGAATGGAGGTGGAGGCGGCGGCGGGCGCTAGCGGCCAGGGCCGGGGGTGGCACCGGCGCGAGGAGAGAGGGAGGGAGCGAGCGAGCGGGGCGCAGGGGTGAGGATTTCCTAGGGGCTGAGCGGTGCGGGCGGCTCCGTGAGAAAGGCGGGTGAGTGCTAGGGGAGCGCGGGGGCGGGGACAATGGGAAGGAGGGCTGGTTGGCGGGGGTGGGGGGGGGAACAATGCGGTGGGGGAACGGGGGCAGCGGACGAGCGGGGCTGGAGGGCGGGCGCGGAGATGAGGGCTGATGTAACGGGAGAGCGAAGTGGTGGGAGGGATTGGGGTGTGATGGGATAGTTGGGAGTCCGGCGGGCTGGAGAGGGATAGGGAGGGTGGTGGGGTCACTGGGAGTGGTAAGAGGGGGCAGACGTTGGGGTAATAGGATTGAGCAGGTGTTGGGAAGAGAGGGTAATTGGGAGTTAGAGGCGAGGAAGGAGGGGAGGGTTTGAGGTGACAGGATGGGGGCAGGGGTAGGGAGGTGCGGTGGGGGTGTAAAGCTAGTTGGGAGGAAAGGGGGGTTGGGAGGGGCCAGGGCAGGGGGAGGACTGTCAAGTCCAGATTCGGTCCGCGCGGGGCTCAGGGGGAAGGTGTCAAACTCAGTTTTCAGGGGGGTGTTCCCTCCCCCGGATCAAGACTGGGTCCGTGTAAGAGCGAGCCCTGAGCTTCGGGGTGCGGGGAGAGGAGGGGGCGGGGCTGAGGTGGAGGGGGCGGGGAGGTGCCCTGAGGTTGGCGCTGGCCGCGGTTCCCCCAGAGCGGCGGGAAGCGAGGTCAGCGCTGGCGCGGGCTCTGCTCTGCTGCGGGACTGGGAGGCGGGGCGCGGGCGCGGGCTGCGGGTTTTCCGCGGCAGAAGCGGGAGGAGTCGGGCCCTGGAGACCAGGTGGGGGGTTTTGCGCAGGGGAGGTGTTGGGGTCCCAGGCAGTCCGTGGGTTTGGCAGTCTGTGACGCAGTTTTCTAATTTTTGGTCGTCAGGTGTGGACGTTGGTGCCTAGAGACCCGCTTCCCTGCAGGGAGTGGCTGGACCACAGGCTCCGCGTAGCGCTTGCGGAGCGCGACCTCTGCCTAGCTTGCGGGGAGGACGCTTTAGGGGTTTCCTTTAGGGTCTGGCTCTAGTGGCCGAGTGTGAAGGGGAAAGGCGGTCGCGCGGAATTCTGGGACTTGTAGTCCGCGCCGTGCGGGGCCGCGGTTGGGTTGGGTGCACGTGGGTAACTGTGGAAACGAGTCCCAGAATGCTTCGCGCCCTTCGGAGCCTCCCGGCTCTGCTAACTCGTGCTTTTTTCCCGGTGGACCGGAATGCGCTCTTGGGATCTTCCCTTGTCCCCTAGGGCTGGAGCGATTCGCTAGACCTTCCACGTCTGTCAGCGGGAGGGGGAGAACGAAGCCAAACGCAGTCCTTTTGCACTTGGGTTCTTGATTCACTAGTTGATTACTTCCTCCGGCATTTGGTGGCCTTATATGTAGGGTAAATGCTTAGTCTTTTATCATCTAGCTCATAGGTTTGGAAAAACATTCAAAATGCAGCACTATCTTAAAGCAGAGTTTAGGATGCTGTATTTATTGTGGCATCCAGTGTACGTAAACACTAGGTTAAAAGGTTTCATTTTACGGAAATCTGGGAATGCAGCGGAGACCAGTGTAACCATTGTGAAGATAGTACAGGTTATGTGTTTATATTTCTTGGGCTGTTTGGACTGCCCAAAGGTAGGACTTTTTCAAAGATGGTCTTCAAGTGATGGAGGCGGCTTAATGGAATTTAGGGTGGTAATGTACCCATTCCTGAAGCCAGCATGAAGATGAGCAAAGGGAATATATGAGGTTTTCAGTTTTTCAAGGGAACAGGGGAAGCAAAAGAGGCTAGAAGAAGGTAAACTCGGTGAAGGACCATAAGTTTTTGTATTGTTTTGTTTGTAACAGCTGCTGTAATGGTTTTTGCCTCTTTAATAATTAGAGACCACCCTCTCAGTTTTTAGATGCCCCAAATGCCACATCCTTTGCTGGTTCCCATTACCATTTATATACTGAATCTGTCTATCACAGAATCTGTAATGTAGAGGGCCATAATATTAGCTCAGAGATGACAGACTTTTATGTGATATATTAGGTATTGTGAAACTATTGGTAGCATAGTCGCTAGAAGAATATTTTAATGATCCTAATGATATAATTTTACCAAAAAGTCCTAAAATTTGGAAACCTTTTAGTATGGTTACAAATATACTGAACTTGCATACTTTGTTAAATGATTAATGGTTAAATGATGGCTGAAAAACTGGGCAATGTGTGGTTTTTTTCAGGAAAAGATTTTTGTTTGTCTTATGTTTTACTTGATCTTTTGATGAAATATTCACAAAGCCCTTTGTGGTATGTAAATGTATGTGGACATGTTTTTTAAAATGTGTGCTTAATACTGGAATTTGCTCTCATATAAAGGATAAATGGTATGAAGTTGAAAACAAGAGTTATAATTATCTTCAAGATGGTGTTTTAAAAGAAATATTAGATTAATAATTTTCCTGTTTATTTTTGTTATATCCCAAAGGGCAGTTGCCCTTTACACACACACACAGTCCCTCTCTTCTCCAGACCCCCAAGCCTTAGGTTTCTAAACATGATCAGCTTATATTTTATGCTGTGGATTCCCCTCTTTGATTTTTGGCCTTTGGGGAGGTCCTTTTTTTTTTTAATTTTATTAAAGAAATTTTTTTAATGTTTTATTTACTTTTGAGAGAAAGAGACAGTACAAGCAGGGGAGTGGTAGAGAGAGAGGGAGACACAGAATCCAAAGCAGGTTCCAGGCTCTCAGCTGTCAGCACAGAGCCCAATGCGGGGCTCGAACGAGTGAACTGCGAGATCATGACCTGAGCCAAAGTGGGGTGCTTAACTGACTCAGGCGCCCCAGTGGAGGTCCTTTATTTTCATGTGAACTTGCCTGTGCATTTAAACAGCTGTTTCTTACACTTGGCCCAGTTTTTTTCCCTGCTGTTTTATATTGGAAAGGTTTTTAGGTTATCTTGTCTATAGCATGGCCAGGAAAGTAAATCTCCTTCGTTTTCTTCACCTTAGAGAACTTCTGTACATTTACTCTTTCCTTTCTCTTTTCCTCGAAGAATGCCCCTGCGTATACTTGATCACATTTTTTTCAAATGTTATTTATCATTATTTTCTTTCTCTTTTTATCTTTAATTGGTCCCAGCAGCTCTTATAGTTTATTGCTTTCTTTCTGGCTATTAATACATGTTGGCATTTTGTCATCTCAATAATAATGATCTTGTTAACTCAGTAGAATAAAAAATCAACCTGTCAGAAACTGACCTCATGATTTGACCTCTGTTGTATCAATTATTGGCAAGTAACAAAACTAAAAATGGCATAAATGATAGAACGTATTGTCCGGTAGCAAGGGTTATAGAGAATAGATGATTGTAAGGATGGTGCAGTGTCTGAACGACGTCTTTGAATACTCCAGCTTCTTTGCATACTTTTCTTCCTCTATTCTTAGTATTTTGACTTATGGAGAGCCTCAGGCTCGTTACCTCATGTTGGCAGTGTGGTTGCTGGGGCCCCAGACATCATGCCTGTGTAAGATGGGGAAGACAGGAACATATTTTCTTAAAATTCCCTCTTAGCAGAGAGGAGTCTTCTAGAAGGTAGCCTTGGAGACTTCCCCCTTCAGTTTCACTGAATAGAACTGATCCTGTGGCCCTGCTACTTGTAAGGAAGGTTGAGAAAGTGAAAGTCTGGCGTTTTTCAGCGGCTTTTGTGACATGTGGCCTGTGCTAGTGGGGAAGAACAGTGAGGAATGCTCTGGGTCGGCCTGCAGGTTGTATCTTGAGCCAACTACTTGGTCCAGTTGTTTCCATCTTGGTCTCAATTTTTTTTTAAATCTATCAGTTTATACAAAGTTGCCTTACTAAGTATAAATAAGAGCCTATCAAGAGAAGGTAAATAAACTGTAGATTTACAGGCTGCATAAAAATGCTTGCTGTATATTAGAAATGGGCCATATTTTGGCTCTGAGCATCCTAGTAGTCAAAACAAAGAGGAAAACAAGACTAATTAGTATTATTCATTTGGTTAATGAACTGCAAGTCGTTAACTAACCCAAGCTGGAAGCTTAGACATTTCTTATCCTTTCCTGGGCAGGTAGTAAGATAGAGACCCCGTCACCTTCCATGCTCTACTGAACTCTCAGACCTATTGCTATCGCCTGGACCTATCCCTCTTTCCTTATGTTGTTAATCAGCAGTAATCCATTTGCCAGCCTCAGCCTCCTCTCACTTTGTCCTCCGCTTCACTAGTAAAATCATCTTTGTCCTTAGGAGTCCCCTAGACAAAACCTTGAGGGCTCCCGTTAGCTTGATGAGATACAGACTTCTCAGAACCTGGGGTGGAACCAGCTTCTGTAGTTGAGGCTCGCCTTCTTCCCCCTAAACTGCTGCCTCCTTGTCCCTGCCATCAGTGCTACTTCTGGGGAACTGTTCCCACTCTAGCAGACTCATCCCTCTGTTGAATCTCCACGTGCTGTTTACTTCTGCTCTCAGTGTTAACTCCTATAACAGCTGTTTGTTTGTTTATCTGTCCCTCCCCAATTAGATTATTACTCCCTTGTGATCTGGGTTTGTCTGACTTCGTATCCACTTTATCACCCAAGATGATCCTTTGTTTAGGTCCTCAAATATGTATTGGATTACACTTAAATGGTCAACTCTTAAGTAGCGAATTACCTAGAAAATTTTAATTTTCCCTATTTAGCATGCTTCTTCTGAGTGATTATCTTCAGATTTTTCTTCAGGGAATACAAACTTTCACTTATTCATCTTCTGTCTTTTTTAACAAACTCAGCCATAAGCAAACCAATTTTAATAATATACATATATATTTTTGGGACAGAAAGAGAGAGAGAGAGAGAGTGTGTGTGCGTGCTCGAGAGCAGGCAGGGGGAGGCACAGAGGGAGAGGTGAGAATCCTAAGCAGGCTCCACGCCCGTCTATAGCCCCACTTGGGGCTTGATCCCACCACCATGAGATCATGACCTGAGCTGAAATCAAGAGTTGGTCCCTTAGCCAACTGAGCCACCAGGTGCCCCAATAATATTTCTTCTTAAATACATGCAGATACCAGTTTTGAAGAGTGAGGCACGGGGAAATCCTCTAGGAGAAAGTAAAATGCTGATGCTGTGTGAAGGGACCAGGAGTCTGTGTGTGAAAATGCACGTTTCCGGTTCAGATCTGGTGTATAAGTCTGTGTAGGGAAGGCTAACGCAGGGCTTGACCGGACTGGCGCTACATCTCTTTTCGTTTTACGACCAGATTCAGAGAGAGGGAGATACAGAATCTGAAGCAGGCTCCAGACTCTGAGCTAGTTGTCAGCACAGAGCCTGACGTGGGCTAGAACCGACAGACTGTGAGATCATGACCTGAGCTGAAGTCGGATGCTCAACCTACTGAGCCACCCAGGTGCCCCTAGTTTTTTTTTTTTAAACCTTTTGCTACTTGCTGGCCTGCATCACTAGTATCCCCAGAGATGGTGTGTCATCCATTTATGTTTGCAATGGGCATTGTCAGTCTTCGGGGCCCTGGCTCTTTCTTTGGCTGGGAAATTCCTACCTTTGCAGGCAGACCTGCTCAGACACACCCACCACAGAGTGTGAGCCTGAAGCCCAAGGCAAGGGATGGCAGGAAGCCACGGAGAGCCTTGAGGCCACTTGGAGAGGCTGGGCAGTGGGGGCAGTCGCTGTGGTCCTAGGGGCCAGCCAGTTCTGGCCCTGTCTGTGTGCTCCGCCGTGTGCCATTAAGCATTGTTTTGGTTATGTAACTTGGCTTTCTGAATTTTTTAGACATTCTGTGAATTATCCAGTGGCCCTTTAAAAGAGAAGTCATTATCCTGTTTTATTAGTTAGTTGGTGTCTGGTGTTCAAAACTAAGAATTCCGACAATAGATCAACATCCAGACCTCTCACTGGTCCTTTCGTGGCAGAGGCCCTTGTGGAGAAGAGCAGTGATGTGCCTTTCTACCCCGACTGGGCCCCGACTGGGCCCTGTTCAGGGTGCTAGATTCCTGGTCTCAGGTTACCCAAAGGACAGAAAGAACACACAGGCCATGTCAGATGTGGGTGCTGTCTTTGCCAATGGCCAGTCAGGACTCTGGGCCACATGTCGACTCACTGTGTCACTGGATCTCAGCACACAGAGCTTTACACTGCTGGTCTTTTTCTAATCACCTCTTTGTCCTGAAAACAAATAAACAAAAAACAAACAAAATGTGATGCTCAGGAACTAATGTATACCTTCTGGTGCGTCTTTTTGGATCTGATTTGGGAGGATTAGCTATGGAAATATTATTTGTGGCTTTTTTGGGTAGAATATTTACCTAAAATTCCTATCTGATATTCTTTATTGCATTTTAGTCATTCATTGAGTATAATATGCATACTATAAAATTGTGCCTATTTTAAGTGTATAGAGCTTGATGAATTTTGATAAATATCCTTACTGGTAGGTGTAACCACTACTAAAATTAAGATATAGAACATTTTCATTACCCCCAAAAGTTCCCTTGTGCCCCCTTGCAGTCTACTTCTCTCCTCCACATCCACCACAAGTTTTGGCTTTTAATATATGTCATCTTAGGCCGCCTCCATGTTAGTTGATGATTAGTCACTTTGCTGTTCATGGGGAGATCACAGTTTAAAAAGTATGTGTACAGTACAGTATAAATCTCTCTCTCTCCTTTTTTACTGAACTATTAAATCTAAAGCAAAACTATCAGGACTGTATGAATTATAAATCTGGTAATGCTTTACCATGTGGAACTGTCTAGAGTGAAATGACTTATTCTCCTGAAGTTTTCCAGTGGATGGCTGTTCTGTGTGGCCCAAAGATGTATGCTAGGATTTGCTCCCTGGATGTGATGATATCTTGAATTGTTACCTGGTTCAGGCTGGGAGACAGGAAAGCATAATAGTTAAGTGTTGGGCCCTAGAGTCAAATTGCTGGGATTCAGATCTTTGCTCTGCTACATACCAGCTGTGTGACCATGGGTAAGTTACTCAGCTGCTCTGAGCTTCAGAGTCCTCACGCGTAAAACCTCCGTGCTGCAGCACATGGAGTTGTGCAGTCAGTCAGCAGTGTTTCCTGAGCACCTACCGTGTGCCAGGCCCGGTTCATCTCGAATGCAGTTCTCATTCTAGTGTGGGGGAGGATCAGATGATGATAAGCTGTGTAAGGAAAAAAAAAAAATAAAGCGGTGGGGGAGGGGGAGCACAGGTGTGTGAGCAGGGAGGGGAGAGGAGTGGCACATGTTGTGGTTTTAAATACCAGGGTCAGGTTTTAAGTTAAGACCTGATGGGGGTGAGGAGCATTCCAGGCAGCTGGAAAGAAGGCGAGGCTCTAAGTGGGAGCAGCCTATGGCTGTAACTGAAGAATCGCAAAGAGGCTGGTGTTCTTGGAGTGGCGCTGGGGGTTGGGCAGAGAGGAAGAAGTTGGAGGCAAGGTCAGAGCCATCCCAAGGATTAAATGAGATACAACACACAGTTTAGAGAAAGGTTTTTGTTGCTAATGATTGCTTTATAACTACACCCTCCTCATTAGACTATGAAAGGAGATCCTTGAGAGGAAGAGAGGTTATCAGAAGGAAAAGAACCTAGTGGGGCATTCCCTCAGTTAGCCACTTACCAAACATTTGAGGCTTTCTGGTTTGTTGCCAGGCATTGCTGTAACGCACATGACTGTGGGCATGAGTGGGTCTCTGTGCCTAAGAAGTTTTTTCCAGAGGGCTAAGGGTGGAGGCAGAGAAGTAATGGACGGTGTAAGTACCACAGGGTGGCAGCTAAGTTAGTTGGATGCCCAGGGTGCTTTGGGAACAAATGGGAAGTCTTTAAAATTTCCTTCATGGAAAGGTTCGTATTTATACCGTGGGTTTTGTTTTTGAAGTTTTCCTGTGGGAAGAAAAAGATCTATGTGTGCCTGGGCGGATGAGGTGGGAGGGTGCTTTCCCGGCAGAGGGGACAGTACTGAGAACTGGGGCAGGAGAATGGGAGTGAGGGGGACAAGGTCGAGGAGTGGACAGGAGCCACAGGGGCGAAGGGCTGAGAAGGGGGACCAGGGAGAGTGTATGAGTAGGAAGGAGAGGAGAAGGGGGGGCAGAGGGAGAGAGGAGGGACAAGGGGGAGTGGGGAGGGCCTGACACAGGTTAGGAGATTATTCTTGGACTGTGCCAGCTGCTTGGCCGTGTTGACGCCTTCAGTCCCCGCCACAACCCTCTGAAGCAGGTTGTGCACTGTTATTCCCGTTTCACAACTGCGGAAGCTGAGGTGGAGAATGTAAGTGGCGAATTGAGAATCTAACCCAGGCATTCTGACGGCAGGGTATAGATGCCCCTCCGCTGCCAATGAAGTAATACGCAACCTTCTGTTTGTGCCTTTGGTTGAATCCTGTGGTGGCCCTGCAGGTGTCCCGGAATCCCGTATTTTGTCTCTGGCCCATGGATGATGACAGCGGAACTAGCTGACCTCTCTGCCTCCATTTTGCTTCTGGTTCTTTTGTTCTCAGAGTGGGGCCGAACTGCCTCGGGATGTAGGATGAATTCCTTCTAACCACTCCTCCTCTCCCCTCCTTTCTGCCATCTTTCTCTCAGTGACAGTAGGCATTTAAAAACAGATTCTAATTGGGGAACCGATTGTGGCAAAGTATTGCATACCTTTTCTCAACTCATGAAATAGTCGTGTTTATTTAGTCTTCTTAAATCTTATTTACCTTTTTTACATTTTTTAAAGTTTTTATTTATTTATTTTTGATAGAAAACATGGGAGAGGCAGAGAGAGAATCCCAAGAAGGCTTCTCATGGTCAGCACAGAACCTGACATGGGGCTCAGTCTCACAAACTGAGATCCTGACCTGAGTTGAAATCAAAAGTCAGATGCTTAACTGACTGAGCCACCCAGGAGCTCCAAATCTGACTTTAAATAGACATGTATTAACTTCTAATTTTTTTTAATGTTTATTTAATTTTGAGAGGGAGAGAGACAGAGGGTGAGTGGGGAAGGGGTAGAGAGGGAGGGAGACAGAATCTGAAGCAGGCTCCAGGCTCTGAGCTGTCAGCACAGAGCCTGATGCAGGGCTTGAGATCATGACCTGAGCTTAAGTTGTTTGCTTAACCAACTGAGCCACTCAGGCACCCCTGAAACATACTTCTTAAATTATTTTTAAATCTAGGAGATACCTAACAACATTGCAGAAAAGCTAGAAAACCTAAAACTTACCTTTTAGTAGGGCTACTAATGTGTTTTTGTGTAACATTTTTGAAATTATTTTCTTTTTTCTGTAGTTGAGATTGAGTTCGAGTCTTTTTCCTGCTTAGTATTCCTTTCTGCAGATGCCGTTCCCAACAATTAGGCCACAGATTACTTGTTCTTAATTAAACAGGCGGCTGAGAAGGATAGTGGCACATTCCAGTCCGGGCTGCTGGCTATTGATGCCATACTTTTAAAGACCCATCACTTTGTCATCCCTTCTGCCCTGTCTTTACTTTTTGATCTGCTAGGTTCAGTGCGTCTTCGTCTGTTCTGTGTTCTAATAGTCACAGGGGTCCAGACAATGAACTGTTATGGGTGCACAGCGTGGGCCAGCACTGTGCTAAGTGCTTGGCACATGCCATCTTATTTTCTCCTCATAATAGCCTTGTTAAGGGGGGTCCATTCTTCCAGTTGTACAGATGAGGACACTGAGGCACAGTGAGATCAGGTACCCAACTGGCAGGGTCACTCAGCTAGGGTGTCACAGAGCCGAGACTCCAACCCGGGCCTTTCTGATGCCAGCGCGGCAGGGCTCTTGTGTCCTCAGTGAGATTAAAGGATGAGTTTTACTCTGAACTATTGAGTGGATCTGTGTTCTTCAGCGGGTAGGGCGGGCGAAGGGAATGAATCTAGGGCCCCTTGTGCCTTGTCACACTGGGAACGCAGCCAGACAGGGTGTCCTGACGTGGCCGACTCCTTTGAGATGGTACCAGCAGGCACGGGTCGCGGAGCGGATGACGGTGCTAGGTGGCATACCGCCTCTCCGGGGCGGATGGCTTCTCGCAGCCTCGTTTAGGAGTCTTGTGAGAGAAGGAAAAAGCCAGCAGCAGTGTGCTTGGACAGCTTTAATTTTGGATCTTGTGTTCAGTGAAAACGCTGAGTCACCTACAATGACCTGCTTCCCATCCGTTATCAGGTTCCTCTCTGTGTGGTTTGCCTTTTGGCTTTTGTTCCTTGAAGTAGCAAATATTTATTGATGAGGGGAGTGATGTTAAGGGCTCCCTGCTGCTACTTTGTTTCTTTTCATTTGCACCTGGCGTTTCAGCCTTAGAATCTTTCCCCTGTTTCGCCAGTGCTGACATTGTCCCGGTGAATGAGTTGGGTTCTCCCCGTGAATGAGTTGGGTTCTGGTCTGTTCTGTGCTGAGCTTGTTCGCAGAATGGAGTGTGCCGGCAGGTGTGGGCTAGAACTCCCTGCTCCGGCTGCGTAGTAGAATCACCTGGGCTACTGAAGCACCCACGACCCCACTCCCATCTTTATCTAGTTGATCTGGATTGGGGTCCTGGCCGGTTTTCAAGCTTCCCCGGTGATTCCTATGTGCAGCCCCTGGATTAGTTTTAAGAAGCTTAATTAGGGAGCTGAGGTTGGTTTGGACGCTGGGGGAGAGAGCACCGGGCGGACAGCCGACCGGCCATTCCTGCTCACTGTGCGACGTCCAAGCCAGCACTCAGGTAGCGCTTACTGTGTGCCAGGTACTGTTCTAAGCCCATCACAGTGTCGACTCATTTAATCCTCGCTGTAGCCCTGTGAAGAGGGCGCTGCTACTATCCGTTTTATAAAGAAATTCCCACTAGCAGCAAAGGGCATGTAGCGCACAAACTTAGAGTAACACAGTAAATTTAAAGCTGGTGGGGGGTGTAGGTGCTGCTTTTGATAGAGTCAGGAGAGGAGAGACCTCTCTGATGAGGTGATATTTGAATAGATATTTCAGTGAAGTCAGCTGCCAGGCTTTGCGGACTCTGGAGGTCATTGACACAGAGGGCGTATTAAATGTAAAGGCCCTGAGGTAGGAATTCATGTGAGTCTTCAAGGAAGAGAGTGGCTGGAATGGAGTGAGCAAGGATAATGGAATGAGATGACTTAGGTCAGATCATGTAGGGCCTTGTAAGGACTTGTTGAAGAGTTGGATTTTTTTTTTCTTTTATGCTGCAGTAACAAATCCAGAATTGTGTTGATTGAAATCAGAAGTTCCGTGTTCTTTGCAGGTTGGCAGGGGTCTCCTCTTGACTCCATTGGCATTCCTGTTCTCAGCCTTCCTGAAACCAACTGGAAAGAGGGCTTCTGTTTCTAGAGGGAAGGAGACAAGGCAACCCTAAAGAATAAAAATCAACTACCAGACACCCTTTATTTTGACAACAGAATTTTTTTCTTTATCACTTAGTAAAATTGACATTTCAGGAGAATGGGCCATGTAACCTGTAGTTTGGAGAACCCCTAAGCATTCCATATTGAACCCCATTTAGAGAGGCCTTAGCCCACTCTGCTCGACCATGTTCTGGTTCTGTCCCAGAAGCATTCAGGACACATGACCATTTTGATAACCTTTAATTTTGTCTGATTTTGTTTAACTTTTTTGTCAGTCCCATGGTCATGCTGCTCCTCCCCTCCCTAAGAGCCTGTACTGGTTTAGTTTATCACTTTCTTTGTCATTAAGAAGCCTGTATTAAGTGTATATGCATAGTGCTGCATTGGAAACCTCTAGGCCTGCGAGCATTGCTCACTGGTCGTCCAACTAGAGTTTAGGTAGTAATAAAATACTTTTGTTAATCATTATTGCTCAGAAGAAAGATGTGTACTTGCAATCAAAATAAGCTTCTCTGCACATCTTTTGTCTTAAAAAAGTTGGTAGGTTGTTTTGGATTTAGCTAGTTTTAGTAACTTTTAAGAAAATGTTATTCTAATTTGTGTATTTGATTATTAACAACTTTGGGTGGGAAATGGTGTTGCTTTTCCCCTTTATGGAGCATGAAGATCGATCAGTTTTTGCTCTGATTACAAATAAGCTAGGATGGAGGAATGAGCTTTGGATGGGGAGTCAGAAGGTGTGAATCATTCCCAGCGTGATCTGCCTGAGCCAGTAGAAGGAGAATTGGACTAATGGACATGAAGCATTGAACTCCTCTCTCATCTCCTGAATGTCCCCATGGTGGTTTTTCCTCATTGTTCAGGGACATTTTATATAGAGGCTAGTTCTGGATCCATAGTCAGAATCCCCTGCATTAAAACTAGCACTTGGGAACACATGGAGAAGGTGCCCCTCGAGGGGTTGTCTCAGAGGCACTCCGCACGGCCCGTTCTCCCTCCAGCGTGGGGGCACAGCGCTGGCTCCTCAGTGGAGCACCAGCCCGAGCAGCTGGCCTGCATTTAGGGACCGTGTTTTATGGGAAAACCGTTTTTAAATACTAGACAGCATCCAGTGTTGAGAGATATGCAAAACGTGACGGGCGCGTGGAAAGCGAGCCTTAGGAGCAGCTGTGGGCTTTGCGTTGCCTGTCTCCAGCTCATTAAGCAGAATGGAGGGCGGTTGTGGGACAATTGAAATTTCTTTTCTTCTCTCTTCCTCCTCTTTTTCTTTTTGGGCCAGTGAGTAAGGTTGAATTTGTGTGAGTTAAGTGTGGCTGTTCTGCACTCCCACTGCCCCTGGATTTCTCCTCTCCGCTTGTACCGCCACCGTCCACCGGAAGGCCCTCCTTGTGCCCCCTCAGCCCCTCCCAGTGGTCTTCACGAGAGGCCACCCACCGTCCAGGCCACACTTGCTGCGGAGTGGTCCTTCGAAAGAATTCCTGATTTAAACCGTGCAGCGCCGTGCGGCGCCCGCGCTCCCAGCCGAGCTCCGCAGAGCTCTTCAGCAGCACTCTGCCCTGGCGGAGTCCAGGGAATGAAGCGCTCGCGGATCGGCAGCGGAGCCGGCGGGGCGGGGCGGGGTTTCAGGAGAGTCTGGTGGCATAGCCATGTTGTGTTCATGTAATCCTTAGAGGTAAGTTCTGTTGAGTAGAATGGATGCCGCTTGAATGTGTCCTGTTTCTCTGCCTGGGTATTGATTCACATAGCCTCTGTTGGCCTGCTTGGACGTCCAAGTCCTTGAGAGTAAGTCTAAATGGGTCAGCAGGGTTCACAGATTTTCATTTTCTGACCTTTGCCTTCCTTATGAGTTCCCTCTTTTACCAGGCTGCTTCTCACAGTTGAAGAGCTAATGCTGTGGATGCACTTGAAACGCCCTGAATATATCAAAATTAAGATTTGGTGCCTTTATATCTACATTTATTCACTAATTATTGACACCTATCATAGGCCAGATGGTGTTCTAAGTAGGTACTGGGAATACAGTAGTGGACAAGACTAAGTCCTGGCTTCTGTGAAGCTTACACTTTAATTGGCAGAGAAAGATAACAAATACATGATGATATAGAGAAGAGAAAAAAGAAACACCTGGTGAGGTGAAAGATCAAAAAGGGGTCCTATTTGTTAAACTGGCAAGGTTGTGTAAGAAGGTGATAATTAGGGGCACCTGGGTGGCTTAGTAGGTTAAGCGTCCAACTTCAGGTCAGGTCCTGATTTTACTGTTCATGAGTTTGAGCCCCGTGTCAGACTCTCTCTGCTGCCAGCACAGAGCCTGGAGCCTGCTTCGGATCCTCTGTCCCCCTTTCTCTCTCCCCCTTTCCTGCTGGTTTTCTCTTTGTCTCTGAAAATAAATAAGCTTTTTTTTTTTTTTTTTTGAAAAAGGTGATATTTAAATGGCAACCTGGTGAAATGTGAGAGCAAGCTGTGTTATATTTAGAGAGAAGAGGGCTCAAGGCAAAGCACATATAAAGGCCCTGAAGTAGGAGTGTGCTTGGAATATTCACCGAACAACAGGAAGCTCATTGTGGCTGAGGAGTAGCAGCAAGAGGAGGGCGGGTAGGAGATGAGATTGGAGAGGTGGGTAGAGGCAGAGCACACAGAACCCTGAGCCCAAAATCAGGGCTTTTCTTTTGTCTCGAATGCCTTCCCCTTCCATGTGCATGTGACTTTTGGGTGAGGTTGGAATTAACTCTGATTTGCCCCACCTGCCTAGCTAGTTGCCCCTCTACCGAATGATTAGCTCTTCCTCATTTATTTGAAATGCCATTTTATCGTATATTAATTACATATGTGTGTTTATACGTATGTACATATGTTCATCAACACTTTTCCATCGATTCGTCTTCTTGGACATGTACCTTTTCGTTATAATTTTTGTACCTTTATACCAAGCATGGGCAAACTTCGGCCCACAGGTCAAATTTGCCCTACCACTTAGTTTTCATAAAGTTTTATTGGAACACAGCTGTGCTCATTTGTTAATGTATTTGCAGCTGCTGTGAGCTATAACGGCACAGTCGTTGCAGCAGAAGTTGCAGAGGCCACAAACTTAAAACTGCTTATGATCTGGCTCTCTGCGAAGGGCTCACCCTCCTCTGGTGTATACTCTGTATGGATATCTGATAGGGCAAGTGCTTCCTCATTCTTCTTTTTCAACAATTTCTTGGCAAGGCCAGCGTGTTTGTGCTTTCAGATGAACTTGAGAATCAGTCTGCCTGACTCCCTTCCTTTTCTCCACCTCTTTTGGGGTGGGGATCTGGGAGGCAGGAAGAATAGGAATTTGATTACATTTAATTTGTAGTTTAGTGCAAAGGGGAAGTGATAGCTGTACAATACTGCGTCTTTCCATTCCAGCGCTGTCACAGCTCTACATTCTATCTTCCCGGAAACTTGTTTTGCCATTTGTATGTTACATATTAGTTTATCCCTGTATGTATGATTGCTTTTTATTGCTATTACAATGGGATCGTCTTCCAGCTGTATTTTACAAGTGAGGATGGTATGAAGGAAAGGATTCGATTTTTTTAAGTGTTTAAATGGTGTCTGACCCTCTTCTGGAAATAAACTCCTATGAGGACTGTTACTTTTTATATTTGATTCTTGCTGCTAATGTCAGTTGTCTGACTGTAATTGTTTCATTCCTAATATTTATGTCCCTGTCTATATCGTGGAATTCTAAACCTAGGGTACTTTGAGGACATGGACTTTGACCTCCCCTCCCCTCACTTTTTTCTTTTATATTATGTAGCTCATGGCAAACGGTAATTACAAAACAACAAACAAAAACCCAGGGAGCTTTATGCCCAGTCAACATTTGTTGATGGTTTTAAGAATGCCCAGAATACCCAGAAGATAACTTAGGCAAGCTGTTTATCAAACAGGCTATGCCTTTTTGCAGAGCCAGTTTTCGCTTTTAATATAACAGGATCTAGGGTTTGCGCGCCTCACAGGAGGGTGAAGCCCAGCACTGCTTTACTGTGGAGGGCCATTTGATCCTGGAATAAAGGTGACTTAACCTAGCATTTATCCTTTGGAATTGAAATATGAGCAGAAGGAAATTTTTATGAATCAGTTAGTGCTTTCCTAAATACATTCTCTGTAAAGCATTTGATCTTTACCCTTAACATCTATTCCTTAAGGATGTGAAATCTATTTTAGATTTCAAGGTCTATTACTCGCCCTGAGCACTGAACAGATGAACCATAAATTCAATATGTGTTAACCTTTGTGAATTTATCTTTTAATGCCGTTTTTGTCTTTTTTTTTTCCCCTCTGAATTTGTGCCACCTCCTTAGCCGCTCCTTACTGTGGTGAAGCTAAAGAAAAATTATAGGTGTTGCTGTTTTCTTTTCTTTTTCCTTTGGGTGACGTGATGATGAGGTGGTGATGACAGTGGCTATGGAAATGGGGAATTGCTGATGATGTTGTACAGGCTTTGCGAAATAAGCCTTGTCAGCCTTGTCGCCTGTGAAGTGAAACTTTGTGTCTAGATCCTGGTCTTAAATGCTCTTGTCCGTTTTTTCCACTGTGCTGAGATTATCTTTGACCACCATCGTGGACATCAGTTGGTGGTGTGTGAATACAGAAATTATCACAGGCCGTGACGATCTGCTGGGCCACGTGCCTCAGCCACAGAGGGAGCTCCACCTTTGTGGAGTTCCTTTGGTGGGGCTTGACTTGGAACTGTGGAAATTAGAGACCACTTTATTTATTTTATTAAAAAAATTTTTTTTATGTTTATTTATTATTGAGACAGAGAGAAACAGCATGAGCAGGGCAGGGGCAGAGAGAGAGGGAGACACAGAATCTGAAGCAGGCTCCAGGCTCTGAGCTGTCAGCACAGAGCCTAATGCGGAGCTCGAACCCACAAACTGCGAGATCCTGACCTGAGCTGAAGTCGGACGCTTAACTGACTGAGCTACCCAGGCCCCCTAGAGACCACTTTAGATAGCAGTGTGATTTGGAAAATGATACCAGCACATGTATTGATCATTGGTCTCTTATATTGAGCACTTAATATGGACCCGACATTGTAATGAATGTTTGACACATCAAGGCATTGTAATCTCATTTTATAGATGAGAAAATCAAGACTTAGATTAAATAACTGGTAGACCTGAGATTCAAATTAGCTGTCAGACTTCACAGAGAGGTAGTAAATCAGTGGGGTTATTTGGCTGTGATTTTTGTATGGAACTGTGTGTGTGTGTGTGTGTGTGTGTGTGTGTAGAAGGGTTTAGGAATTTTAATTCATTTAGATTCTTTTATGTGAATTTTGACTGTTGCATTAACATCAGAGGGGTGGAAAAGGTACAGCATAGTGTGGCGTCTGGAAACCTCAGTGCCTGAATGGTCTTTGGCAAGCCCCCTTTCTGTCCCCGCTCCACGCGGCCCCAGTGAAGAGAGAATCTAGACCCTTACATTTTTTTTAGTTTTTGTGTTTTGGGGAACCCAGAAGTTTAATGCAGGATTTAATTTGGAGATGATAATGGAAGGTATCCTTTGTCCTCTGATGTTCAAACTGCAAGTACAAACGGGTGGTTATGGCGTGGTGGTAGGTGGGTCACGGGCTGCGGGTGTTAAGCTCTCCAAAGCCTCGTGTGCCTCGGGAGAGGCCTGTTGCTTCTAGCTTTAGAGACCCTGTCAATGTTTATTAAATATAAACATCAGTAAGTAAACACGCATATGTTCCCATACTCCACCTGCTTTCCTAAACCTTTTCTGTGTATCTGTACTAGCTGAGATGGAAAACCAAGACTGTGCCCCATCATGTTATCATTTACCTGAAGTGTGGCCAAGCCCTTCAGCTGCTGAACAATTGACACTTGTCTGTGGTTGCAGCCCGTTTAGAGTCAGAGGCCCAGCTCTGGTTGTCTCTCAGCCAAAAATTCTGGGCAGTTGTCAGTGGCTGTGACCGGAATGTGTGACCATGGCCGCCACCAGGTGGGCCGGAGCGGTGCATGTGCTTGTGGGCAAGGAGGACCTGCCACCCCTGGCGGTGACGAGTGAGTGCCAGAGGCTCTGCCGTCCACCAGCCCCTCCGCACTGCAGGCCAGTCCAGAGCTGGGTTGCTGGCACGGTTGGGAAAAGAAATGGAACGCTTACTAAATACTGGCCGGGAAGTGCGCTTGCTTTCCAGCAGCCCGGCGTCGGCCCAGCACAGACAACTTGTATTGTGGCGTCTGCTCTTTGCTCTATTCTTTGCACCCACCACAAGTTCCAAATAAACTAGCACAGTGGAGGGCGATTGTCTTCTTTCTTGTCAGGATGGCAGCACTTTGGGAGTTCCAGTATCTTTTCAAGGTTACTTGCGGACTAACCTTTATGATAGTAAGGAAAAGGAACTAATCTAAGTCTTGATATTTTATGAAAATCCTTCTTTGATGCTTATTCAAACGTAAAATTATTCATAGACTTTTGACTTGCATTTATGTAGCCAATATGTGTGTAAGCATACTTTAAAAGAAACATTTGAGATCAGAGATTCCCAAGCCTAACAGTTGAAAAGTTTTATGTTGTACAGGATTTTAAGATGCACGTGTGATTTAGCGTGTAATCCTGAAATTATTAGAGATATGGGGGATACGTTCTTTGAGTCGGGCATGTTTATGAGCATGATTTCTGCTTCTGCAGTCCTGGGTCTGTGGCGCCTGTTACTGCTGCAGCGCCAGTGACTGCAGCCGCCTGCCCAGGGCTCTGGGCGGTGGGCTCCGCTTGCAGCCCAGTCCTTGGATGTGTCTATGTTTGCTTGATGGGAGACGAGGGGCTTTGGTTCCATTTTCACTCTCTGTTGTATGCGAGCCAACAAAATAAATATATTGTCAGAAACGCCAAATGGTTGAGATGCTTTACTATTATTTTCTTGCCAGGAGCTTGATTTGATACTGTATTAGTAATTCTGGGGAAGAGAAAGGGAAAGAGAAAGAGAAAGTGAATATATTTCTTTTGTGATCTTTCTTTCATCTGTGTGACTTGTTTAATTTGCTCACGTTACTGACATTTTTCTCAAGTTTAGGTTCACTGCTGGTAGGATTTTACAACCACTGAAGGGTTTTTGTTTTACCTTACAATTTACATGAAAATCTCATGAGCTTAAACACTTGGCTGGGAACTTGACTTTATTGTCAGACTTTATCTCTAAGAGAGCTAGGTCAGTAGTTGCGTGTTGTATTTTATTTAGTAAGTATCAAATTAATGGAGATACCATTCAGTGGTATCAAAACATTTGTTTTTCTTCACTTCTGAGTTTTCTTTTTTTGCAGTGGTTTGGCAGCATGGGAAGTAAATGACACTGAATTTTCTTTTTTTCTCTTAAAGACTTCCAGCTGAACTCTCATCTCTCAACACTGGCAAATATTCATAAGATCTACCACACCCTTAATAAGCTAGTAAGTCAAGATTTGAAGACTACCAACTGTTTAAAGTAGTTGTTTTAAGTGTATTTGGTAAAAACTCATTACGGAACTTGAGATATCAACTGTTCATGAAAATACTGAAATTTAAAACTTGCTGAATGGTATGTGATTTCTTGGTAATGATGAACATGTTTCTTGCAGAATCTCACAGAAGACGTTGGCCAAGACGATCACCCAACAGGTATCTGTTAATGCTTACACTACTTAATTTTAAATAAGCTTCGTAATGTCAAGTTATGAAGGAGAACTGCGAGCTGAGGGTGATCTGTGTTGTAAACACTAACAGGTCGGTACTCGGTTGAGGATGTTTTTCAGGGTGTGTGAAGGAAACCGTGTTACAGCTCCTTCCCAGGGGCGTACGTCCGTTGTGGGTCTCTGGTTTATGTCAGAGTACTTCAGTCCCTTTAAAGAGGCTGGGGAGGCTCCCTAAAGGCTTCACCATATCGTTTCTTTACCACAGTATTTTAGTTGATTCTAAAAAGTTGCCACAGTAATGCAGTTTGAAAGGTATTGCATAAATGCTTGTTGAATTGAGATGAAAGATGATCTGCTAGGTGGGTAGGGGTGTGAGTGAGTGTGTGTGTGTGTGTGTGTGTGTGTGTTGTATAGGTCCTGAGGACTTTCCAGTGGAAAAATTGAAACCGTTATTATGAACATTCTCTAGTTCTGTGGTTCTTAAGCTTGAGCTGGCTTATAATCGGCTAGGGAGGGCTTGTTAAAACAAATTGCTAGGCTCCACCCCCAGAGTTTCTGATTCTGTGGATTTGGGCTGGGCCCCCAGAGTTTGCATTTCTAACAAGCGCCCAGATGATGCTGATGCAGCTGGTCTGGAGACCACACTCTGAGAACCACTTCTCCAAACTGTCAACATCAGAACGTTCAGCAACTTGCACTTGTTCTAAGGTTTCTATGACTTCCAGCAAAAATTATTAAAACATAAATTTTTTGAGGGTTACTGCAGTAATACAGGAATACATGCTTGTTGGTGAATTTTGAAGAGCACAAAACTGGAAGGAGTGACAAGTGACAGTCGCACCTCCTCTTTTTCCAATCCATCCTTCCCCCTGTATGCTGTTTAATGTTTGTTCTTTCGGACATTTTTATGCATGTGTATATGCTTTTATAGGACTTTAAAATTTAGCATCTGAGATCATACTGTACATATTTTACAGCATCTTTCTTTTTTCATTTAATGGTCTATCTTGGAGGTTTGGGGATCTAGAACTCTCCCACCCTCTCCCCCACATTGGTTCAGAATTAACTGAAAATGAGACATAAGATGGAGATTGAAGTGACAGTTTTGTTGGAAGGCATAACTCAGACATCTAGCAAGAATGCAGAGGCTGTTTAGTATCTCAGCTTACACCCAGTCCCTGCCGCTCAACTAGACAGCACAGGCCGGCACGCCCGCTGTCCTCCTGCCCCCACAGACCCCACTTGACTCCTGCTGAAAAGGGAGTTCAGAGCCGGCTGGGCCCCTGCGCCGCTCCTTCTCCCTGGCCCGCTAATTGGATTAGACCGTCCTCCTTCCAGGGCAAGGAGGGAGCGAAGGAGAGCAGAGTCTGTGCCCGGTGTGCTCTCGAAGGCCAGGCCACAGAGGCTCCCTTCATCTGATCGTTTTGTGTCAGTAAATCAACTCAGGGGCAGTCAAAAACAATTTGCTTAGTCAATTTTAAAAACATTGTGTGCACCTGGTTTTAAAAGAAGTGTCGGAAAGGTATAAAACAGGGGCACCCGGGTGGCTCAGTAAGCTGAGCATCTGACTTAGGCTCAGGTCATGATCTCATGGTTCATGAGTTTGCGCCCCGCGTCGGGCTCTGTGACAGCTCAGAGCCTGGAGCCTGCTTCGGATTCTGCGTCTCCCTCTCTCTCTGCCCCTCCCTGCTCACTTCTGTTTAACTCTCAAAAATAAGCAAACATTACAAAAAAAGGGGTACAAAATAAAAACTGAAATTTCTGTTGTTCCATTTTGTGATCCCCAGCTTTCAACCCCCACTAGCACTCCCTGCTTGACTCTGCAGGGGTGAGCCCTGGAGTCTTAGGCTTATTTCCCAGATGTTGAGACGATTTCCTCCCCCAGAGTGGTATACACTTGTATGTGCCTCATGTGTTGGTCACTCAGTATATCTTGATCTTTTCGTATAGAGCACATTTATGAAGCATGTGCTCTATACTTTGATGTCTCTGCTCTTTTAAAGTTCATGGATGTATCATAATATGTTTCTGCAGCCTCCTATTGGTGTGCATTTAGGTGTGTTTAACTTGGCTGCTACCAGTAATGGCGAAAAAATTTCAGGGCCAACTTTAATAGTTAAGTAGTAAAGCACATTTCTCTCCAAGTCTAAAGTAATGTGTTGGTGGGCTCTGAGGATTTTTTAAACTTAAAAGTTAGTGTAGTTTTGATTTAAAACTGCATTGTGTTTATGTATAACCTTGAGATTGTCTCTTCTTTAGCTGGGGTAATAAGACCTCTGATTTCTGAATCTTATACATTATGCAGTTAACTTTGAACTTAAGATTTAAATGAATATTGTCACTATAGTAATTTTATATCTAAATATTTAACCTGAATATAGCAATTAAATAACTGGAAGCTATAATTAAGAAAATGAAAGTGGAAAGTGTATTTGGCCTCGTGCCTCCTCTTTCACCCTTGGGGATAGTGGGCAAGTGTGATGTTTGGTATGTGACATGCTGGTGCAGTGCCTGGTACCTCAGACATGCCGGTCAGTGTCAATAAGCATCAGTGATTCCTCAGACTAGTCCATTTCATTAACGTTTCCCCATTTGCTTATAGCATCACTTGTGATTACCATACCTGAGTCTACTTAAAAAATTAAACAACAGAGGGGCTCCTGGGTGGCTCAATCGGTTAAGCATCCGACTTTGGCTCAGGTCATGATCTCACGGTTCATGAGTTTGAGCCCCATGTTGGGCTCTGTGCTGACAGCTCGGAGCCTGGAGCCTGCTTCAGATTCTGTGTCTCCCTCTCTTTCTGACCTTCCCCTGCTCATGCTGTCTGTCTGTTTCTTTCTCTCTCTCGCTCCAAAATAAATATGTAACACATAATTTAAAAAATTAAACAACAGAAAATGTGTAATGTTTGGAAATCTGAGAACATTAATCACCATAATACTGCTTTGAATATTTTGGCCCAGTGGTGGTCTCAGCAGTATCTGCAAGAAACTGTATATGGAAGAGCCAACCAAGTGCAAAAGAGGCTGGTATCTTCCTGCTCTCTCTTCCAACACTTTTCTTTGGTGCTTTCAGTCTTCTTCCCACCAAAAAGAGGGACAGACAGAATTGGTCTTGGACAGGTAGCACCAAATCCGAATTACAGGGAATAAATAAAAAATGCTGAATGGAGAGGACAAAAAATAAGTAACAGAGAACATAGATGTCAGAGGTCAATATTTAGAGACAAAGGAAATTTTTTTTATCTTAAGTAGTAGGATAAAAATTGCACATTTAGACACTAATAGTTTCACTCAAGCAAGCAAGTAGTTCATTGATCTGTTCAAGTAAATGAGAGAAAATATTAGGTACTAGAAAGATGTTTTAAAATATGATCTCTTTGTCAACTTAAATCACTGTGTCTTGGTGACATTGTTCAGTGAGTAGTGAGGTGAAATAGCTCTACAAAAAGTAGTGAAGTAGCAGAACGAACCATGTAAAATGTTAAGTGAAACAAGGGTATGATACAACAAACTCAATAAAATGAAAAATTAGGCAGTGAGGGTTTTTTTTCTTTTCTTTTTTTTTTAAAAGTTTGTTTATTTTGGGAGAGACCGAGACAGTGCGAGTTGGGGAGGGGGAGAAAGAGAAAGAGTGAGAGAGAATCCCAAGGAGGCTCCACACTGCTAGTGCAGAGCCCAGTGTGGGACTTGAACCCACAGAACTATGAGATCGTGACCTGAGCCGAAACCAAGAGTTGGGTGCTTAACCGAGTCACTCAGGCACTCCAGACAGTGACATTTTTGTGCTGGAACATGCATTTCTACTAAGTTAGGAAACATCAGAATAATTCTCTAATTTTATGGACCTCTTGAGGCCCACAAACAGAAAGGTTGAAAAGGGAAAGGCAGTGGTGCACCTACTTAGATAATGTTTATTAAGAGTAACATATTTAGCTAAATTATTATCAAGACAACAAGCCGATAGTCATTAAAGGCCCCTTGGTCCAAACAGGTGAACTCAAGTTTCTCTTTAAAATAGATTTTCTGGAACCAGATAGTTTAAAAAAATGTTGAAAAATGTTGGCAGTATTTTTAATTGTTTAATGTGGGAAGAATTCATCGATTACCTGATTTATTTGAAAATGCAGTTAGTTAATAGAATATTTCATATGTTTTAACACCTTGGATCACTTTAGATCTACTTTAGTGACCTGAAGTTCTTTTAACACTAAACCAAAAAGAAATGACCTCTCATAACCTTGGGTAAAAAAATATAAACAATTTTTATTGCCCTCCTAAAGATCATGTATCCACCCCAGCCTCAGGCTAGATTTCAGACTGACTGTCCATCTAGTGTAGAAATGCTGAGACTGAACACCAGAACATCAAAATAAATATAAGGAGTGAGAATTAACGATTTGGGATTATTAGTTGAGATTATTCTTCTCTTTTTCCTCCTGCTTTATTATTATTATCAGAAGGCTTTTCTTCTTTCATATATATCTGGCAAATATTTCTCTTGATGTAAGATAGAGCTTTAAAAATCTTTTTCATCACTGCTTTTTCTTGGGTGATTGGCAGAGAGAGAATGAAAACTTGCAGCTCTGATCATTTCTAATGAATTTTGGGGTTTCTTAAAGTTCCTCTACAGGAAGTGGCTTTTCTTTGTTAAGTATTTATTGATTTAGGAACATTTGGGTACTCAACCTTATGGGCCAGTTTTCTTATGTGTAGAATCGGGATGATGATAACACCTCTGAGATTAGTGAGCATAACTTTGAAGGTTTTTCAGAGTTATCTTTAAAATGTCATCCTTAATATTTTACATCTACCTGTAATGTCAGATTGATTGTATTTAAGTAAATACTTTGAGTGTTAAAATAGTCCATTCTTTGTTTTGTTTTTTAAAGTTTACTTATTTATTTTGAGAGAAAAAGAGAGAGTGCGTAAGCAGGGGAGGGGCAGAGAGAGAATTCTAAGCAGACTCTGAGCTCTCAGCGTGGAGCCCAACGTGGGGCTCTATCATAGGAGCTCACTGATCGTGACCTGAGCTGAAATGAAGAGTCCGGAGCTTACCCAGCTGAGCCACCCCGCGCCCCAAATAGTCCAGATAAACATTTCATAACTTTCTTGATTGTTATTTGCTTATTATTTTGTTTTTTTTTTTAAAGATAAGACTAATTGAAGTAGGTTATGTGATATGTTCTGAGTAAAGCATAAATTTAATGATGCAAATAAATACAATTTGTAAAACATTAATTCAAACAAATATAACTTATTATAAAATGACTTATCAGAGTTATTTTAAGAAGCAGACATTCTTGAATATTTTTGTTTAAAAAATCCTACTTGCCAGGAAACTTAAAGCGAAGTGCTTATTTTACTGACAAACGGGAAAATCTGAAATGATGGTATGTTATCTATTCTTAGGTATTTTAAATCTCTGGAAAGGTACTAAAGAGACATACTGCCTTTTTTTTTCTAATGCTTATTCATTTATTTTGAGAGAGAGAATGTGCATGTGTACGTGAGGGGCAGAGGGGCAAATGGAGGGAGGGAGAGAGAATCCCAGAAGATCACAGAAGCATGTGATCATGACCTGAGCCAAAACCAAGAGTCAGATGCTCAAAACGACTGAGCCACCCAGGTGCCCCAAAATGTACTGACTTTTTAAAGTAGAATTTGATTATTACATGTTTTAGGAACCTATTTATTTAATAAATATTTATTGAGAGTCTACTGTAGGATTCTCTATGTATCTTATTGTTATTGTACTAAAATAGCATATTAGCTGCTGTGTGTGCACAAGTAAACCAAACGGGGCCCTGCAAACCAGGGCATACCTTGCAGTGTGCACTTACAAAGCCTAGTTACTGCACTTGCTCAGATGGGATCCCTGCGCCGTGTTGGTGGGAAGAGGAGCAGGTTTGGGGCAAATAAACCTTGAGTGGTGTGCTCTCTGTGTATTTGTTGACTTGGTTTGTGCTGGCAAAGTATTTTAAGTAAACTTGTTTTCCTCGCATTAAAAAATTGCTTTTTTTGCAGTCTGAAACTTTTCACTATTGTTATGGGTTCTATCTCGGGTTCTGCCTCTGCAGCTGTGCTGTGTAGTCCTTTGTATCTTCCCTGGCATTGGGATTGGATGCTTCTTTCCTCTGAGGTGGGTTGAGGGGGTCAGTGAGCCAGTGAGTGCCGGAAAGGTGAACAGACATTGCTTTTTTGTGAAAGATGGTCCCATGATAGCCACTCACTCATGCAAATCATTAGGGTAGAGAGATCTGAACAGAAGCCATGGTTCTTGGCTAGAAGGTCAAAATTTTAAATAAATAAAAGAATAAAATCCAAATTGGGCCTCAAATATGAGTGCATTAAAAATTTTTTTTTATGTTTTTTATTTACTTTTGAGAGACTGAGAGAGACAGTACGAGCAGGGGAGAGTCAGAGAGAGAGGGAGATACAGAATCCGAAGACAGGTTCCAGAATCTGAGCTGTCAGCACAGAACACAGGGCTCGAACTCACAAACCACGAGATCATGACCTGAGCCGAAGCCAGACACTCAACTGACGGAGGCACCCAGGTGTCCCAAATATGAGTGCATTTTACATAGACACAAGGAAAAGTGATTTGTGAAACCTTTTCACGGAAAGCAGTCATCAAATAAGGAAGAAAATAAGAGAAAGTTGAAAAAGTTAACTTAAGATGTTTGTATGTTTCCCCAAAACATGATTATCTTGCTGAGTAGGATTCAGTGAAAGCCAGATGTTATACCAGTTTGTCTATGAGGAAGCAGATAGGAGAGGAGAGTGTGGATTCACCTTTATTGGTGAATATTGTTAAGACATTTTAAGTAGTGTTCACTGTTCACAGGCTGAGGAGATAGTACATTTTCCTCTGTGTTCTGCAAATCCCGATGTGAGGGAGCGTGTGTAGCCAGACGAGGTGCTCAGAACCAAGCCGTGACCAGTACTGGAGGGAAACAGCGTTCCTTCATACATACAGATTCAGGGAGGGGGAGGCGAGCCTCAAGGTTTAAGTCAGACTACTCTTCCTTCCTTCCTTTTTTTTAAGTTATAGTTGACATACAACGTTGTATTAGTTTCAGGTGTACATCATGTTGATTTGACAATTCTGTATGTTACACAGTGTTCACCAGGATAAGTGTCGTTACCATCTCTGATCATACACAGTTACTACAGTATTATTCACTCTATTCTATACTTTGCATCCCTGTGACTTATTTTATAATCTCTTAATTCCTTTACTTATGTACCTCTTAATCCCTTTAACCTATTTTGCCCATCCTCCTGACCCACCTCTCCACTGGCAGCCACCAATTTGTTCTCTGTGTTTAGGAGTCTGTTTTTTTATTTGTGTGTTCATTTGTTTTATTTTTTTAGATTCCACATATAAGTGAAATCCTTTTGGGATTTGTCTCTATGACTTCTTTCACTTAGCATAATACTCTCTAGCTCCATCCATGTAGCTGCAAATGGCAAGATTTCGTTATTTTTTGTGGCTGAATAATATTCCATTGTGTATGTATACAGCGTCTTCTTTATCCATCCTCTATTGATGGGCACTTAGGTTGCTTCCCTACCTGGGCTGTTGGAAATCATGCTGCAACAAACATTGGGATGCATATATTCGTTCTGAATTAGTGTTTTTGTTTTCCTTGGGTGAGTACCCGGAAGTGGCATTGCTGAGTCATCTAGTAGTTCTGTTTTTAATGTTTTTGAGGAACCTCCCTCCCGTTTTCCACAGCGGCTGTACCAGTCTGCGTTCCCAACAGTGCACAAGGTTCTCTGATCTCCACAGCCTCACCAGCGCTTGTTCTTGGACACACCGTTATTTCTGAGCAGTGTGGCAGGCTTTCCAGTGAGGCAGGGCGTACTTTCGCATTCTGCAAGCCCCAGCTCAAAACATCAACGGACAAGAATGAATCTTTTTCTTGTGTGTTGGCAGTCTCCAAAAGCTTAGGTCGCTCTGAAACTCTCTGGACCATTCTGTATGCTCTAATGCTGTTCATTATGAACTGGACCACACTTCATAGGGAAGATGGTGTGTGTGGTGGTGGGCAGCACTTTCTCTGGCTTTTTCTTCCAGTGATTGCTGCTGTGGTTGGGGAGAGAGATACGGTATGCCTTGGGTCTCTGAACAGCCCCCCGCACCACATCCTTCCTGCTTCCATTCTTGCAAGGACAGGATCTGGTTGGGACCTGGAGTGGGGTGACTGAAGGTCGTCTTTCTTTTTCTTTTTTATGTTTATTGTATTTGTTTTTGAGAGACCGCGTGAGCAGGGGAGGGTCAAAGAGCGGGAGAGACAATCTGAAGACAGGCTCCAGGTTCTGAGCTAGCTATCAGCACAGAGCTTGATGCAGGGCTCGAACCCACGGACTGTGAGATCATGATCTGAGCCGAAGCTGGACACTTAACCAACTAAGCCACCCAGGTGCCCCTGAAGGTCATCTTTTTAAGCCTTGTTTGGGGTCTGCTTCTCTGCTAAAGGATCCTCGAGCTGATGCATTCTTCAGGACCTGGCACTGGTTAGAAGCCTCATTCAGGCTGTGGTTCTGGTTCACAGCGCAGAAGGGGCTTTTCTGCTGGTGTGTTCCTGAAGCGTGTCACCCTGGGAACCTGGCACAGTGTGGAAGCCTTACTGTGAACTGGGGCTTAGGTTCCAGTCCTGCTTGTTGCTTTTCCTGGGCTCGTGACCATGAGCTACTGAGCTCTCTCTCTGCCCTTGGAACAGTTTTCTAGAAGAGCTGCCTGCGTGCCCTGTGTCCGCTCCCTCACCGCGTGTCCGCCGCAGCCCCTCGAGGTCTGTCCTCTGCCCTCGCCGGCCCTCGCTGCTATGCTTCGTTGCCTGTTCTGGTGTGTGAATTTGCTTCTTCCTGAGCTGACCTGTCTGTGTACTTGGCCGCTCCTCAAAACTCTCTTCCTGGCTTGTAGTCCATTATACTCTCCCAGGTTTTTCCCCTGCCCGGGTCTTTCCCTGACCCTTAAATATCCGTACTCCCCAGGGCTCTGTCCTGAGTTCTCTGCTTCTCGGTCTGCCTGGACGGCCTCGCAGGCTACAGTAAATAGCGGCTGGAGGCTGGGGCTTTGCTGCCAAGCTGCTTGGCTTCCGTCATCCATTTCATCTACCACTTTCTGGCTGCTGCTTCATCTCTCTTCTTCAATTTCCGTGTATGTGAAACTGGGGCTGCTAATCACACCTATGTCGTGGGGCTGCGATGCAGCCTGAGCACTGCCCGCAGACCTCCAGCATGGCAGTTAGGATGCGCTTCTTACATCCCCGCTGTCCATCTACACACAGTGCTTGGCACCCCAGCATTCACTGAATGGATGTTTTCCTTCATAAAAATCCAGAAAGGTAGGCATCACAGTTCTTACTCTTTAAAGAGTAAGGCAGCAATTGACCAAGACACATAGTTAGGTGAAGAGCCAGAGCTTACTCATTGAGTGCAGATCATTTAAACACTAGCACCCTTTTGCTCTCTCTTGTCCCTGACTCCGTGAGAGCCCAGAGCTTTCCACCAAGGAGCTGGTAGAGGGAAGAGTGACGTGGGGGTCCAGAATACACCGCCAAACACTTTGGGGACCTTGGAAAATCACATGGTTGCCTGAGCCTTGGTTTTTCCCATCTGTCAAGTACAGATCTGTCCCCTTCCTGAGATTTGGGGTTATTGTGGGAACCAGATGGCATATCTGATGACACCTGTGCCAGGACGAGTACAAGGATTTTAATTTATAACAGTTTTAGATGGTTCGAAGGAAGACTGCCTAGGTTTGAACCCCAGTTTTGCCACATACCTTAACTCCCTGTCTCTGATTTCTCATCTGCATGGGTGACAAGGGTGACTTTTCTTTTCACAAGCCTGTTAGGAGGTAACAGGTCAGTATGTCATACGAACGTCCCTGGCTCCCAGGGACATCCCTGTAAGTGTTCTTGTGTTGTGATTGTTATTGTGATTGTTGTTACTACAGTTTAGTATCTTTTACCAGATGATTGTTATGCTTCTGAAAACCCTGAGCGAAAGTGGTGGAAACAGACCCAAAATTAGTATGGAAATTCTGCTTAAGATCATGTCAGGCTTCTGTCCAAAAAATCTAAATCCTGTTTTTCTAAGATCAGATATCCCTTGAAGGTTAAGAGTTTTGGGACTGATGTGCTTGTTTGTGTTTTAGATTCTAGGTCACTGGTTGATCTGGCCTTGCCTAATGAAATAACGCAACTGAGATAGCAGTGCAAGTCCTTTTGAAGGAACACTGACATATAAAAGAGACCGAAAGCTTTGATGATTTATATTAATGTCTTTGGAGAGTAAATGTAACTTCCGTTTCTGATGTGGTTTTGTGGGGGACAGTATTAACTTATTTGTGTCATTGCAGTGGTTATTTCTTCACTCTATCATTTTCTCAAAGAGGAACTAAGAACTTTTTTTCACCTTATAACATGTACAGATAACATCTAAACCCTTTACAGTACAAGCCTTGAAAGTTTTTAATTTGGTGGTCGTCTTCTTGGAAATGTTAGAACGTGGCTGAACTTGACGTTGTGCCCTTTGACTCTGTCCGTAGGAAGCCTGCGGTCTTGCAGTTCTTCAGACTGCTTTAGTAAAGTGATGCCGCCGAGGAAAAAGAGAAGACCCGCCTCTGGAGACGACTTATCTGCCAAGAAAAGTAGACATGACAGGTATGTCGTAGAGCAGAAGGGATGGGTATGTCGTGGAGCAGACTGGGGAGCACCGAGGCACGTTCCTGCCCGGCCCTGTGTGGCTCTTCTCGTGTGCAGGTTCTGCTGGAATATTGTTTTGGTTCTGCCATGCACAGTTTCAGTGTAATTACCTTGTGATGCTGCTTTTGTGTGGGGTTTGTAAAACAGAAACAGACTGGGTAAGTTGAGTTCTTGGAAATTGAAGTTTCATCTTAGCCCCTTGATCCACCAAAACTGGTGTAGAGTTTCTTTCTTTCCTTTGAAGGGCTTGCCATCGGTGCATGTTGAGGACCGCCGGACTGGTGCGTATGTGTTCTCTAAGGGGGCCTCATGAACACACAGCCCCAGGAATCCGTAATTGCTTTTGCGAGGGCCTAGCCGAGCGGAGGTTGAGTCTCAGATGAGTGAGACTTCGCTAGAAACTGTGAAAAGAGAAGACCGTGTAAACCACTTCTCCTTCAGACAAGTGAGCTGTTTAATTTTGGTAGCTCTGAAAGTCATTAGGCTTGTTGGTTGGAGGCATCTCTATCGTTGCACCTTGTTTTTCATAAGTCATTTTTCCTTCTCTCTCTTTTTAACAATGAGCAAACATCATAATTTTAGTCTTCTCTGCCATTCATCCATTTTCCTCCGTTCTGGCCCTGTAGGTTACCTCACTAATGGGCCTGAATATTCACATCTGTACATCAAAGGGATTAGATGAGCTTTTTTGGGTTTTTTTTTTCCTGCTGTGATACTTAATAGGCTCCAACTCAGTTGGAAGGATAGAGAGACGGACTCTGAAAATGTGAAAATAGTATCAGTCTTCATATCCCAGATGAGTAGAAAATAATGATCTCTAAGAAGACCGCGGTGATTTAGAAGATAAGCACCAGCAGCGTGCAGGCCAGTGATTTTCAGCTTTGGGAAGCCGGGTTACTTGCTCTTCCTTCGGTGTAAAGAATTATTACATTCTAATGAGCATATGACATTTTGTGACTATGTACGTAGCACTTGTTATTTGTCACTGCCACCTGACGTAACTTAGCGTGACGAAGGTCGTTGGTGAACTGGTAGCTGTGTTGCAGGAGGATGTGAGGGACTCTTACTGCTCGCACTATTGGTCACCCGGGGGTGGGGGTCTGTAGCTTTAGCTCAGTTTCACTCTCGGTCTTCTTTGAAAAACAACTTTATTTACATACTATAGCTTTTGTCCATGTTAAGGGTACATTTTGGTGATTTTTACGAAGTAGTTAGGAATTTCACAGCTGTCTCTACAAAGCAGTGTTAGAAGATCTCCACCACCTACTGAGACCCCTGATGTCCGTTCGCAGTCTCTCCGCGGTCCCGCCCCCAGAAACCGCAGTCACCCCTTCACCTTCTCTCTACAGATTTGCCTTTTCTGGGCATTTCACGGGAGTGGTCTTCATGTGTCCTGCTTCTGTCACTCAGCATGATGTTTTTGAGGTTCATCCAGGCAGTAGCATGTATCAATATTTTTCTTTTATTTACGGAATGGTATTTAAGGAAAGTTGTCCTTTTTTATGTGGAGTATTTTTAGGCAAGTTAGACATTACAGTGTCATATAGAGGTCTCCCTCTTGTTGGCTGGTTACAGACTGTGAGCTAAGAACGTCTAGGCTCAGGATTGGAACCTGTGTGTTTGAAACCTTGGCCAGTTCTCACCTTTGTTTCTGGGTAGTATGGCTAACCTCTTATAGAAGAAATAGAACACTGGTGGTTTGCAGTTTCAGTATCTTAATCCCCTATAGCCATGTTTGGTATTAAAACCCAGAATCTCTCATCAGATAAATGCCTATGTCATGAATAAATACTTATTAAAAATAATCATGTATGATCTTTATAACATATACTATAGAAATTAAAACTATATTCATAAATGTTCATATATGTACATATATACACATACATACCTATTTAGGCAATTTATATATAAACAAGAGAAAGAAAAAGTATATCCTCATAATTTTTCTATTAAAATGACTATGTTAAAGATCCTGCCTTCTCTCCCCTCCCCAGGTAGGGAATATCTTAGTTCTTAGCCCTGGGTCATCATAAAATAAAGAATTCTGTAGCAGGTCCCGGTGTTGGAGGAGGAAGCCGTTGGGCCTCCTGGCTCCGTTCTCCAGCTCATGCTGGCCGTCCCCACAGCAGCGGGCATTGCGAGAGTGGCAGAAGCCGAGGCTTCTCTGTACGTCTCTCTCCTGAGTTTTCCTGGAGGTGTAGACATAACTTGATGTTTCTTTTTACTTGCTTCATGGCCCCTTGACATGTCTAATATTGACAGGTTCTTCCTTTGACTGTGTTCTGTGCCCAACCTGACTTGTAAGACACAGAAGTCAGGAGACTTTCATGCAGAGACTTGAGTGTGTTCTAGGGTCGTCAGTTGAAGAAAACACCTTAGCTATCTCTGACTGTGTCTCACTGTATCATTCTGGAGTTCGTTCTGGCTAGTGAGGTAGAAGGGAGTAAATCAAATCCATTCTTACTGATCACTCGTTAATGAGAGAAAAACCTGTACCAAGTATTTACTATTTAATTCTGTTATGGGTATGACTGTGTTTAAAACTGCAGTTCTAAAAACTGAAGCTTCTGAATGCAGGAAGTAAAGTGTTTAAAATATACTGGAAATCTGGTTTATAGATGTCTGGTTTGGGTAAAAGAATAAAAACTGTCTGCTACTCAAAAGAAACTCAGCATCTTTAAATAATTTCAGACTCCTTTCTCAATTTCTAGCATGTATAGAAAATATGATTCAACTAGAATAAAGACGGAAGAAGAAGCCTTTTCCAGTAAGAGATGCTTAGAGTGGTTCTATGAATATGCAGGTAGGTCCGTGTTTATATTATCTAATCCTGATACTCATGAAAATAAGGGCTACCTTAGGGGAGATTAAAGAATTTAAAAATTTGGACTTTTCTAATGTGGTTTGTGTGCTGTCTCTTCCTGCTTGAGGGAAGGAACAGAGTCGAAACAAATCACCAAATGTCCTATTTATAGCCAGCAGCTAAGCCAAAGAATTCAGAGCACTAGAAGGGAACTGAAAAGATGAATGCACTCGGGAGAAATACTCCGGATTGCTAGGAAACCTACTTAGAGTGCTGGTAGTGGGTGATTATTTGGTTTGTACATCAAAGTTAAAATAAGCTTTGCTGCTTTGAACCCATATGTGCAATGGAATTTCTTGTATTAAGTGTCTATTTTGAAAGATCATGTGGTAGAAAATGTTTGTTTTGTCATTTAAAATGTCTTAAGTTCAGTCCTGTTTCTGCAGCAGACCATAACTGAAGTCTTGGGGTGGATTGTCGCTGTAGCTGTGTGTGGGGTAAAAAGAAAAAGGAGTTACTTCCAGATAAGTTTGAGCTGAAGGCTCTCTTACCTCTCCTCTTCGCCTCATCTCTGGCCCTCTCCTAGCCTGTCACCTTGACTGTTTCATTCAGCCTCTTTCAAACCGATTTTTGTGTGCTCGGTCTCTGCTCCCAACTAGGTTTCACATGCCTTGTGTTGTCTTATTTCAGAAAAACGAAAACAAAAAGCTGAAGAGGTCATACATGTCATTCCCTAACAGTCCACTCCAGCCTCGCCCCTGCTGAAAAATCCCTGCTACCTACATTCAGGTTGAAAGACTTGTGACTCACTGCCGCCCCTTAACCTGGAGTGTTTTTCTCCACTTTTCCATCTGGCAGCTGTTGCTGCCCGTCTTCTAAGCCCCTTAATTAGCTTAATAGCCTCCTTTGTACTTACACAGGACATTTTTCATAACTGGTTCGGATACCCTTTTTTAAAAATTTTTTTTTACATTTATTTATTTTTTGAGAGAGCCTGAACAGGGGAGGGGCAGAGAGAGAAAGAGACAGAGAATCTGAAGCAGGCTCCAGGCTCTGAGCTGTCAGCACAGAGCCTGATGCAGGGCTCCAACCCACAAACCAGGAGATCATGAGCTGAACCAAAGTCGGATGCTCAACTGACTGAGCCACCCAGGTGCCCCATGATATTCTTTTATTGGGGATCAAAGAGAGGGTTCCTCCTGTGGCCTGATCTTGCTGCCCCTCTCCCTTCTCCCCACCATCACCTGACCCTACCCATTCTCTGATAAGAGCCCCTTTGGCCACAGAAGTTGTTCTAGGGGCCAAAAGGTATCCCCAGGCCAGGCCAACAGATAAAATTTACGAGAATTTTCAGATTGAAGCTGGGAGAAGGGCTTCTTTCTCTTCTGGTGGTAGGCTTGAAATGGCACCATTCTGATTCCCATAGGTCTTTGGTTTTGTGAGCTACCCTGGAATCTTTCTAACGGAGTCTCCTTCATTACTTGAACTAGTTTGAGCTAGATTTTGTTTGCAGGGCACGGCCTTTAAGTACCGACACTTGGGCAGTATTAGAATGTTTGTGTTCCCGTGTTAACATCATGAGAACACAAGTCTCTTGAAGATATTTTGGGTTCCTAGGAAAAGTGGGTAGCAGTTTTCCAGGTGTTTGATATATGGGTGCTGAATGAATGAAGAGTTTTCTCATATTCGTATCACCTTGATTATGAAAGTTTTTGCTGTCTTTTCTTAGTTCACATTTATTTTTATGAAGTGTGTTATGAAAAGGAAGTTTTAAACAGACACAAAGTACACTTGATTCCACCATTGTAGCACAGCTATTTTGATTTTTGTGTGGATGTGTCTTTCTTTACAAGCAAACCTAAGTTTTCCACGGTATGAGCACATTTCTGTTTCCTTTAAAGAGAGAACAGTCTACAGTTTTCCTTTTTGTTTGCTTTTCTCTGGCTCAGGAAGATGACATTTGGGATACAGATTAAGCCACATTTTTTAGGTTCCTTGAGATCCCTGCCAGGTGGTTCGGTGCAGTTCATCCCTGTAAAAAGCGTTTGTGGGGTGCGGCCATCCCTATTTTTACCAACCCCCCCTTTTTTCTTCTTTTCCTGTATCAATAGGGAAATTGCCTTGAAAGTGGGAATAATGGAGAGCCCCAACTGACGCCTACTTTCACTTTTAATATCGAACCACATGAATAAAAACTGTAGATCATTATTACTCAAGAAAAACTATGGTGAGATGACCCAGGGTGACTGTCAGGTTGTGCTGTAGGACGAATCTGTAGGCCACAGGCCGCCTGGCTGCTAGAAATGAGGAAGACTTCACAGGCTGAGTCAAATTCTGTTTCCTTAGTCAGCTGGCGTGGGCTGACTCCCTGCACTTTAATCCAGAGTGGATGGAGGGGTGGTTGAGGTCCCGGTAGTGGAGCTGTTTCACATGGGTGCTCCCTTTGTTCTTCCCAGAGTTCTCCATCCCATTCCTTACCCTGCCTCCACCATCCGGGGCTCCTCGCAGCTTTGGCCCAGCCCATGAGCCCCAGATCCCCTTCCACATTCTGGGATGCAGCCTCTCACCTTTTGGAATCCCTATCAACTCCATTTCTGACTCTCTGAGATTTAATGAATGAAACTCACTCCACAGGGGGCTGCTCCTCCTGGTCTCTGTGGTCAGAGGCTTACCCCCTTCAGTACTTTGATTACCCTAGTTCTTTGTGACTGGAGAAAGAGTTGGCTCCATCTGAAACTGGAGCTCCATTTCTTTTCATTAGAATGAAAATAACCAGTTTTACATAATATACAATGTACCTAATAACTGCCACTTTCTGAAATATATCTAAGAATAAGGAATTAAGCCAAATACATATGTGCCAACATTGTACATTACACTAAAGTCCACGTGTGTAGATCATAAAAGTTCTCTAGGTCTTAACCATAATAGGCCTTTAGTTCCTGTTTTTGATTAAGTTCTTGGATGGAATTGTTTTTTGGTTTTACTAACATGACATTAGGGACCAGGAGCAGGTGCCGAGTGATCAAGCGGTCTTTCAGCAAAAGAAGAGATGTTAGAAAGGGACAGTGTGGCCTTGTTTGCCTCAGGAATGCAGCATGATGTCGTTATGGAAACCTGACCAAGGGGGTCTTGGGCCATCATTAAAAAGGTTACATATATTTTTTAGGGGCCCCTGCTTAAAATGGCAGGAGATGTGGGAGGGCCACTTTTTCCTATTGTCCGTTTATCTGCCTTCTGAACGTATCATCAGTGTCTCCTTACCAGGACATTCCACAGCTTAGGATTTCAGATACAGCTTTTTAAAATCCTCTCCTGTTTCACTTCTAACCCACAATTCTCAATTCTTAGCTTTAGAATTAAGATTGCTCAATTCAACAGGTGAGCTATAAGTTTAGTATAAATACAGTTAAAATCCCAATGAACAGTGTGATTACCTCTAAATCTAAATGTGTGCATGAGAAAGATAATGACAAAAAAAAGAGAAGTTTAAAAAGCAGAATTGTGGGTATTTAAAAGATATGGGAAAAACTTGTTGATTAACACACTGTATTTTACTGTTTTTAGGATAAAATACTACTTTTGGCAGAGTCATGCCTTTGCAAATCATATGGTTAAAAACTTGCTCTTTAAAAACACAAGACACACACGGTATACACTGTATGTTAGCTAACTTGATGGCAAATAATATTTAAAAAACAAAAATTTCACCTGTTTCTTTTTACTTTTGAACATGGCTACTAGAAACTTATAAATCACATATGTTGTCTACAGTATTCTTTCTTTTTTTTTAATTTTTTTTATTTTTGAGAGACACAGTGTGAACAGGGGAGGGGCAGAGAGAGAGGGAGATACAGAATCTGAAACCGGTTCCAGGCTCTGAGCTAGCTGTCAGCATAGAGCCTGACGCGGGGCTTGAACCCACAAACCGTGAGATCTGACTTGAGCCGAAGCCGGACGCTTAACCGACTGAGCCACCCAGGCGCCCCTACAGTATTATTTCTATTGAAGAGCATTGAGATAGAAAGTGAATTTAATAGATAAAAAATAAATAAATAATGTTGGGAGCTGCAAAGATTTCAGCTGCTTGGCCATTTGCTAGCCGAATATGTCACTCCCCTCAGGGGAGTTGCAAAAATAAGCAGGGGAGCACCACTCCCTGTCAGGAGAAGCCAGAAGATCAAAGAGCAACCGCCTGTAGGCAGGGTAGCATCAGCCCCTCAGGCGCTGTGCTAGAACACTTTAGTCTGGTTCCTCTTTTACGCCAGTCTTAATCCCTTAACCCTGTTTCCTAGCAACCCACGTAGGTCAGCTGCCTTGTTTTCCCACCTTGAAACCTTTATAAGATAGGGTGTTTTCTCAATCAAGAAGAGGCTTGATCGGATTCCGTGTGCTGTCTTCACTCTCTCAGGATCAAGAACCCACAAGGATTTTCCGCCCTGCTGGCTGGGGCGGGACATGACAAAATAAAAACACAGGTGCACGGGTGTACAAGTAATAGGACCATGGCATTGCATAGACTCTGAAAGAAAGGAGAAAAGCATGGAGAACTTAACGTTGCTACTCCCCACTATACCTCAGCAAACGGCCTTTGGGGTCTTGCTGTGTGCCAGGCTCTGGGGTGGTGCACTCAGCCTGTTTTTCAGTGCAGCAAACAGACAAACTGAGAAGCATCGTCTTGAGGATGAATGCCAGCAGAGAGAGGCACCAGTGGGAGGGCAGATGGTGGGGGCAGGAGGCCAGGACGCATCCAGGGCTTGCGCACAGGCATGGGGAAGGCCGTTGCTCCTGGGGCTCAAGAATAGGTTATGGTGGGGGCGCCTGGGTGGCTTGGTTGGTCAAACATCCGACTCATGAATTCGGCTCAGGTCAAGATCTCAGGGTCATGAGATTGAACCCTGAATTGGGCTCTGCACTGGACGTGGGACCTGCTTGAGATTCTCTCTCCCCCTCAGCCTCTTCTCTGCTGTGTGCACACATGAGCACTTGCTGTCAAAAGAAAACTAAAGAGAATTGGTTCTGGGGAAAGAGCCTTTTTAAATCAGGAGGAATGGAGACCAAAGACAGAATTTTAAAAGAATTGTAAAGTAACTTTTCCTTTCAAATCTGCAACTACTTCCCAGAGGGTCCCCTCAGTAGATACCAAAAAAGTCTGTTCTAAAAATAAAACTTCTTAGCAAAATAGGAATAGGTGACTATTTCCTTATGAGAATAATTATTCTTCGTTCTCCTAGCCAAAATTCTTAATATTCTTAGTAGTAGAATAATAAAAGAAACAGCAATGAAACATACACATGTACACACGGTGGAGTAGTGGGGGAGGAGTCCGCTAGCGGGAGATGCACAGGCTTTCCCACGGGACGGTTGTCAGGTGTACTCAGTGAAAGAAGCCGGCTGTAGGATTCAGAGGGATAGCACGAACCCCTGTGTGTAGATGAACTGAAAACTCATTTCATTGTATGTTTGCACATACATAAATATGAGCACAAAGGTCTCGGGACACGTGCCTGACTGGTAAGGAAAGGGAGAAAACGCTTTTCTCTTTTTAGTCTATTTTGCTCTGACTTTGCCTATCTGATTATTTTTCTATGTGGACATATTACCGTGTCATCTGTATAACGTACACATGTGGGCATGCACATGTGTATATGCACTCTGAAGGCCAAAGCTAGCAGCCTGTCACATGATAACATGCAAAATGTATTTCCATTTTTAAGTGAAAAAGGAGAGAAACATGCTCACTCTTGGAATGCTTTGGCATTGATTTGGAAATCATTAGCCAGCGTGATTAGACGAAAGGAAGAAAGAAGGGGCAGAAAAAATGGAAAGAAGGATGGGGCGCCTGGTGGCTCTGTCAGTTGAGCATCGGCTCAGGTCATTATTCCAGGGTCATCGGGTTAAGCCCTGCCATCGAGTGTGCGCACTCTGTCTCTCAAAATTTAAAAAAATAAGAATAAATAGGTAAAAATATTTGGAAAGGAAGAGGCAAAAATGATCATTTGTTGGAAATGAAATGATAATATTCTACCTGGAAAGCCACAGAGAAATTTCATTGACACCTAGAAACAGCAAATAAATCTGTATATATTCCATGCATATAGACTTCTATAAATGATTTATTTTGAGAAAGGTACTTGAAGGAATTAAAAAAATTTTTTTTGTCTTTATTTTTGAGAGAGAGAGAGAGAGAGAGACAGCAAGCAGGGAGGGGCAGAGAGAGAGGGAGACACAAAATCTGAAGCAGGCTGTAGGCTCTGAGCTGTCAGCACAGAGCCCAATGCGGGGCTCAAACCAACAGACTGTGAGATCATGACCTGAGCTGAAAATGGACGCTTAACCGACTGAGCCACCCAGGTGCCCCAGGAATTTTTTAATAAATGGTTGTCGCTAAGGGGTAAGGAGGGGCTGGAGGGGAAACTTGCTTTCTAAATTTTTTCACTTTTACTTTTAAGTGAAATTCTGTATGTTTGTGTTAATATAGCAAGAAGTAACTAAATTAAAAATGAAGTCATCTTTTATTTGAATAATAACTTTTATTATCTTAATATTTAATATTTAAATATTTCAGTATTTAAACTTTTATTTGAATAATAACGTTTCCCCTAATAATCAAGATAAGACAATTAGGAATGCATACACCAACATGTAAAATAAAAGGAGAAAATAGAAAGTCCCAGAAAAAGGTAACCTATTGGAATATAGAAAACAAAACATTTTGTAACAAAAAAAGCACATTTGTGATTAAAAGGGAAATAAAGCATGAAGAAAAAATATTTGCTGTGGCCAGAGTACAAGGGAAGGGCCTGAGTGTGACTTTAAGGGAGCCAAAGATTTGAAGCAGAGAAATGACATAAGACTTCACAAGCCCTCGAGGTGATTTCAATATTCATCCTTTGTTGAGGACAACCATCTTCTACACTTTTTGTGGTTTATGATATTTTAAGATTATATTTTTAAGTACTCTCTACACCCAACATGGGATTTGAATTTACAGCCCAGAGATCAAGAGTCACATGCTCCACTGACCCAGCCGGCCAGGCCCTCCTGTTTACTGTCTTGTATTGAAAGTACTCCTGGGGCGCCTGCCTGGCTCGGGTCGGGGAGCATGTGACTCTTGCTCTTGGAGTTGTGAGTTCAAGCCTCATGTTGGGTGTAGACATTACTTAAAAAAATAAAATAACCTCTCTCTCAAATTCTACGTAGGAGTGAAATCATGTGATATCTTTCTCTCACTGACTTATTTCACCTAGCATAATATACTCTAGGTCCATCCACGTTGTTGCAAATAGCAAAATTTCATTCTCTTTTCATCCCCGAGTAGTATTCCATTGTGTGTGTATTATATATATATATGTATACATATATAATTATTATAATTATTATACAATATACTTTATATACGTTACAACAATATGTATTTTTAGTATAGTTACAAAGATATAATATAAATACTACATTGTTGATAGTGCTGCTGTAAACATTGGGGTGCATTCGAATCAATCAGCATTTTTGTATCCTTTGGATAAATTCCTAGTCGTGCGATTGCTGGGTCATAGGGTAGTTCTGTTTTTAAGTTTTTGAGGAACCTCCATGCTGTTTTCCAAAGCGGCTGTACCAGTTTGCATTCCCATCAGCAGTGCTAAAGGGTTCCCCTTTCTCTGCATCCGAAACTCAACAGACTAACATACAGGAAGGGAAGGAAAAATAAGATAAAAATAGAGAGGGAGGCAAACCATAAGTGACCCGTAAATACAGAGAACACACTGTATGTGTGTGTGGGAGGTGGTGGAGGATTGGTTAAATGGGTGACGGGCATTAAGGAGGGCACTTTTCGGGATGGGCACTGTGTGTCACACGTAAGAGATGAATCAGTGGGTTCTACTCCTGAAGTCAAGACTACACTGAATGTTAAAGAACTTGGATTAAAAAATCTTTAAAAAGATGAAGAAGTAACTCTATACTGTTTTCCTACCTGGAGGAAGAGTCTACAGGGACTGTGTTTCTGATCTTCAGCAGTTATTATTACATATGTTGTAATATATATACATTACAACAATGTGTTTTTAGTTACAAAGATGTAATATAAGTATTACATCTTTACCCATTCATCAGTCGATGGACATTTGAGCTCTTTCCATAATTTGGCCATTATTGATAGTGCCGCTGTAAAGATTGGGGTGCACGTGCCCCTTCAAATCAGTACAGCGTATAGCTCCAGGATGCGTTCAGTAAATATTACCTGAATGAAAGTGAGATATGAGGAGGCGGTGGATGCTGCAAGACCGCTCGATCTAGAGTCTCTGGAAAGGTTGTAGAGTGATTCCGTGTCCTGGTATTCATTCATGTATTCGTTCAGTCAATTTTATAAAAGCAACTGCTCCTTGCCAGGTGGTTTGCTAAGGTGACACAAGAAATACAACAGCTCTTTGGAGGAACTCAGAGGGAAAGGCAGATGAGTGGGACTTAATGCAGATGTGCTAAGTGTGAGAGCCACTCGTAGCATTGCTGGGGTCACAAAGGACTGCCCCTCCCGGCCTCTGCAGGTGGCAGTGAGGGGCGGGGGGGCTCCTATCTGGTTTCCACTTAAAGGCTGAATGAGTTGGCCAGATAACATGGGGGAGGAAGAGTCTTGAAGAAGGGCTGAGGCCACAAAGAACAGGCTCCGGTTGGGTGTGTGTCAGGACCTGTGTGCAGAGCAAACCATAGGTAAGTACTTCTGGGTCTCAGCTTTTATTCATTTAATAATATTGATTGATTGATTTTCAAGAAACTTGATTTAAAAGGTGGAAAGATAGGCTGAAGAGAAGAGGCCCTAGATCAGTGAGAACCTTATTTGATAAGGTTGAGACTTTGGACTTTATCTTCAGGTGGTGGGGAGCCATTGAAGGATTATAAGCCAGTGTGGGACCTGTGTTTGGGACGGCTCCTTTAGGCAGCTGTGTGCAGCAGGGGCCGGAGGATACAGGGCTGTGGAGTTAGGGAGATGCTGAGGAGGCTGTGGGGGTACTCTGAGCGAGACAGTGAGGCCTGAGTCGGCCAGGACAGGGAGGTACAGTTAAGTGTTTGGAAGGAAAAGCTGGCAGTACACTTGGCAATTGACTGGATGCGGAGAGGGTAGGAGGACAGAAGAGTCCAGAGGGACTCTGTTTCTGCTGGTGCCACCAGTGAGACAGTACAGGAGGGTAAGCAGGCTTGGTGTGGGGAGATGATCCTTCTCAGAGAGCTGACGGCTGAAAGTGTGAAATGCAGGAGGAGGCTGGGGGCAGAAGCTGAGTTTAGGTGTGGCAGTGAAACTGGAGGTGCGGTAGCTGGGTGCTGATGTGGTAGACGGTACAAAACTAAGGGGAAGGTGTGGGCCTGTAAACTCGAGCATGGTCGAAGCTTGGGCGAAGGTATAGAATGGACTAGAAGGGGGTTAAAGATGAAACTCTGCATGTGAAATGTAACAAGCTGGGAGAAGCAGAGGAACACAGTAAGAAGCCAGAAGAGAGGAGAAGTAGGAGGAAAACCAGAGGGGGAGGGTACTTCCGGAAGTTGCAGGAGGAGGCAAATTTTGTGAAGAACTGCTTCAAAGTTTCAGATACCACAGAAGGGTCAGATGAAATAAAGACCACCTGTCCCTTAGATTTGGCAGGTAAGGTGTTATTGGTGGACCTTGGCAAGAAGAGTTTGAGTAGAGAGAGAGGAGCAGAAACCAAATTGCAGTGGTTGAAGAATGAGCAGGAGATTAAGTAGAGATGGTACATGCAGGCGATTCTTTCAGGAAGAAACAGCTGAAGCCCGAGTGGGAAGAAAGAGGCCTTATTGCCTTATCAAGAACAGAGAGACTACTTGCTTTTTTTCTGTGTAAAAGGAACAATTATGTTATTGCCCAGTTAATTTTTCAAAGAACATTATGTGGTTCTCTGCTATGTTTCCAAAAATTATTACCAAAATAAGGTAGAGCTGTAAGCTGCTTTAAAGAGCAGGAGTTGAACTCAAATGGCCTTATCTTTTTTTTATTAGTTTATTGTCATAGAACAACACCCAGTGCTCTTCCCCACAAGTGCCCTCCTCCATCACCACCACCTCCCTTCCCCCACCCCCTCCGCCTTCAACCCTCAGTTCGTTTTCAGCATTCAGTAGTCTCTCAAGTTTTGCGTCCTTCTATCTCCCCAACTCTCTTTTCCCCTTCACCTCCCCCTGGTCCTCCATTAGGACAGATACCATATGTTTGCACTCATAGGTCTAACAGGAGAAGAGGAGAAACCTAATGGCCTTATCTTTAGACGTACATTATGTGCAGCCTGTGTCCGTGGTTGAAAGGCATGGCAATAAATTGACAGATGATTGTGCAGAGCCGAAAAGAAGTAACTGAAATTTCAGAATATTTTTTAATTTATACTTGGTGGTTTCTTTTTGCAGAAAGGAGTTATGGCCTGTTGGTACTATGTGATTTTAGTTTATTTTAATAATAAATATTTTAACAGTATAATATTACTGCAGTAATAATAGTGTACACGGTCAGAATTAACTTATCTAAGATTGCATTTCATCGCAGGTACTGATGATATTGTAGGTCCTGAAGGCATGGAGAAATTTTGTGAAGACATTGGTGTTGAACCAGAAAATGTAAGTCTAACCTATTAAGTTGGGCAAATCAGCTGATTATTTTTATTCTCTTTTGTCCCATGACAAATAAAGCAACAGTAAAGAAGTAATGGTGCATTAGTTTATGAGGCCATCTAAGAAACAGGTTCCAATTCTAAATTGATTTCTAAGCAAAATTTGTTTTAATTGGTATGGTATAACTAGTCAGTCATTTTTTCCTCGTTTGTTTCTTGTATCTAAAAGGTATGATAAAAAAAATAATTAAACTAGATGTTTAAAAAGTGGAATGGGCATGTGTACCGCCTGCGAGAGATCTGTGGGGCCAGGTCACAGTCTGCTCTGTACCTCTGTCCCCTCGTAGTGGTTCCAGCCCAAGGTAGAGTTTATCCAGGTGTTTGAGTAATTAATTATTCATAGGGGCTTGAATAAATCATAATTATCAAGAATCTTTTATAGTTCTTTTCACTTCTGATTGAATTTAACTCAGAGATTGCCCTTTAGTATAGAGGCCCTAAGTATTTCCTTTAAAAATCTTTTGATTAGAAGTTATTTTATATGCTTAATTATTTTCCCCATTCATATCATGTTATTGTTGAATATGTTTTCCGTTTTCTACATCATCTCTCTTACACTAAAAAAAAAATTATGCTCATGCTCCTACAAGTGCCCTGGCTTGCTAACTGTGCAGTTTAATATTGCATTACCCTCCAATTTAACAAATACGTCTAAGGTCGTAAGTGAATGTACGCTGGGGAAGAGAGCACAAGAGATCACCCCCTCGTATCGACCCCTCTTAGAAGACGCATGGTGCCCGTGCATGTATGTCCTGCTCTTAAAACTAGAAATCAGGGCGCCTGGGTGGCTCAGTCGGCTAAGCCTACGACTTGGGCTCAGGTCAGATCTCACATTCATGGGTTCGAGCCCCGCGTCAGGCTCTGTGCTGACAGGTAGCTCAGAGCCTGGAGTCTGCTTCTGGTTCTGTGTCTCCTTCTCTCTCTGACCCTCCCCCTCTCATGCTCTCTCTCTCTCTATCAAAAATAAATAAAACATTAAAAAAAAATAAAAGAAAACTAGAAATTAAGCCTTCACACTTCTGGGGCCCCTGGGTGGGTCAGTTGGTTGAGCGTCCGACTCTTGGTTTCAGCTCAGGTCATGATCTCACAGTTTGTGAGTTTAAAACCCCGCATCAGCTCCATGCTGACAGTGAGGATCCTGACTGGAATTCTCTCTTTCCCTCGCTCTCTGCCCCTCCCCCACTCACTCTCTCTGTCTCTCTCTCAAAAATAAACTTAAAAAATTTTTTTAAACTTGAAAGACATCACACTTTTTTCTTAAACCTTTTCTTACCCTTAACCTTCCTATGCCTCTGTCCTCTCCCAACTCCCTCCAACACCTTACATTTTCTAAAGAGCCATTTGCTCATTACATGAATTTTTGTCTGGTATTTTTTATTTTAATGTGATCTAGTCATGTACTTTAATAAATTATTCATTTTGATATAAAGGTTTGGGGACAACTGGGCCAGTAGTATTTTGCCTGATCTGGCCCGTAGACTACTCATAGGCATAGAAAAGAACACTTGAGGAGCGCCTGGGCGGCTCAGTCGGTTGGACGTCTGACTTTGGCTCAGGTCATGATCTCGTGGTTTGTGGGTTCAAGCCCACGTTAGGCTCCGTGCTGACAGCTCAGAGCCTGGAGCCTGTCTTCAGATTCTGTGACTCCCTCTTTCTCTGCCCCTCCCCTGCTCATGCTTGATTTGTCTCTGTCTCTTTCAAAAATAAACATTTAAAACAAAAATGAAAAAAAAAAGAACACGTAAGTCTTTATGAAGAGTTTTCCTGATGGCAGCTGGGCCAACGTTGGCAGAGTGTTTTCTGGACTGAATAATAAGAGGGTCAAGAGTGAGTTGGGCCTGAGAGCAGACCCAGAGGTTCTCTCTCACTCTCTCTCTTTTTAAATTTTTATCTATTTTTGGGAGAGCATAGAAGAGGAGGGGCAGAGAGAAGGGGACAGGACATCTGAAGCAAACTCCGCGCTGATAGGCTGACCGCAGCGAGCCTGATGTGGGGCTCAAGCTCACAAATCAGTAGACCATCACCTGAGCCAAGGTTGGATGCTCAACCAACCGAGCCACCAAGGTGCCCCAGACCCCATAGGTCCTGCCCAGGGGACTGTCATCAGCATACGATCAGAGGTGGGCAGCAGGGCCCGAAGGGGAGGAGATTGGGAGGCCAGGGTCAGGCTGCAGGTGTGAGAGGCTCTGTGTAAACATTTGTTCTCCTTTCGGGTCGGAGGGAGGGCTGGTGTCGATTCTAACTGAAGAAAGGCACAGTTCTCCGTACAGAGAGCTGCTGTTATCCTTTTGGAGAGCAGTGAAGTCCCTTAGTTCTCTTCTTAGGAAGAGTAGACCTAAAATGTTGAATCACAATGAAGACTAGGAAACCGAATTCAGAATATTATTCTGAAGTATTTATTACTGTACTTCAGTTCTGAGCTGCACTAATAGAAGTTGTATATTATCACTAAGAAAAAAATGCTGCTAAATAAACTCTGATATGCGTCCATTCTGAATGCATCCCAATTCCAGAAATATTAACATAAGTAAAATAGTTTTTTAAAAGCTTGTCCGCATTGTTGAGTAAGCACTTTCAAATACTTAAAGTACTTAAAACCTTCCCCTTGACTGATACGTATAGCCTAGGAAATTTAAGAAGGTTTGTAAAATTCAGATATACTGTCATTTACTAAGGCAGCAGCAAAATCCTTTATTTTTAAGTAATTAGCATCCTTATTTGCTACCATAAGAAAAGGTCCATTTTGTGTAAAGAAATAACTCATTGTGAATATCTGCTTTGACTTTTTAGTCACATTTCATGCATACTTGTGTGTGCTTCTGTGCCGTAACCATTTCTCTACTTTAACAAGTGTTTATGCGGAACTTTAACTCTTTCTATTGAATGTTTGTTTGAGAACATAACAAGTTTGTGTTATAAAATATGGGTTAGGGGTGCCTGGGTGGCTCCGTCTGTTGAGTGTCTGACTCTTGATTTTAGCTCACATCATGATCTCACATCCAGCTCTGTGCTGACCATTCGGAGGCCGCTTGGGACTCTCCGTCTTCCTCTCTGCCCCTTCCACGTGTGCGTGCGCACGCTTTCTCTCTTTCAAAGTACATTTAAATAAAAACAACTGAAAATGTGGGTTATTTCACCTTGGTAAATTGATACGTGGGAGTCAGAATTCCAAGAAAAGCTGAGGGATGAGGTGAAATCCACTAACGTGTGAATATTTGGAAGAACATTGTAAGCTCTTTGGGGGAAGTTTGGGTCTCTTAAGTTAAAATTTTTTTAACATATTAAGCGATGATATTTTGTGATGTCATAATATGTAGAGACATTGGTTTACTAGCAATCTATCTAGTAATCTAGATTGTTTAATCGAAAAAGCCTAGTGACTTTAAAAATTGCTTTGTACTGATTTCATTGAGATTTGATGAAAAGGCTTAAAGAAAGGTTCAATGGGTTCTCACTGATAATGGTTTCTAAGGTGGAAAACCATGGAGTCAGCATCAAGAGAAAGCTTTTCATTAATCTTGCAGTTATAAATTAGACAAAGCAGGAAAGCAGGACATTTGTAGTCTACAAGCTAGCTTGTTGGCAAGCAAAGGGACCAACTCTCTGAGCCTCCTAAGCAGTATTGTTCAGGAGTACTTAATGTGTGTAGTGGCTTTCAGAGGCCAATTAAATCATCTAGAGTGATTCCTAATTGACTGCTTGCCTTACTTTTTTCATGTTCTATCCTCCTGAATCCTTTTACCACCATCACCATCTGACCCAGTGGGGCACGTGGATGGTAGGTTAATGGTTGGGTCTTTTCCTCCAGCAGTTGAAATGAAGCCTTCAGGTCCTGTGTAAAGAAATCACATTTGCTGCCAAATGTGGAATATGATAGTCCCTGGCCAGTTTTTGCAGAAAATCTGTTTGCTTACATTGCTTTGTTGTTGTTGTTAAAAAAAAAAAAAATGGAGATGTAGTCATTTAGCAGTGTATATGTGTTCAGTTCAGGACTTGGGTGTCCCTTAGGAATGGACAGTGTTCAGAGATAGCCAGTCCCACGGAGTGGCAGGATGGTCCTTGGAAATCCCTGTCCCTCTTCTTTACCCTCTTTGTGGATGGACGGCCTCAGCTCTGTCCCTCTGCGGAGCCCTGGGTGGTTTGAAGCTGGATGTGCTTTTGAAATGTAATTTTGTCTTTACACCTTCAGGTATTTATTAAACTCACCATCAGTATCTCGGCGTCATCTTTTCTCTAAAGCAGCTAACGTGACAAGCAGTGCCATAAACTAGAGTTGTCACAGTTCCTGATGCCTACAGTTTCTGAAGATTCACTGAAAGCAAGAGTAGCGCCCCGCTGAGAAGAGATTGGGCCCTGTCACTCATCCTGGGCTCACCCCAGGCACAGCGCTATTTAAGTGGAGTGTCGGGCCCCTTGAAAGTAATTTTCCTCCAGTGTGTATAGTTCAGTTCACAAACACTAATGCATTTGTGGCACAACTCCATTATTGTATATGACTCACCACCCAACTTTTTATTCTTTAGCCCTCTGTCCTACAGCTTGCTCTTGTCATTAAGTCTTGGAGATTGCTCCTTATTTGTACTGATAATTCTGCTTCGTTTGTCTTAATGGTGGCATGGTTTTCCTCTGTATGGAAAGTACTCAGCAAGGACTTATGTACTTAGTCCCTTCTTAATAGGTGTTTGGTTGTTCTCAGTCTTTTGCTACTGTAAATAATTCTGCAGAAAATATTGTTGAATATACATCTCTGTGTTCATGTGCAGATATAAGTTATGAGATAACTTCCTTACATGGAATTGCTGAGTCAAAAACTGGGTTCAGTTTTGATAAATATTGCAGAATTGCCTACTGCAGTGGCTAGTGGCTTTACACTTCCACCATCCTGCATCATAAGGGTTCATGTCTCTCCAAGCCCTTGTCAGGAGATGAATTACCTAACTTTCGGATGTTTCCCAAACTAGAATTCATTTTTGGAGTCACCCTGTTCGTATTTCAGTGACTAAACTGCCGCAAACAGAAGCGTTTCGAAGTTGTTAATATGTTTAATTACGGAGATCTGCCGTTTAGATTTGATTGGTCTGTTTGTTTGTTTTTATACAGGTAGTTATGCTTGTCCTAGCTTGGAAATTGGATGCACAAAACATGGGTTATTTCACTCTACAGGAATGGTTAAAAGGAATGACGTCTCTACAGTAAGTCCTGCGGCCGCCCTGGTGGGGAGGTGGGGGTGGCGTTCTCGCACTCCTCAGTTGGCGCCGCCTCCCTGGCAGGTCACGGGCCTGGGTCGGGTGACGGGAGGAGAGCCAGGTGATCTGGGCACACGACACCTGTGGCGATAGGTATAAAGACCAAATCCCATTTTTATGGTGAAGAGAAGACATTATGCATGAATTTTAGCAATTACAATTTTTGTGTAATGTATATTATTTAGTATTCTTCTAGAGCAGAACTTCCCAATAGAAAATAGACCAGCCTCTTCTCATAGATGTGAGCCACATACGTAGTTTTAAGTTTTCTAGTGGTCACATTAAAAAAAAAAGTTAAAAGAATCAGGTAAAATTTGTTTTAATATATTTTCTTTAATACCAGATAGCCAAAATATTATCATTCTAACTTAATCAATATTTTAAAAATTAATGAGCTGTTGTGCATTCTTTTTTTTCGTATTAAGCCTTCAAAATCTGGTGTATATTTTACATTTATGATCCCTCTCAATTTGCATGAACTGCATTTCAAGTGCTTGATGGCCATGTGTGTCTAGTGACTGTCCTGTTAGCATAGGCTTAGAGCTTAAAAAGCAAAGGCGTATTAGCATCTGGTTTGCAGTTAGGGAAAAAAAGTTGATTAAAGTTTAACTTACAAATGAAAATATTTGGTATCCTATATATTCTGATTTTGGCTTTGGGCAAAATGGGAACTTTATTACCCCAATGACTAAAAATAATAATAAAGATTCTATCTGTGTTACCCAGAATAAGAAAAAAACAGTGGTTTTATGTGTTGTGTGTGTGTGTGTGTGTGTACACACAATGAGTTTCATTCAGGTCAGCAGTTGTTACTCTGTATTCTGCATTGAAGATACAGTTGAGATGGATGAATAAATATTTCAGTGGTACCTGAAGGGGAGGGGCAGATAATTAACATAGTAACTTTGACCCAGGGAATGACTTTTTTTTTTCACTTTAACTCAGAATAATAGTCTTTGACATTTACTGGATTGAAATTGGACTGGAAATGGCTTTATGATTCCATCTAAATAATTTTGGAATTTGCCAAAATCATAATCCATTTGTTATTGATAATAGTGCTTTATTTGCACCACGGTTTAGTAGTTCATAAGCCTTTTTGCCGCTCTGCCATTTGAGCCTCACAGCTGCCTTGTGAGGAAGACTGATCAGGCTTTCTCATGTGCATTTTACAAATGAGGAAACTGAGGCTTAGAAGGGATACATGTTGTGTTAAAGTTAAGTGGCAGAAAGGGGAGGAAAACCCAAGACTTCTGATTATTTTTTTTTAAGTTTTTTAAAAAAAGTTTATCTTGTGAGAGAGAGAGAGAGCAAGCACTGCAAGTGAGCGGGGGAGGAGTAGAGAGAGAGGGAGACAGAGAATCCCAAGCAGGCTCCATATTCAGCATGGAGCCAGACATGGGGCTTGATCTTAACCGGAGGTCATGACCTGAGCCAAATTTAGAGTTGGATGCTTAACTGAGCCACCCAGGTGCCGTAAGACTTCTGCTTAAGTCACATTCTTCCTTTAACAACTAGTATCTGATGGCAAATGAGTTTTAGATAAAAGCCAAGTCACCCTTTTATAAATACACTTTCCTGTCAGCATGCCTTTAGGATTAAGTCCCCTGAAATCTCTTTTTTTTTTTTTTTAATTTTTTCTGTTTTTTATTTATTTTTGAGAGACAGAAACAGCGTGAGCAGGGGAGGGTCAGAGAGAGAGGGAGACACAGAATCTGAAGCAGGCTCCAGACTCTGAGCTAGCTGTCAGCACAGAGCCTGATGTGGGGCTGGAACCCACGAACCATGAGATCATGACCTGAGCCGAAGTCAGACACTCAACCAACTGACCCACCCAGGCGCCCCTGAAATCTCTTTAAAAATTGTGTTTGTCATGTTGGAAACATCTCCTTAACAATTTAAGTCTACTGACTTTCACTGTTTTCCCCCCTGCCTTTCTTTGCTGCCTTCTGAATACAGCACATAATGGCTGCTCTTTTTTATGGGGGTCCGTGTAATGATGACTGCATGGTCATAGCAAGATTTTACTTCAAGCCTTCAGGGGAGGCACCATGAATATTTTTCAGGCACATTTTCATTTGTCTTAAGAAGCTATGATACCCATTTTTATGTAATTCTAGATTATTTTTTACACTTGCCTTTACAAAAAAGTACATTACAAAATGCCAGGCCTTTCCTGTGTGTGTTGAGGGCCACACCACCGGGAAGAACGCAGATTTCCTTGCAGTGCTCTGTGTAGGGGAGGGCAGAGAGGGATTGCAGGGACCCCGTGGGTTCTTCGTTGGGAACTCTGCTTACCACTCGGTGTGACACACTTGGGGGCAGATGGGTCCCCCTAGGACACTGCCACTTGGTCCTTGCAGTTCAAGGCAAAGTGGCAAGCCGGGTCCGTTTTAAGGGCATTGAGGATTCTGCTTTCTTTTTGTGTGACATGAAACTCTGAGAATGTTTCCTCATCAGTGAGGAAGAGATCATTCCTCAGAATAACCTTTAAGGTTCTATATAGTTGCGAGTAGTCCAATTTCAAGTTTCAAGAACCTCCATTCCCTTAACCTACCTAGATTCATTAATTTAGCAAGTATTTGGATGGCAGTGACGTGCCCAGTGGAGTATTCTGCATCCCAGGGAAACAAAATCCATGAACGAGACAGTCCATATGGGGCAGGGGCATGGAAGCAAAGTTCAGGCAAAAGATCCCAAAATAATAAGGCTGCTTCTCTATGCTTTTTATTTTATTTAATTAATTTATTTATTTTTAATGAATTAAAAGTTTAATTCTGAACCATTTTTATAACCGCAGTTTCTCTTGAAGCATCGTATCACAGCAGGTTTACAACAACTTTGGGATAAAAGGCAAATGGTAAACTGTCCAAAACAAGGTTCCAAATAACACCTCTTACTGATTTACCCTACCCATACATATCCCAAATAAAGTTTTTGATCAAAAACATGAAATAGATCCACCTGCTTATTTTAGCATATTAAAAAGGAAACTAATTGGACCATTTCTGTTTGTCTATTTTATACAAAAAGGCTACACAATGTTACACTTTATTCAGATTACAATTAGAGTGATTATGAATTAGTGTTCTACACTATTACTCAATTCTTAAAAATTAGAAATTGCTGTAGCAGTATTCACTATAACTTAACACTACGAGAGACTTAAAAAACTAACAGTTACTGCAAAAAAAATTAAAGAGCTACTTTAAAGCAAGCAAAGTCAGTACCATTACAGATATTTAAAAAAAATTTAACAAGCAAGGCTAGAGTTTGATAAATTCCATATCCTGTGATCCATTCTTGTGCATTCTTCAATTCTTGAGTCACTCCCAAAATCCATTTGTATTGTTACTCCTAAAGGATGATTTACAGGTCAGTATCAAACCAGGCCAGCCTGGAGGCAGCCCATCCATGAGGTCCTGGGCATGCCCCAGATCCGGCAGCCCATCAACTGGATAGTCAGCACCAGGGTGGTGACCACCCATCTCATGCTCCATCATGGGGTCCATACCCAAGGCATCCTGGCCATATCCACCAGAGTGAAAGGAACGGTAGCTGGGATCATCCTGACGATATCCAAGGGGCTCTCCCTGGGCACCAATATCAAGTCCAAGGTCAGCAGTCTCATTCCAAGCCATTGGCTCCGTTCTGAAGAGAGAACTGGTCACCTCAGCTGAAAGCCGTTTCTTATAATCCTGGGGCTTGTCCTCAGACATCCGGAACAAGACGGCAGGCAGCTGCATATGTTGCCACGCCTTCGTTCCGAGAGTGAAGTAACTCCGTCGGCGCCGTGGCCCGCTCCGCCTCAGTGGCTTCTGCGGCCTCCTTGTCCTGAGCTAGTTCACAGAGGACCCCTGCAGCCACTCTCTGGATATTTTCGATGGGTTCTCTATGCTTTTTAAATTGATTAAATAAGTACTGTATTTGTAAGGTATCCACGCCTAGTAAATTAGAATACTCAGAGGCTAATAAACCCTAAAGAGAGAAAGCAGTCTATCTTCTTAGTTACCTATTCTGTCTTCTAGTTTGGATTTTTTTTCCTTTTTTGCTCTCTTTTGGTTTTATGAAACTTGTCCAGTGAAGTGTTTTGAGCTCAACCTGGAATTAAAGTGTATGTGACAATACCTGTGTTTATGTTAGTATATTTGGTTCAAATGCTAAGTGTGAAAAGACGGTTATGGTAGAGCAGGAGTGGAGACTGTGTTCTGCTACTTCCTGGGTGTCTCTGGAAGCGCCTCCAAAACCAGGAAGGGGAAGCGATCCATGCTCTGTGGCTCCCACCTGGGCTCTCGGAACTCGGCCTCCTGGATGCTGGGGGGCGGGGGGTGGGGGGAGCATGAGTCTGGACACTGTGGAGGGGAGCTGTGTGCTCGGCCCCACAGGGGTTGGGGTGGGTGCTTCCTAAGTTCTGTAACTCATTCTCAGGACAGGGCACGGCTCCTTTCAGTGGACTCTGTTTTATCTCCTTGTTCCAACATGTGGGTTCAAGGTTACTTCTAATCAGTTAAGCTTATGGAGCTGTTTAAGCTAAACAAAAGTGTGTTAGAGGTGTAGCTAAATTTGCATAGAACTGAGGATGGGCTGGAAAAATACTTTAGCTAAGAGAAGGGGTGAAGGCCTTTCTCCGGGAAATGGAGAACTCCTTTTGGTTTTAACCTTTGAGGCTTCTTGTCCCGATTTCTGGTGCTTCTGAATCTGTTACAGGAGCAAAAGTCACGGAAGAAATGGTCCCACAGTATGGGCACGTTTTGTTTTGGAAAATAGTGCTCCTGAGCGGTGTGGCGCTGTGTCACTCTGAGACTAATTCGAGCTTTCTTAACTCGTGATACGCCGGAAAGTGGGGGGAATGGGCTGAAGATGGGGCTGAAGGCTCAGATTGCTGGGCTTCGGCTTCGAGTGGCCACTAGATGGCAACCTGTAGTTCAGACAGGGTGGCTCAGCCAGCTGTTCCCTGCTGGGGGTCACTCCAGGGGCTCTGTGGGGCAGGGCCCGTTTAAAGCGGATTAAACTCTTTATTGGCGGTATATTGCTCTCACCTGCGTAACTGTCTGTACTACATACGTGAAGTGAGAATTTTATTGGGCATTTTATGCATTACACTTCAGATAGGTTCTCTGAGCGTCTTAAGACAAATGAAAACAAACATCTTTCAAGGGACATCTTTTGCCAGGGTGGCCGCTAGACTCCCAGACATGCTACTGAACTTCACATTTTGCCTTGAGTTCTACCCAAAGACTCACGGCTGCTTTATTTTCTTTTAGCTGTGTAGCAGTTGTCTAAATGAGTGGCCTCTGCCCTTGAATCTGTTGAAACAGACATCCATTCTTCTTCCTCCCATTGGGCAGGACTAACCTAAACCACCTGCCAAAAGATACCCAATTTCCTGTGACCTTGGTCCTTAACCGTCCTTTCTAGTGAAGAGCAGAGACCTAGGCCTTAAATGTTTTGTGGCTAGCCGGTTACTCTCCTCTTTGACCCTCTCCCATATTATTAATAAAATATGATTTTTTATGTATACAGTACAAAATCAGAGTCCCCAATGTAGAGTAGGCCCTGCTCCCTTCTTGCCTTGTAGACTCCAACTTCCTGCTTTCCTGTGTGCCCTGTTGGCCTCTACCAGCCCTCACTGGGGGTTGGCAACAGATCTCTGCCTAGGCTACTGGCATCTTTTTTTCCTTCCCCAGTCTTTCTCCACAGGGATCCAGAGTGAATTTTTCAAGATGTAAGCCTGATTGTGGTCTCTCCCATGGTAGGGGATGGTTTCCATTGTTTCTAGGATTCAGTTAAAAACAAAACAAAACAGTGGGGACCACAAAACTGTTTATGGCCTGGCCTCACCTCCCTTTCAGCCTTATCTTGGAACCACTTCCCCTCTTACTCTACTCTGTTTGGGCACAATGAGTTTCCTTAGTCTTTGAACTTGGCATGCTCCCTTCTGCCAGTGGGCCTTTGCGCATGCCCTTCCTTTTTTCTGGAAAACCCGCCTCTCCAGAACTATCTAGTTTCTGCTCTCACTCATCAGCTATTATCTCAGTCCCTTCAAGAAGCCTTTTCTGACTTCTAAAACAGTCTAATTGGTATCTTTTTTAGTTTTCAATCATCAGGAAGAAATAAAGGACATTCTAAATTGTTATAGATTCTTAGGAGTGAAACATTTACCCTAATTTTTGACTTTTAGGTATTTTATTATCTCAGCAGATTATGCAGGACTGTTTTGTAGTTAGCTACAAAACCTTCACAAATTTATTGCTAAAAATAGATTAGTGTGCTCTAGTATGAACCATATTTTAGTTTATAAAATATATAAACTGTTTAACATTGATAATACTTTTAATGTGTGTTATTTATACTTAGTAGTAGGTGAAAGCTCTACAGAGGCATACAAGGACCCACAGCCAGCATTGAAATGCTTTGATTTTGCTGATGGAAATGATGATTCTTGGTTCTCATTTTTAAGGGGTACATATTAGGAACAGAAAATTAGTTTGTAAAATTAGCCAATCAGTCTGCTTCCTTAGGAAAAATAAACAGTGTGTCCCCATATCTGTAAAAATAGGTTTTCCTCACCAAAGCTCCCTGGAGATATAGCTGATTTCAAGTCTGAGAGTAGAGAAAGTACAAGGTGAGCTGGAATACCTTGTGCCAGAATCAAGGACCAAGGGGACATGTCAGAAGGACACTGGCACCAGCTTGAATGGGCCACTGCCCAAATGAGGACAGTTTGTGCACCAAACAGAGTAAAGGCAGTAAAAGATGATAACACTGAATAAAAAGCAAAAATCCTTAAGTCCAGAAAATAAGAAGGGTGGTGAGTAGAACTCTTCTTTGTAGAATAACATCAGCCGGTAAGGGTGAGTGTCAGAAAAAAATCACTGTTTTGTATCTTCAAATGTAAAGCCGATCCAGCTGGTATCCCACCAGTGGAGGCTAAAACCACCGGATGGAAGGTTCAGGAACAGGGTACCATCCGATAGATTACATACTGTTCTAGAGGAGGGAAAATACGTGGAGAGTGTGGGGGATGTTACCTGAACTGAATGAATCCCTTTACCGTGACTCCTAATGGGACAGACTGACATCATGAGTCCTCTCATGGGGTGCACTGAGAAGGAAGGGCCCCCAAACCATGTTGTCATAAGTCTTTAGCTTAAGTATAACCACAGGGAAATTCTCTGACAAACTGAGGTTCTACAAAAATGGCATTGTCAAGAAAGAAGAAAAGTGAGACACCTTCTAAGGATATATGACAACAAAGAGCAATGCATGAGCCTTGATCGGATCCTGGATCAAGAAAAAGCATGTATGGAGAAAATCCAGGGAACGTTGGGGAACTTTGTGTATGGGTTGTATATTCGCTAAGAAAGTCGACACTGATAGAATATGAAGAGTGACGATGGTATTTGAGGGCTTCGGAGTGAAGTGTCACTATGTTAGTTACTTTCGAATGGTACAGAAAAAGTGCACGGATGTGAGAGCACACGTGACTGTGTGATAATTATGAGTGGAGGGGGTGGGTATACGGGAGCTTGTTCACTAGTCTTTCCATTTTTCTGTACATTTGAAATTTTAAGAAATCAAAAACGTAGGGAAAAGTAGATCATCATGTGGTCCAACTCCAGCGTTTTTATTGTCTTTTGGTACTATATTTCATATTACTGCCCCAGTTAAGAAGAAAACTCAGGTTATAATTTGCCTTTATTCTGTTTTTCTAGATGTGATACAACAGAAAAACTCAGAAATGCCTTGGATTACTTAAGATCATTATTAAATGATTCTACAAACTTTAAACTTATTTACAGATATGCGTTTGACTTTGCACGGGTGAGTTCTCTGGAGCTTCTCCAGATGTTTGCCTCTCCTCCCTCCCTCACCTCCCCCCCTTTTTTAATTGCCTTTTGAGGTTTGTTTTTACATGCTGCAAGAAAAGAAGTTGAGTAAGTTACTCCCAGGGTGCTAGTTAGAATTTCTTTCTACGTGTGCGCTTTCTACACTAACCCTGATTCTGGGCAAAGATGTAGTTTGTTAGCATAAAGCTGTGGTGCCAAATCATGAATACCTCTTGCGATGGGCTTGGAAGTAACTTATAAATGGGCATGTAATAGGCACTTCCCTAAATGTCTTTTAGATAGACTTGGAAAAGCTTCTCATTCTCATGAAACAACAAACCTTCGCCCATTGAGTTATTGGAGTAAACTACAGATTGGATCCAGTTTCACTTCCTTGTACTGTATTTGGAAATCATTTGAATTTCAAACCTAAGCTAATTGCAGTGAGCGTTGTTATTCAAACCTGATTTCCAGCTGTCATTTTGAAAAGTGAGCATCTTGGTGGTCACATGGTGAGGCCGGTCTAAGTGTGTACAGCCGGTCTACTGGAGCGAGATGGAGGCTCAGTGTTTCCGCCTCGTCTCCATAGCTAGTGGATGCTGAGGTGCCTGTTGGCATCGTATTCATTCACACGCAATCCACGGCCCATATGGTTGCGTTTTATTTCAGAACGGTGTTGTGTCTTCTGCTAGGTCTGTGTGTTTGGTGGATTCAGGTGACGGGGCTTTGTTGATTGATTGTGTTTCAAAGCAGAGAATTCAGCGACAGGTGACTCCTTTTTTTCCTTACCACCATGCTGATCTTTTTCACTTTTTACATGCTTTGGCCCTGCAGGGTCTGCACCAGAGGCTTACCTGCTGGTGAATTCTGGTGCACCCGTGAGACCACAGGGGACGTTCTCTGGGGTGTCCTCATTTGTGAATTTTTGCATTTTTGTAACCTGCACATAAAATCCCAACCCATGAAAGTTTGTAAGTGGTAATGTTACGGTGAAATTCAAATACAGTGTGCTACTAAATGGCATTAGTGTAATTGTATGCAGAAGTTATTTGCCAGATGCTTTTAGAATAGATACAGAGTTTGTAGGATTAAGTATTTCATTCCGTGTTTTCCTCCCAAAGTCAGCTGTTTTTTTACTGTGTGGGTGAAGTTTGTTTAGAAGCATTCTACCTTCTCACCAAAGTAAGCCCTGTTTGCTAGCTTTTCTTCCTGGGGGTCAGAGTTTCCCACATACCTGCTGTCACCCCGCCCCCTTGGCTCCCCTGGCCTTGGGCCTTGGTCCATCAGCGCAGCCTGTCCCCCGAGGACGCCTTTGCTCGCCTCTTTTGTGGTGCCTCCGCCACAGCCTTGCTGATGGAGGTCCTGAGTCGTCCTGGCCTACGCTGCTACAGTCCTCTTATTTCCAGGTTCTGTCACTTCTCATCCAGCATCATGTTAGCCAGGTGCCACTCCTCTACCTTCGGCCCGAGGGTCACTGGGCCACTTTTTGGCTCCCTGAAGCCTTCTGTCCCCATTGCCCGGATGTCGCGCGGTGCTTCCCCATGTGTCCCCTGCAGCTGCTCTGCAGCCTGAGTGACAGGCAGGGGTCGTTTCTGTCTGCTTCACAGAGGAGGAGAGTAGGCCTCAGAGAAGCGGAAACATTGCACTGTGGTCACACTGTCCGGCGGCAGTAGATCCAGGACCCAAGTCCAGTGTGCCGGTCACTCCAGGCTGCCTTTCTCCCATGGCGTCTGTGTTGTGGGGACATCCAGTCAGCTGTTGGCTGACCCTGCCGCCCGCCTTTTCGGCCTTTCCGCTTTCTGCCTTTTGTTACTATGGGCCTCTGCCTAAGCCCTGTTGGTGCTCCCCCAGTTCTCTCCCACATCGGGCTCCTGGGCCTGGCCTCCCAGGTCCTCTTGTCCGGGGTGTCGTGCACCTTCTCTGCATAGCCCAGAGACCTCCTCTGGCATGGCCGTGGAGTCTGGGTCCAACAGGCCTTCATCTGCTCTGGCCGAGCAAGGGACTGTGTCTTCTCTTTCTTCGTATCCCCGTAACAGCCAGCAGAGAGCTCTTTGCTTTTAGTGAATGTTACCAATGAATTAATAAGCCGTTTTATGTACGATGAATAACCACTCATATTTAATCATTGCCAAATAGATTCAGTTTGGCTAAAATATGCTCTAAGATGGATTAAAAAAATTTTTTTTAATGTTTATTTTTGAAAGACAACATGGATGGGGGAGGGGAAGACACACACACACACACACGCGTGCACACACATGCGCACACACACACAGAATCCGAAGCAGACACCAGGCTCCGAGTTGTCAACACAGAGCCCTATGTGGGGCTCAGACCCACAAACAGTGAGATCATGACCTAAAGTCAGTTGCTTAACTGACTGAGCCACTCAGGTGCCCCTAAGATGGATTTTTTATTGAATCCTTTGGTTTGGTTTGGTTTATTTAGCTGTATCCCACATTTTCATTTGCATTCAGTTCAAGATATTTTCCATTTTCCCTTGTGATTTCTTCTTTGGCTCACTGGTTATTTACAAGTGCATTGTTGGTGTTATTTTCCAAGTATTTAGGACTTCCCATATAATCCTCCTGCCACTGATACCTAGTTTAATTCTGTTGTGGTCAGAGAAGATCTCCTGTATAATTTCAGTTCACTTAGAGGGATGGGGACTTCATCTGTGGTCCAGAATGGTCTCCCGTGAGGAATGTTTTGTGTGTAAAACACATAAAAAGAATGAATGTTCAGCTGTTCAGTGAGGTGTTTTATAAATGCCAGTTAGGTCACGTTGGTCGATCATGTTGTCCAGGGCTTCTCTGTCCTTCCTGGTGTCGGCCTGCTAGCCCCTGTCTGTTCGTGAGCAGGGAGTGTGGAACTTCGCAGCTGTTCTTCCTGCCGTGTCTATCATGGATTGTAAAGCACTGATACTGGGTAGATAGGCTTCATGGTGTTCTGTGCTCTTGAAGAATGGACTCTTTAGCATCATGAATTGTCTCTTTATCTCTGGAAACAAGTTTTCCTTGTTCTGAAGTTTACTCTGATACAAATCTAGCCATTCCTGCTTTCTCTTGATGAAAGTCTGCATGACCTCTTTTTCCATCCTTTTACTTTAAACCCATCCATGTCTTGTGTCTTTATATTTAAAGTGGGTTTCTTATAGGTAGGGTGTAGTTTCTTATAGAGAACATACACACAGTGTGACAATACCTTAGTTGAGATACTTAAACCATGTACATTTAATGTAATTACTGGTATGGTTAAATTTACAGCCCCTAAAGTATTTTTTTCTCTGTCTCTTCTGTTTTCTTTTTCCTTTTTATCATGACTTCTATGGATTGAGGGCTTTTTAAAAAATTTTTTAACATTTATTTATTATTGACAGAGACAGAGCATAAGCAGGGGAGGGTCAGAGAGGGGGAGACACAGATTCTGAAGCAGGCTTCAGGCTCTGAGCCGTCAGCACAGAGCCCAACGGCGGGCTCGAACTCACGAACCACAAGATTGTGACCTGTGCCTAAGTCAGTTGCTCAACCGACTGAGCCATCCAGGCATCCTGAGGTGTTTTTTTTTTTTTTTAATGATTCCATTTTAATTATTTTATTCCACTGTTGCCTTAATAGCTGCATCCCTGTTTCATTTTTCTTGTGGTTGCTCTAGGCTTTACATACACATCTTTAACTTTTCATAGTCCGCAAATAATACTCTACCACTCCATGTGTAATGCAGGAACTTTTACAAGAGTAGACTTTTATTTTGCCCTCTCATACTTCGTGCTGCTGTGGTCGTACATTTTACTGATACATAAGCTATAAGTCTCACAATGTATTGTCTTAGTCTATTCAGACTGTTATATAACAAGGTTCCAGAGACAAAGTGGCAGAAATCTATTTCTGTAGAAAGGAGGATGAGAGATCCGGGTTCAAGTTGCCAGCAAGATTAGGTATCTAGTGATTGCTTGAAGCCGGATCCTTGAATGGCTGTCTTTGCTGTAACCTCACATGGCAGAAAGGAAGAGGGAGCTTTCCGGGGTCTCCTTTTAAAAGTGGACTTCTCTCCAGCCTCATGACCAAGCACTTCCCAAAGGCCACACCTTCTAATACCCATCACCTTGGGAGTTAGGATTTCAACACATGAATTTTGGGGGGAGCCACAGACATTCAGACCATAGCATACATTGTTACCATTTTTGCTTTCAGTAGGCAAATATATCTTTTCATGTACCACCGTTGTGTCTTTATCTCTTTTGGGTAGATTCAGATTTCTTCCTAGTATCCTTTTTCTTCCGCCTAAGAAATTTCCTTTAACATTTTTCACAGGACAGCTTTTCTGGTAATGAGTTCTCTAAACTTTTAATTTGCTTTCAATTTAGAAAGTGCTTCTCTGGATAAAGTATTAGAGATTGACTATCTAATATTCTTTCAGTACTTTAACGATCTCTCTCCCTTGGTGGTGTCCTGTATAATTTCTGATGACAAGTCTGATGTTCAGTTTTCCTTTGAACCTTGTGTCTTGTTTTGTTTTCTGACTGCTTTTATTCTCTTTTTGCTGCTTTTCAGCAAGTTGATTATGATATGCCTTGGTATAATTTTCCTCATGTTTATTCTGGTTAGGGTTTGTTTAGTTTTTTGAATCTGTGGACTTATAGTTTGTATTAAATTGGGAACTTTGTGTCAGCTGTTATTTCTTCAGTATTTTTTCTGTCCTCCTCTGCTGTCTCTCTGGGACTATGGGTGTACCTGCGTCAGGTGCTTGGTAGCGCCGCACAGGCCAGTGATGCCGTGCTCAGTGCTTTGGGTCCCCTTCCCATTTCCTTTGTGATATTTCTTGCTACATCTGCTAATGTTAATCTTTTCTTCTGCAATGTTAATCCTAGCTAGTATATTTTTTAATTTTAAGTTCTGTATTTTTTTCATCTTTACAGATTCCTTTTGAGCCTTTTTTAAATATGTTTTTCTCCTCATTATGTGATAATATCTCCTACCTCTTGAACATCTAGAACAGGTTTATAACAGTTGTTTTAACTGAAGCTCTGTCTTTTTTTTTTTAATGTTTTTTATTTATTTTTGAGAGACAGAGATAGTGTGAACAGTGGAGGGTCAGAGAGAGAGAGATACAGAATCTGAAGCAGTCTCTAGACTCTGAGCTAGCTGTTAGCACAGAGCCCGACACGTGGCTTGAACGCACAGACTGTGAGATCATGACCTGAGCCAAAGCCGGAAGCTTAACCGACTGAGCCGCCCAGGTGCCCCAACAGCTCTGTCTTCTGATACCATCATCATGTCTGTCGTTTTGGGGTTTCTTTCTATTGCTTAATTTTTATCTTGAGTAGGCATCGTATTTCACAAGTTCTTTACATTCCTAGTAGTTTTTGTTTCTTTGTTTTTTGATTGGATGCTGGATATTGTGGTTTTTGTTGTTGGTTTCTGGGTTTTCTAGTATTTAAATGAGGTTTGATTTAAAACTTTTCCTGGTGTATAATTATAGTTACTTGGCGATTGCTGTCAGTCTAGGGATGATTTAGCCCCACTGGTAAGACTCTTCTAAGCCATGCGTGTTAGGTCTTTTCCCTGTAGCTGCTGGGAATGCAGAGGCTTCCTAACCCTGCAGGACCCTGTTTACTGCTTTGCAGTGAGATTCCTTCCCCCGACTCAGGCGGTTTCCTCTTGCACAGGCACAGCTAAGTCCTTGGCCAGTGACTAGGGAAATGCTTTGTAAATCTCTAGATCTCTCTCTGTGTGGGTGTAGCCACCTTTGTGTCCTTGAACTCCTGTCTTCCAACTCAGCAAGACCACTGGGCTTGGTTTGGGTTCCCCTCTGTGTGCTCTGGCCCCGGAGGGGGGATCCCACCAGTGAGCTGGGCTCACCATAGGGCTTATAACCTTCTGTCTCTTTTTTCTCAGTGGTCATGATCCATCGTCCAGTGTGTGAGAGCCATCCATGTGTATATGCAGTCCAATTTTTTGGTTGTTGGAGGTGAAAGGGGAAATCTGATTTCTCCAACTCCCATCTTGGTTGGAAGCAGAACACAAGCTCTTCTTTTTTCCCCTTCTAACGTTTACTTTTTTCCTACTAAAAAATGACTCCTGGAGGTAATAACACATAACTAAAACAGCAGTCCTTTTAAAAATCAAATTTTTAAAAGAAATGAAACTTTCTGATAGTTTTAACCTCTTAAATATTCCCCGTTGTGAATAACAATGGCATATGTTAAATATTTTCATTTACACTTTAATGTACCAGGAAATAAATTATAGCACAGTACCAGAAGTTGATAAAATACGCTCTTTGACATCTCTCCACCAAGATTGTAGTCCTGAGGATGCGACTGGGCTTTCCCCCCCTCACTTTCAAACCTTGTAGCCGATTAAAAGTAGTACTTGGCTGTAAAGTTGCATTTTTTTTCTTCTAATTTTACTTTGACTTGGACTGATTTAGTCTTATGGATGCCATGGAATTGTGGAACTTTAGAGCGGAAAGCAACCATAAGGGGCCACTTGGTCCAGTGTTGTTATAACCGAGGGAAGGGGGCAGGGGAAGGCCGAGCTCCACCCCTGCGCGGCGCCCCAGTGTCCTCTCACAGAGCCACAGCACCTTCCCTGACTGGAAAATGTCACCACCTTGTGGCATCTTGTTGGAGGCGGATGGTGGGACATACATGCAGGGGCTGAAACAGCCAGTTCTTCCATACGAGTGGGATTTCATCTGAGTATTTTTATGTGGAAGGGTGTTTTCCCCAATGCAAATATTATATATAAACAGGTATCATTGTATGGATTCCTTTAAATAAAACAGCCATTTTTTCTTGATTCCTTTTTTGTTTCTAAGTTTATTTTGATAGAGACAGTGTGGGGGGGGGCAGAGTCTAGAGAGGGGGAGAGAGAGAATCCCAAGCAGGCTCCAGGCTTTTAGCACAGAGCCCTATTCCAGGCCCGATCTCCCAGACAGATCATGGCCTGATCCAAAATCAACATGGACCCTTAACCAACTGAGCCACCTAGGCATCCCTTGGTTCCTATTTTATTATTTATTTAATGTTTATTTTATTTTTGAGAGAGAGACAGAGTGTAAGGAGAGGAGGGGCAGAGAGAGAGAGGGAGACACAGAATCTGAAGCAGGCTCCAGGCCCTGAGCGATAAGCACAGAACCCAACGTGGGGTTTGAACCCACGAACTGTGAGATCGTGACCTGAGCCAAAGTCGGATGCTTAACTGACTGAGCCACCCAGGTGCCCCTGATTCCTTTTTTAAAAAGGACCTAGTGAGAGTAGGATTGGAGAAGTGGAATGAGGCAAATAACTATAGTAGTTTTTGTTGCTCTGGGAATAGTTATTAGGTATCCGTTAAATTTGATGTTTCTCCGTTCTCTGTGGCAGAGGCAGGTAGCGTGCGGAAGTCATGGAGCGGGTGGACACCTCGGAGTTTTGAGGAGGACAGATGTTGGGCTGAGGGCGCCCTGAGAGCAGCAGCATCTTAGCCCCGAGAAGAGCTGGCCTTCTCCGCCTTTCCCTGGCGGGATGTTTGGACTTGGTGCAGAAGGGAGAGAGAAGGGACAGCCTGAATGAGAAGGCTGTGGTTGTGGGGGTTGGAGGGTCTCCTGGACCAGCAGAGGTGGATCCACGCGGGATGGGGAGGAGAGTGGAGGCAGGAGGGGCTGCCATGAGGAGCTCAGCGAGGCCTTCCCATGAGGCGCAGGGCGCAGGGAGCCGAGGGCCATTTTTCTGGGCTGGGGAGTCCGTTGCCCCTGCGCTCCTCAGACTGAAGCTTTAAGAAGTTGTAAGGGAGGGTTCTGTGGAGGCAGAAGAGCCCGGAGGAGCCCCTCTTACTGGGAGACGCTCTTGCTGTGCTTAGTGGGCGACAGGGTGGTCCCCGCAGCATCAGGCCCCAGGCTTCTGTGACCGCCCTGAAGGGGGTGTTTCGGGAAGATGTAAGGAGTCCCTATAGAGCAAAGCGCCTGTGTCGTCTTCCTCTCAGTGAAATAGCAGCCGATTCCTTCCCATGCCCACTAGAAATGACTGCGCATGCTTCTCAGAGAATTTACTAGGAAAAGTTTTCTAGGCCCGTTCCAGAAAACTAGAGACTCCCAGCTGCCTGTAACCTAACGTCTGCTGCAGTGGTTTGGGTCACTTCTAAGAACTTTCTTCTTAACCAGTGAGTCTGCCTGGTTTCCCTCTCCACACAGTCCTCCCGCCCCCACCACCCACACACCCACATCCACACCCAGCCACACCCACACCCACACACACCCACACACACCCACCCACACACACACCCACCCACCCACACCCCCACACCCCCCCCCACACCCACCCACACACACACCCACCCACCCACACCCCCCACACCCCCCCCCCGATGTTTTCATTGTGAATTCAGAAGAAAACAGAAGGTTTTGTCCTGGGCGAGGAGGACAAAAGTAGGAAGTGTATATAGTCCTCTAATCCCAGGCTGGTTACCCCAAAAATCTTGTCAGTTTTACCTTTAAGATTATGCTGCAGTTATTGTGAGCACCCACGTTTGCCCAGTGGTTATTTGTAAAGCTAATTGGACTCTATGCCTCTGAGTATTTCAGGCTCTCTCCTCGTTCCTTCTCAGTGAGGAGCTCGGGCTTGGACTCACACTCCCTGGTTCATGTCATTTAGTGTCCCGCGCCTCAGGCTCCTTATTTATAAAGCGGGGATTAGAATAATGCCTTTCCTGATACAGTTGTTGTATTAAATGAGTTTAAGGCACTTACAACAATTACTGGCACAGATTAAGTTCTCCTTAAAAGTTACCTGTAGAATTGCAAATAGTTGTTGCAGTATTCTTCACTGGCATTATTTAGCTTGTCTGCAAACCTCAAGTTTCAAATAATGACTTGTTTTCTAAGAGTAGTGCTTACGGTAATACAGCCTGTGCCAAATAAAGTGCCAAGGAAAGACTGTGCCTGTTGGCAGATTTTTGTCTTTTGTTCTGAAGGAAGCGTCAGTAGTTTAGCTTAATTAAGTAATTGCCTTGCAAACGTTGTTATCTGTGAACGAGTTGCTGGGTAAGTTCTAAGAACATAAGTATTTAGTTCATTTTTCCCAATGAGACGGCACTCTTGGTTTTTTTGGACTTGTAGCTTGCTTTTAATGTGCATTAAAGAAAGCAGCTCCCACTCACAAAACTGGTTTACTATATTTTCAGTTCTATAAAAATTGCGGTAAGATTTGAGTCCTTTAGTGTTATTTTTACCTTACGTTTATTCACTTAGGTAGCTGTGTTGAGGAGGACTGCATTTTCTCTTTATTTTTTGTAATCCTTGTGGTCTCAAGTGAGAATTGCAGGATGTGTATCTTCTGTCTTCAGTTTAGGCCTTTGGGTTTCACATACTGATTTCTGACTTGGTTTCTGCCATCTATGCTTGTGAATTGTGCTCACATACACTGTTTCTTGAGTTCACCTAGTTAGTCTTTCTCGAAAATTATTTTGAAGGGGTTTTTTCTTCATCATTGTGATAACTCAAGGTCCCTCCCTTTCACATACAAGTCTTACGCTGTGAGCACTTTGTGAACACTGGAAATAGATCATCTGCAAAGTTGGGGGCCTCTGATACGGCGTATCTGGATACTGGCTGTGGGAGATGTTAGAAGATTGGTTTTTATAATACCGTATTTATATTTACATGTTTATAGTTCATCACTTTGTTTCTTTTATGGCTTCTTAAGCCATTTGAGCAGTTTAAGAAAAAAATTGCTTAATTTCCACATTTTACAAGAAGACCTGTGCTGGAACAGTCTTCCAGAAACAAAAGTACTATCTATAACTTTAAATCACACCTCAGCAAAATTACTTTCTGCGTTAGCTATTGTTAGACCTCAGCTGGAGGGATGCATTTATTCCATATACAAAACATAACTTCCTCACGTCTTCAGAGCACATTCCTTTGCTTTTACAGCTGCACTGCTAAGAGGCCTGATTCATCCAGAACTGCTTCTTAAAAATCTGTGTTTAAGGAGCCACAGGGCAGAATGTAGTTGTGTATTGTGGGGAGTTAGTAGAACCTGTTCAGTTCCTATTATTATTTGAAAAATATAATTGTTCTTTAATTTGTTATCCGTTATCTTTTGTTTAATGCAAGTGCACAAAATACCTACACATTTTGGGTCAGGAGTAGGCAGGAAGGAAAGTTTCATTTCTTCTCCTTCAACCTTGGGCTTTTGAGGATGCTGATTAAGTCCTGACGGTCTGTCTCAAGGTCCTTTTCTGCTTGGATTCTGACCTGGAGACGTGGCCATCTGTCCCTTGCTCCTCGGTGCCCCGCGAGCAGGGGGTATTAGGGTTGGTGTTGGCTGTACTGTTTAAGTTCTTCTGAGGGGCTTCTGCGTGTCTTTGCTGTACTCCTTGAATCTGTGAAGGTGATTGTTTTAAAATTTAAAAAAATTTTTTACTGCCCATGATCTGGACAGCTGCCTCATAGCATCCTAGCAGATTCATTTCACTTTGACTTGGGAATCCTTTTACAGAGACTGCCATTAGGACCATTGTCAGAGAACCCCCTGGGTGTGTCTCCATTTTGCTGTTTAGGAGAGGTTTGCTGTGAGATCTGTCAACGGTGCGATTCCCAGGAATTTTGAGCCTTTCCAGTTATGGTCATTTGCACTTAGTCAAACCCCCACCCCACTGGCAATGTTGGTTATCAGCAAGATGGCCCTGTTCCGACCGTGAGTGCATCCATAATATCTCTCTCTTATTTGCTAGGCAGAAGATGGTGTTAGTGATTGCGAGCTGCCGGCTGGCACCCTTGCAGAGCAGGAGTAAGTGAGTGCTGTTCAGCTTCCGGTCCTGTGAGTCTGATGCCTTTCCTCCATGTTTTGGCATTCCTGCCAAACACATGCGTCGAAATCCTTCATGATCATCAGTTTGTCAGATGATTATATTGTGCAAAGAGTCTGTCCAGGTCCTTCGTATCTTTTTTTTTTTTTTTTTTTTTTTGTCACCTTAGTGTATGTCCATCGTGATGGGGACAGAGGCATTGATGTTGGAAGAAGGCACAAAAGTATCAAGGCAAGACTAGCGATTTTAGGTGTAGTGAATGCTTACCAACTCCTCGGAGGAAAAGTTTTCCCAGAATGCCAGTGGCGTCAGCCCTGCGCTCCGTGAGCTGTGGTCCAGCACATGAACCTTGGGCCCGGTCCTGTGGTGCCGCGTGTGTTCTCGACAGTTTACTCGTTCTTTTTTTCTTTTTTTGTGGATTGCTTTATCATGTGGTGTGCTGTTGCTGCCTGCCACACCTATGTTACAGGGTAAGAGGAAGTTTTCCACTTGCTTGCACAGTGCATCACAGAAGTGTGAGCCCCTGAGAGGCAACAAACCAAGGAGGGGGTGGGCAGAAGTTGGGCAGTCTTGGGAGCACCTCTCCACGGGAGTGAGTACCGCAGCCCCGAGCAAGACGGTAGGCGTGGCCAGGAGACAGGCAGAGAATGCCGTGAAAAGGAGGTCCCGCCTGTTTGCGTTGGACTGTGGAATTGCGTCCCCACCAACATCAGTCTCATTGTGTGGCCTGTGACAGAGAAAGGTGACTTGGAGCCATCTGACCTGGTCTGTACGAGAATGGTCATTACGCTTTATGACTGGGACCGAGAGACAGACCTGTTGCACATCTTCCTGTATATGCATCTATCTTGTTTGCTATTGTTGAGTGAGGCCCTCACATTTGCTGTATTGTTTTAGTCCTTCACTTCTAAATCCAGTGTCATGGCCAGAAATTCTCCGCATACCAAAGAGCACGTCAGCATTAGAGTCCTTGGGGTAACAGTTTCTTTTCTCGGAAGGTACGTGTGGCTGCATATGTGACCGATTTTGGCGAGCATTTAGATTCCACCCCGAGTGAGATAGCCAGGCACTTTCTCCCTTTATAGAAAAGTACCTTTGCAAATTGCCACGGGAGTTAACGCCCCAGGGAGGCTAGCTTTGGATGTGTGAGGTTACCGCTTGTGGCCCCAGGTCCTTTGTCCCTTTACCTAGAGAGTGCCTGCTGGTAGCTCCGGAATGGAAACTTGCACAGAAGGCGACAGTGAGAAAGGGGGGGGGGTCCTCACTGCACATATAAGTGAATTTGAGCTAATCTGCCCATATTCAGGCTTATGTAGTATTTCTCTTCTGGCTTCCTTACAAAATGTTGTTTTTCACTGGGCTTCTAGTTTAGGGGTATTCTGCTAAGAGATTTCACATCTAATAAATCCAAGGTAAGAAGGACTGTAATAGGGTAGACTGTTTTCCCCCGTAGTGGAGGCTGCATTCATCCTCTTAGAACCCCCAGAGCCCCAGCACTTATTACGAGTTGACTTTAATTCCAGCATGTTTAGGTACCAGAAAAACATTTACCGATGAAACAAAATTGTTGGAAGAAAGGATTTCTATCAAGGAAACCTGATTCTGAAGCATGGAAACTGAAACCTTTAAATTCCATTTAGTTAAGTTACGGGCTTTGGGGTCAATAATAATTATTTGGATGATTATCGTAAATGTCCAACAGCAAGTGACGAAGTTATAGATTTTTATTTATCCCATGAAATAATCACAGGTATTGTGGCGACATAACTTTGCATTAGGGCAATCACTCCGTTGACAGGAGTTTCCCGTGGTAAATTTATACAGCACTGAAATGGTTAAGCTCTCTGCTGCATTTGACTGCTGCCCCCGCCCCACCTTAGTCTTGGTTCAGGGTTTTTATGGTGTATGGTAAATGAGCTGTTTACTAACTTTGTGTTGAAGTGAAATAGAAATTTGGATTATTGGAATTTATTTTCTGGGGGCATCTGGCTCATCCTTGTTTTTGTTTGTTAAACAGGAAAAGGACCAGCGCAGCCTAGACATAAACACTGCCAAGTGCATGTTGGGACTGTTATTAGGAAAAATCTGGCCCCTTTTTCCAGTTTTTCACCAATTCTTAGAGGTACCAAATTGTTATTTTATGGAATGTATGTTTGCTTGCTTAGAACTACCAAGTATACTTTATTTAACCATTTTACATAATTTTCTGTTTGTTGTACTTTTCTGCCTTTAGGAATAATGGTGACGTGTAATTGCTGCCTGTGAGCAGTTACCCGTTTTCTCGAGGTGTGTCTGTGTGTGGGGTCCTGTGTCGCCATCACTCCCCGGCGCAGGCGCATCTGAGACCGCTAGAGCGCTGTGCTGCCCCTTCTCTCGTCCCACTCGGAAAGCTTCACTTCCGTTAGGGTTTCCTGCTCTGTATGAGAAAGATTCACTTTCTTTTGTGACTCTGGATGAATTTCCACTTTTAGTAAGTGAAGGTTAAAAAAACAGCTGTCGGCCTTCTTACTAAAAAAAAGTTTGTCATATATTGTTATCTAGCCTCGTCTGGGTAGATGAGAGACCTGTCTTCTCTCCAGGAACTTGGGGAGCAAGGCCTACCGGAGTGTGAGGCGCACTGGCAGATCTCACTCAGTTTCAGCTTTACACCTGCATTAGAAAAACACCAGCGCTTCACTCCATCGTTGTTTGTTTGCTCTAAGTATTCAGAAGTGCTGAGCTGCTGCTTTGTTCTCAGGAGCTGGTTTTGATGCCATGTCATAATGTAAGATCTGGGAGTATCTTGGGTTATCATATGTGGCATCTTTCTTGCCCTCCAGCCCCAAACCCCTTAAAAAGTGCCCTTTGTTTGAATGGACCAGAGCGCTGAGTCCTTGAGGAAGGCTCAGGCTGTACCCCGACCGGCCTCACTCCTGCCGTAACGCTCCGTACAGCTTGCTGTATGTGCTGGTGCAGAAACCCTTCCAGCTGGTAACGATTCTTTGAGGACTGTTATTAAAAATTGCTTTTAATGTTACTAACCAGGACTCCTCAAGACTAGTCTAAAAACCAGTTTTCCTATAAGAAGTGTCTGTTGACATGGCGATCCAGGTCTGCATGTAGTCTGCTCTCATTTCTCTGGCCATCCCATGATGTTAGCCTTCTTTGGAAAATGAGTCGAAATAGGTCCTTGTTCTCGGAGTTGAGCAGACTTTGAGCCCAAGCGGAGAAGCGTTTTAGCTGAGAGACCTCGCCGCAAGCAGGTCTGCTGCACAATTCCAGAAGCACCTTCAACTGTTCCGTGACCAACGTTTGCTTTGCATTGCTCAGAAAGTTCAACTTGGAGGCTGTGCTCTGTTCTCTTTGACCTTAGTTTGCTTTTTTTCTGTTCAAAGGACACGGCAATCCTTTCATTTGAGCTTCTCGTGTGTTTGTATCCTCAAAACCATTGGCTCAGCTCTCTTTGCTTTTGACGTACTTGTATTGTTTTCCAGTGTTCCTGATTTTTCAGTGGGTAGGATTCCAAAACTGTTGAATCTGGGTTTCAGTTTTCAGTCTTTCTACAGGAATCGCGTGCTTTAAAATATACTTGCGGCATATTTCTTGTCTAAGAGGAATAGAAAAACCACTTCATGGGTATTCTGATTTAGTACTTCTGTGATTAGATTCAAGGTTTGAATTGTTAGGACAGTAACTTTATCCAGGGGCTGGATAGAGCACCTAGTTCCGAGACCGCTGGTTGCGCTTAGTACGGACTCGGAGAGTGAGGCGCTGCTCTGTGCTGACCCCGGCCGGTGAGCTGTGCGTGCCCGTTAGGGTAGGGTTACTCATGGAGGCGGCTCTTTCTTTGGCCCCTGCTTTCTGCCAAGCACTGAATGCCAAGTACTTTACATAAATTATCTCTTTTAATTTTTGCAGTATCTCTAAGAAGTAGGCTAATTATCTCTTTTTTATCAAAGGACTTGTACAGTTTAGAAATTTCCCTTCTAGGAGTAAAAATCCTGTTTCTTTGATGTGCTTGTCATTTTGTGTTGAGCCCTCATAATATTATTCTAATGCAAATTGTCGTCTTCAGTTCTGCTCTTGCTCTCTCTCATCCTTCTCCTAGATTGGTGCTTCACATACCTCAAGTGGGAAAAGTTAACCTTCGCAAACTTTATTAAGTTGATTCATACAGCAGTTGAAACCATGCCAGTTGTTAATTCCGAGTGTCAGTAATTCTATTACTTTTCCCTCCATCAGCAATCGAAATATAAAGTTATTAACAAAGACCAGTGGTGCAATGTGCTAGAGTTTAGCAGGACAATTAGCCTTGACCTCAGCAACTACGACGAAGATGGAGCGTGTAAGTACCGGCGCTGAGCGCCCTCACACTCCCGTCATGTGCATTTGCACACACACCCCCCCCCCCCTCGCCGGGAAGAGCCTCATAGCCGTGTTGTTTTCTCTCTCTCTCTCTCTCTCTCTCTCTCTCTCTCTCTCTCTCTCTCTCTCTAGGGCCAGTTTTGTTGGACGAGTTTGTGGAGTGGTATAAAGACAAGCAGATGTCCTAGGACTTTATGCACAGCAGCGAGAGAGTCACTGTTACCACAGATATGTCACCCATTAGCCATAAATTGCTGTTTGTACCCACGCGCATGCTGCTTCTCTTGCACTGTCCCCCTCCTGCAGGGACGTTGTGGTGTCTGCTATTGAACGGGTCAGCCCTGCTTGCCGTGTAGCATTGTTCTCTTGGAAGGCTGCTTTGCGGTTCGTATTTACACTACAGATTGGTGAATTTGCCAACGTCCTCACTGTGATGATGTGTATATTGCTGTTTAAATTTTGTATATGTGTGTAAAAAGAAAAAGCTTCACCTAGAGATTATTTCTGCAGAACTGTATTGTAAAAATAATTTTTGTGGCATATTTCTAGTCCCTTTTTTCAAACGAACCGATTATACTTTATTTGGTCTCAAACGTAGCATTTCAGAAAACGAGAGAGAACAGCCGTTACCATAAGCAAATGTCGCCAGAATTAACCTTCTTGTTAAAGAGGCCGACTTTTGGAAGGAGGCGGGAATCCTAACTTTGCAGAGGCACATGCCAAACAGAATTTGGTTTACTTAAATATGCGCGCTTTTGAAACGTTGGAAGTTCTACTTACGTGAGCATACAGACACGCACCACGCCACAGGCATTTCCACCGCGCGAGGTGTGGGGTTTTATTCTCTGATGTTAAAGCCGGAGTCGTTTGAGTACAAGTACACACAAACACATTAAAACCACACCTTTTAAAAGTGAGCTTGGAACTCTCGCAAACCTCCTTTAGCGGCTCTGTGTGTCCTTTCGCGTTCTCCTAGTCGGTGTTGGGTCTGCCGAGCCTTCCCGTGCCGTTCAACATAACGCTGATTTTGCCTCCTCCGTGGAAACCTAATGGTTTGCTGGCAGTCTGTCACCGCAGAGCACTTTTAGTTGTGGTTTGGATTTTCCGTGAAGCTTTCATGGTGTCTAATTTTCTAGTTTTTTGGAAAAAGAACTCTACTGTAAGTGAGAGGTTTTGTTTTGTTTTGTTTTGTTTCTTTCATGCTAGGCTTTTCCTGGCAGAATGTCCATTGCAGGCAGTGGACACGAGACCACCAGCAGCGAGCTAACTTTATGACACAGTAGGACCTTTCCTGGAGGGGCCACTCGTCCTTCGTTACCTGGGTCATTTGTACAGAAAGGTGATAGCCATTATTTATGTGGATGAGGAAACCAGAGTCAACAGGACGGTATTTGGGGGTTTGTATTCTGTGTCTCCCCGCCCCCCCCTCGCCTTACCCTTCTTGAAGAAATGTATAGGTAACATGTTTCCCCTCAACTACCTGGTGCTATTGAATGACTAATTTAGTCCCTGAAGTTTTGTGAAAACGTAAAAGTCTAATGATACAAACCAAGTAAAAACCTAATGGTGCATTTGAACAAATGAACCCTATAGACGCGAGCAGGGTCCACAACTGAATAATGATCGGAAGGGTTTGGGTTATTTCAAAATCTGGCCAAAAAAATCTTTTGGCGTCAGCGTGAACCTTTAAATGGCATTCAGTGAGCACAGCACACAGACAGTGCTACTCGTGACCGCTATTTCACAGTTTCTTTGCAAACAGTGTTCAGATTTTCATATTACTTTTTTCCCTAACTGAACCACCAAAGACAGAAATTTTGTATGTATATACAGTGTGTGTGCATATACAAAATCATGCTATGGTAGAGTGAAATTACTTCCTTTTTCTACCAAATAGAAATGTTTGGTTTGCTGTGAAATAAACCAGAAGTGTGAAAAACTGTAGTGATTAAGCATACTTAATCATTCCTTGCTTAGGAATTGTAGACTCACGTCTACCTTACAAATTCATACCAGTTTGCACAAGTTAATACCTGAAGAGAAGAGAAGCTGTTGATGGCCAGCGCCGCTCGTGGGACCGATGTGTTGCAAGGGGGTGTGCGCCAGCAGGTGTCTGTTAACTCCGGCGGCGACTGGCCACAGCCAGGTTCGAACTGGTGAAGAACTTGATTCGTTTCCAAAAGTATCCCGTAAAGTTAAAAAAAAAAAAAAAAAACAACCAAAATCACACGTTAATGGCCACAGTTCTTAAATCTGATCAGTTACAGCTTTGTTTCAACATACGAATCACAGATGAAATTATTGTAAAAGTTATTGTTAGAAACTGGAGAATGTTTTAAACACTAAGCACAGTTCATCCTAAAATAAAAGAATTGTTGGGAGATGTTACATTTCATCCACGGGGAACATTTTGATGATGGGCGGAAAACCCGAGTCAAAACTGTTGGTGATGCCGAATGTGAAAGTAGATGTTCCAAGGTGATGATCATCTTGCATATTTAGAAAACTCCAAATAATTTTTAAACTCCTTTGAAAAATAAGCCTCTGTGACTGTGGAGTGCTTGCCCGTAGTTCTCGATTTTACGCAGTCAGCAGTGGTTTCTAGGGAGTGAGTGGGAAAGGGGCCAAATGAGTAATAAGATACTTCTCTCTTAACCATGTTCCTAAGTTACATAAAATTGAGCCATTGTCAGACACTTATTTCGTGGCTAATGTTAAATTAGGGTGCCTTTTTCTGGTTTTTCTTTCTTACCTGTCCACACCCTTTCTCTCTTTGCACTGTGTTTTGAACTACACATCGCAATACCCTGTTGTCATGGAATACGACTTTTCGTGTTTACTGGCAGGTCAGAAATTTCCTGACTCGATTTGCCAGGAACACCCACTGTAATGTTATATGCAGCTTTTTTGAAGCATGAACTCTGAATTAAGTTTTTACAAAATCTGACTAGACCAACCTCTAGATTTCTCATTTAACGACAGACGTCTGCTGCCTCTCAGTCTCCATTTTAACAGTGCTTTTGAAGTTTATATGGAGAGCTTTCCAAGTTAGTTTGTGCCCTTGGTTTTTATTCTTACAACTGCTAAAATACCTCTGTAAGCCTTATCTTTTATTCTTTCATATGTTATTGTATAATAAGTGTATGGAATTCATTGACCAACTAAATGTTGGGTGTCTGTAAATGAGACCAAAACATGGGTTGCTTTTTATCATAAAATTCTTTCCCTTGGGGGTTACTGTTAAATGGACAGCAGCCAACCTGTGACTGTGAACGCTTCGTGTCGTCAGTATTTGCATTACATTCATAAACGCGCGCAAGTCCTGTGACTCCAGCCTAACTAAAATACTGTTACGCCACCTAACTTGAGTACAGCAAACTGGTTTTAGGTTTTCATGGAATTGATGTAAAATGATATCCCATAAATAAAAAGTATTTGTGTTTGGTTTCAGAATGGATTTGTGAATTCTTTCTTCACTTCTTGGGCTTTGGCCTCAAAAACCACTTAACGTAATTCCAAAGTATTTTTATCTTTTACTTCCTCCCTCCACTTCCCCCCAATTCTTTATATTGAAGAATTTGAAAGCTCCAGAAAAACAAATGCAGGAATACAATGAATACCGATCCATATACCTGTCACCTGGATTCTCAGCTTAACATTTTGCCACCTTTTCTGTACCACTCAGCGTGTGTGTGTGTGTGTGTGTGTACACGTGCATGCACACGTGTGTATGCGGGCACTTTTCTCTGTGGCTAGATACACTTTTTTCTGAACTGAGAGTAAATTAACATTATGAAGCTTCAAACCTCATATTTTGAAACAGGGACACTTTTATAACCACAGTACAATGATCACACTCAAGAAATTTAACATTGATACAAGAGTATTACCCAATAGCATAGATTAAACTCTCTATTTGTACCAATATTGGCCTCAATAGCAATTTTATTTTCATAATGGGGGGAAACCATTGCCTCTTAGCTCTCATTCCTCTTTAGTCTCTTTTAATCTAGAATGGTTCCAGATACAGTATAAACGCTTCTAGGCCAAACATGACTTAAGAAGATACACAAGCCTATGTTGTATATTTCTAAAACGCCGCGTTAACAACTGTGTACTGTGTGCCAGAGCCAGGCAGAAATGACCATGTCTACCACCTCCTGCACCACCATCCACTTAGTCTGTGGTGTGTGTCGGGCCTGGTGACTGCTCTCTGGAAGTGTCTCACGCTAGAATGTGAGCCGCCTGATGGCAGGGCCTTTGGCACAGAGCAGGCGCCCAGAAAACGTATGTGGAAGGAAGCAAGTCACAGTGTTTGCACTTGGCAAAGAATTGCCAGGACCTGAGAAACTTCACGTAAAGATTTAGAGAACCCTCAGGGCCTGATCCAGACTTTAAGACTCCCAGAAGCTGGAAAGCAAGACCGGAGGTCGAAGACAAGATTCCTAAAACACAGAATCCAGATGCACTCTCTTTAAACTGGTGCCGTAGATGGTCTTTCGACTATGATTTGGACCAAAAGCTGAGGATCAAATCAAGAAAATACTCTTGCAGACACCTACAAAGATGGCGGGTGGGATGAAGGGGAAAACTTAATTCTATATGGATGGCAAGGCGTGGGGGGCGGTCCGTGTTAGGACAGGGACCTGGGCCGCAGCAGACAGAACCACGAGACACTTTATCTGGTGCTACAAAATAGGAATGTGAGATGTGTTTCTCTGGGCAATACCAGCCTACATAAAAATTCACAGGACTTGAGGGGCGCCTGGGTGACTCAGTCGGTAAAGTGTCTCTCAATTTCGGCTCAGGTCATGATCTCATGATTTGTGAGATCAAGCCCCGCGTCGGGCTCTGCACTGGCAGCATGGAGTCTATTTGGGATTCTCTCTCTCTGTCTCTGCTTCTCCTCCACTCTGTCTCTCTCAAAAATAAATATTTTTTAAAAATTCACAAGAATTGAAATAAAGTTCTCCAGCAATGTAACAAACAGGAAGAAGACGAGAGAAAAGCTTTCATGATTCCTTTTAGAAAAGAAGTGCCAGTGGAACTTAGTTTCAGCTAGAAAGGAGACAAACCTATTACGTAAGGAAAGAACCCATCAAGCTTTCTGGCCCTGTCTACTTATCTAAGCATGTGGGGCAGATGATAATCCAAAATAGAGCACTTTCACCACTTTTGGCCCATTCAGCAAAAAATAGTTTGGGTTTTCCCCTCTGAATTTGTTCCTAACATTTATCTTCAATTGCTGTAACAGAAAATAAAATCATCCCATGTGTACAAGTACTTGCTTAGAAATTATGGTACATAAGTAGGCTATGCTGAGAATAATAATTGGAAACTGAAAATACATTGTCTATAGTAATTAAATGGAAATGTCTTAAAACATCATTTAAAACGTAAATCTCTTCTGGAGAAATGTATTCAGTCCTTTGAAAAAAAAGTCCTTTGCAATCAGTCCCTGAAGCACACGGGCTGTGAAGAACCAGGGCAATAAAAAAGCTTGAGGAGGGTTTGTTTTTTTCCAGAGACATCTCAGAATTGCCTAAATTTGAATATCTGAAATTCAAGCTGGTGTTTTCTAGAAATCTTGGGATAAATGTGATGATAACGGAGAGCTGCAGCTGTGCTCCTTGCCAGTGAACTACTTCACCAAAAAGTTTTGGCCAACTTTCAATAGTATAATAAGAGCCACTGCATTTCATGTCTACTTGCTTATTACTTGTTTTGGCTTCAATGCCTGTGGGGGGCTCCTACCTCCTCCATCTTGAGAATGGGACTTGGACAAAGGTTATGACTCCGTCACACATAATCCCAATAGGATAATATGTGCCTTTTAGTAACCTATTCTGCATGTCTCAGTGTGCTCATAAATGCTCACATTCTTATTCCTCCTTTATTGCTCTCATCAAGGTTGATTTCCAGATTCTCAGTATAATCATTGTATCAACAAACTTTATATGTTAGGCAGAGCTCCTATGTGAAGTTGGGAACACAGGCATTAACATTTGTAAGTGTACAGAGTGGGGACAGGAATAAATAGAAAATCAACAGACTGAAGAATTTGGAAGGACCTCTGGGTGCTGGGGGTGGGGGGCGGGTCTCATGCCCATTGGGTGTAAGAGGCATCAGCCACTTATAAATAAATGGTAGACCAGAAAGACACCCAACTCAGTTGGAACCTAGAGTGCCTCTGAAGAGTAGGGCATTATAGGGACAGACGGGGACTCGGCAAAGGGTGACTTTCGGGGTGTCTAGTAGTGTATGCAAAGATAGCAATAGGGGCAGCGTTAGATTGGACTTTTTTGGACAGGAGTTTGTGGTTGTCACCAAGCTGTGATGGATTCAAAGGATGTAGACAGGAAGGCCAGTTGGTGGTTTACTGACATCATTTAGCTCCTTTCCGAAGAGAAGGCGGCCAGCCAGGCAATGTGCTTTACACTCATATCCTGAGACGCCTTTCAACAGTCATGGGAAGTATACGAAAGAAATGGAGGTTCAGATCGTTTGCATAACTTGTGCTAAGTCACATGGCTGGAAGGTGGAGAGAGTGAGCATTCAGCTTGGATATGTCCACCTCCAACAGTTTGCTGAGCAGGCCACATGGTGTTGAGAAAAGTTTGCCCCGAGGAGAGTTGAGGCAAGGAGCCCTGTATGTGCTGCTTAGGTCTCTGATGGGCTTCCTCCCATGACCCTCTCCCATGAATTTTATTGTGTTCTGTGAAAACACGCCAGTCAGGGACTGTCCAGTTTTTCAGAAGTGGGAATGTTTATGGATTGGTTGTGCTTCAGCCATGGAATTGAGGTCACTGGAGTAAGGATATCGCTGATTGGCCAACTCAGAAGTGTGGGGCTGGCTTTCAAAGGTGCGGTCTGATGTGTGTGAGTTTTCCGACACCTCCAAGCATTTCACTCCATTCTGACACTACCACCTGGTTAGATCCCACAGCTTAAGGGTTTAGTCCACAAGACCACGCCACACACCCCCCCCCCAACTTTAGACACCCATAGCAAGAGCAAGAGCATTTGTCACCTGTGCTTCTCACCAACTGCCTATACATTGGAGGTTCCCACATCCCTTCCTTGGGTTCAATTAACTAACTAGAGTGGCTCAGAGAACTCAGACATTTACTTAAATTTACTAGTTTATTATAAAAGGATGTAACTCAGGGGCACCTGGATGGAGCGGTACATATGTGGGAAGGGGCATGGAGCTTTCCTGCTCCCCAAGTGCGCCACTTTCCCCAAAATGCCATGTGTCCCCTAACCAAGAGGCTCTCTGGACCCTATCTTTAGAGTTTTTATGGAGGCCTCATTATATAGGCACAATTGATTAATCATCCATCTTTGGCAATTAAACTCAGTCTCCAGCCCCTTGGGCATAGGGAGTGGGACCGAAGGTTCCAACACTCTAATCTTGTGGTTAGTTTCCCTGGAAGCCAGCCCCATCCTTAGGTTACCTAGGGGCTTTCTCAAAGTCACCTGATTAACATTGCAAAAGGTATCCTAATCCTCTCATCCTTAGGGAATTTCCAAGGGGGTTAGGAACTATGCCAGGATCTGGGACCAAAACCAAATATACATTTCTTGTTATCAATCACAATGTCACACATGAGTACTAATGATAGAAAGCTGTCATTGATTAGCAGGGACAAGTTTAAAACCAGTTCTAGTAGTTACTTACATGTTACTATGGCCAATGAACCTGCTGCTTTTCCCTCCTTTCTTGAAGTGGAGTACAGGAACTTTTTGTTCTCAAGATAAAGGGGAGAAAGGAGATGGTGATGGAATGAGGAACTAGAGGAAGAAGGAGATAAGACCCTACAGCAAGTGGAGTCTTAGGGCAAGGGACTAGTTTTCCCCTTAGACAAGAAGAGAAATGTGTAAATGAGTAGGAGGTAGTTAAGTGGTCTCCCCGTATGAAACCCAATCTCAATGACTGACTCAAAGATTTCTACTGAGAGAAGAGAGAGCTAGAAGGTTCAAGGAGAGAGATGGAAGTATGGAAGAGTCCTTAAGGAGAATGAGAAATGATGATTAAGGAATAAGTCTCATTGCACCAAGAGAGATCAAAATAAAGGAAACCCAGTGATGCCATGTCCACCAGTTTGAACTAATCATGTATTCTCGAATGCTTGCATATACTTTGCATAGTTCTCTAGGTGAAGGGGTGGCGAAACAAAGTGGAAGTCTCAAAATCTTCCTACTGGTCTTCAAATCCATACTAGCCCGGTGGTCAATCCCTGAAAATTGTTAACACACTTGGGCAGAAAGACCTCAGGTGTAAGAAGGTAGTAGAGAAAGATTAAGGCAAGCATGAGAAATGTCCTAAGTTACTGGAGTGGTGCCGTCCAGCCAGTGGCTTTCTGTGCCTTTCAAGCTGCAGGCACAATAGATGATGACAATTGTGTGATTGTTTTGTGATACTGACATGGGTCATCTGGTAGATTAAAAGCAAACGTGGGATGAGGGGGCATGCTGTGCTTCAGAGTTACAATATGAGGAACACCAGACTACCCCTTACTCATTTGGCACAACCATCAGAGGGGGCCAGAGTTTTCCAAGAATACAGTAAGCCCTACAGAGAGTGAGATGCTGAGGTAGAAAGACACTTTATGACTACTTAGGTAAAGAGGACTTACCCAGTGGTGTTCTAGTTTCTTCCTGTGGGCCATCTCCAGGGCTGGTGTCCCACCTGACAAACAGGAGATCTTGAAGGCTCTTCTGAAGGATGGAAGTGTAGAAGACCAAGAGTCTAGGTAAGAGACAACAACTCCTATGGGGAGCAATCTAGAAACGGAACTGATGGTATAAGGGGAGGAAGCTGAAGAATGGATCTAGGTGGGCCTTGCCCCCAGGACTGTGACATTGTTGGCATGGTAACACATTTAATAGAGAAAGAAGAATCGGAGGTTGACTTGCCCCATTATTATCCAGCCCTGTAGGCCCCAAACCCAAGCTTTGAAGACTAACTATAATAATTCCATGGACCAAAGAGTCCTAATATCAGGTCCCTCAGAAGGCTATACTTCAATGTGATAGTCAAGTGGAGGGGTTGGAAAACATACTCTGAAGGTTCCCTCAATATGACAAATCAAATGATAGCTGGGTAACTCCCATCACGTTCCAAATGTGTCTCCTGTTTGGTGAGAGAGCTGAAAGGACACCTCATATAAGAGTTGGAGAGTCCTGGGAAGCCTGGCCATTGGTGGTTGTGATTGTATAAGATCAGCCAGAATGTTCTGTGGACATATTAGGAAATGAGAGGAGAGGGGATAGTATTTTCACCCCCATGGAAAGATCCATCTCATGGTGATAAATAGGGTCCACTCAAATGTCTCACTTTGCCCCAACTATCCCATTAGCTTAACACTTGTCATTAGCCATATGCCAGGCAAAGTGGAAGAAATAACAACACTCATCAGAAACAAAAAAAGTAGGGTGCCCAGGTGGTTTAGTCAGCTGCGCACCCAACTTCAGCTCGGGTCATGCTACCATGGTCTCACAGTTTGTGAGTTCAAGCCCCATATTGGGCTTGCTGCTGTCAGTGCAGAGCCTGCTTCAGATCCTCTGTCCCTGGCTCGCTCTTTCCATCTTCCATTCACACACACACTACATCTCAAGAATAAATAAATATATAAAAAAAAGTGATGGCTGGAGTAGAGGAGGATATATATATATGTGTGTGTGTGTATATATATATATATATCACACTAGATAACCTTTTCCACTTTCATGAGTTGCTTGGGCTGAACTTGGGGTTTGTCTGAGGCAGTGGGGCAAGAACAGAGACTGCTGTAATGGCCTTGAGAAAAAACCATCAGGTGTAACGATTCATGTAAAAGTTAGCTGTAAAATCTTTTATAATGGAAGGACCAAAGGTCCTGGGAAATAAGACCAATTCTTATTCTAAATTGGTGACATTCTTGGGAAGTATGTAGATGGCATATGAAGTTTGCTTCCTACAGTGGCTGTCTTGGGCAACTTCCTCATAAGGGTAGCTTAAAAAGTAAGGTGAAATATTTTTAGAATCCATTTGAAGGAATTGAAAGGCTACTAAGGAAGTGAACATTTGTTGGGCAAAGATCTAGAAGAAGGAAGAAGCCAAGAGAGATGAGCTAGTATTTGAGGTCACTTTTTCCCTTCAGAAAATAGCCCATTCTGAAAGTGAAAGCAGAAGCTGATGGCTTACTGATATGACGCACGGAGTCTTTTGAAGGACTCACCACTGATATGAAGTGATAAAATTTGAGTTTAGAGTCTGCAGAGGAGGATGGGCTTTGGTAAACCCCTGGACTTAAGATTCAGACTCTGAGAAGCTAGAGAGGTTTATAAGTAAGGGTGAGCTAGAAATAGTACTCAAAGTACTCAACAGTACTCAACGGACTAGAGCTCAGTTTTTAATCAACTCAATTCCTTATATATATTGGTTTCATATATGAAATAAAATCCTATTCACTTACAAAAAGCAGAATTCAAATTTAAAATGATGAGGTAATTTTCAGTAAAGCTAATAGATGAAGAAAATAACATAAAATTTAATGATGCTGTCATAAATGTTTTCAGGCTATACTAGATGTGATTATCCTTGGTTCTGCTGAGACTTACTAAGCCTGATCTTGCTGCCCTTTGTAAACCTGTGAGTTCACACCTGTGGTTATGGCTATGACTGACTAGATCAGGAATACATACCATTCCCAACAAGCACCGATCCATTGGCTCAGCCTCTCATATTCTCTTCTTTAGGAATTTGAACTAAAATATAATGAATCAGTCAGGAGGAAATAGGTGGGTATGAGATCTACAATGTCATGAAGATTTGAGGTAGATTGTCGTTTTACATGGTTTATATGTCAATAAGTCGGAAGTAAAAGGTGATTAACACAGAACAGCAGTAAGAAGTAACTCTGAGATGTGTCGTTCCCTAAGAGACAGATGGAGGAGCTTTTGTCCCCAAAGTTCTAAGACCAGAACCCATTTTCCCAGCTGTCTTTGCTCCACTTTTTGATGTCTACATTTAGGTACCTTTAAGACTCTTGAAACTTTGAAATAATCTTTCTTTTATTAAAGAAATATCATACAGGGGGCACTTGGGTGGCTCAGTGGGTTAAGCATCCAACTTCAGCTCAGGTCATGATCTCGTGGTAGTCTGTGAGTTCAAGGCCCATGTTGGGCCCTGTGCTGACAGCTCAGAGCCTGGCGCCTGCTTCAGATCCTGTGTCTCCCTCTCTGTCTGCCCCTCCCCTACTCATGCTTTGTTTCTCTCTGTCTCAATAATAAATTAAAACATAAAAAAAATTTTTTTAAGAAGAAATCTAGACAGAAGCACAGAGAAACTAAAAAAAAAAGTGGGAAATACAGAGAGAGACAAGTTAGCAATTTATGGCACAGTGAATAGGTCTAAAATACAAATAATTTTAGTCCTAGAGAAAGAGGACGGAAAAAGTGGCAGAAGCAATATTTTAAAATAGTGTTCAAGAATTTTCCTAAACTAATGAAAGACAAGGAGCCCCAATTCAAGAATGCTGCAAATACCTAAAGAAGACAAATAAAAACAACATGCAAGTAAAACTTCTGAAAAAACAATGACAGAAAATCTTAAAAAGCAGCCACATGTACAAGTAGAAATATAAAGTGCTGTAAATAAATTAAAAACCAATAATAACCTGAAGGCACTGGAGAGTGAGCAAAAACAGGCAGAATCTGAAGGTAAGTTGACACTTGGATTAAGAGAACGGCACCGAAAAAGTTTTCATTTTTTTTATAGCTTTTAATTTAGTTTAGCTCTTTAGCTTTAGGTATGCTGCAGTCTGCACCACATGGGGTGAGTAAAACTTTCATAGAAACCCTGCAGTCTTTCAAATAACCAGAAGACAGATTTCAGGACAACCACAGCCTCTAGAAAGTGAGGAGGAATCCCAGCAACAGAGCCAGAAGGGAGAAAGCCCAAGTTCTGAGTATTAACTCTGACTAAATATTCAGCTCATCCCTAAACCTGGCATATGGAGGACAGTTTGCAAGTAGCACAGCTGAAGCTAAAACTACTGAAATGAATTTTGAGGTGCCACATAATAGACAGAGTTTGCTATTTGAATCTAAGCAATTTAACCAACACTCTTTGGAGGAATTTAACAGACCCCAGAATTTCCACAACAAAACAGTTAGAATATTCCAGGATACAACCCCAACATACTTACCATAGTGAAGACCCCAGAAAATATAACCAAATCTCAAAACTATCAGCAGAGACTGGTCCTCAGGTGATCCAGACATTAGGCTTTGTAGATAAGAATTTTAAAGTGGACATTATAACGGTCTCAAATTACATAAGGGAAAACAGTTTTTATAAGGAAAAAGATTGGAGATCTCAAGAGAGAAATAAGAACTGTAAAATACAAGTGAGAATTCTAGGAGTAAAAAAAAAACACAATACCTGAGTATTAAACATTCATGGAGAAAGATTCCATATAAATGAAGATGGATTAATGGATATTAGTCCCATATGAAGAAGGGGGGGTGGGAATCTAAAAAATGAATGGAAGCTCATGCATCAATGGGACAACAGCAAAGATCTAACCAAAGACTAGAATTTCCCAAAATTTATTGCAACACATACATTTACAGATTTAAGAAGTTCAGGAGACCCAAAGCAAGATAAATATGAATAAAACCATGTGTAGTCAAACTGCTGAAATGAGAAAATCACAAAAGTAGCAGGGTTAGAAACAAACACTGTGTCTAGAAGAACAGCCCTTTAGGCAACCATCCCTCCTTATCAAACACAATGAACTTGAGAGGACCTTGGACCAATACCTTGTGGGCTATAAATTTATAATAAAGTTGTTAACCCAGAATTTCTATACCCAGGCAAAAATAAAGGCAAAGATCGTTTCAGATAACTGAAAAGCAAGAGAATGTGTTCTCAGCAGTTTTGCAGTCTGAGAAATATTAAAGGAAATTGTTCAGGCTAAATTGGAATCCTATCAGATATAAGTGGTGAAGAGCCAGGAAAAGTTAATAAAAGGGAAGCAATGGAGTAATCTAATTAATGAAAATAAGAAATAAGCAAATATGGTATATATAATATAAATGGTAAAATGGTACATGTAAACCCACATATATCAGTAATTTAGATTCATTGTAAATGCATGAATGACACCATTTAAAAGGCCAAGATCTTTAGAACAACACCATCCCACTAACTATATGCTGCCTACAAGAGGCAGATCTTAAATACCAAAATATTTAAATAATAGGGTAGATAAAGATAGGTCAAACGTTAATAAGGAGAAGGCTGGCAAAGCAATTCTAACATCAGACAAAGTGGATTTCAAGGCAATCCATGGTACTGAAGATAAAGTGGGATTTCTCATAACTATAAAGTGTTCATTCCATCAAGAAATTATAACAATTCTAAACCTATGAACCTAATAAGATGGCTTCAAAATGTAAGAAGCCAAAAGTGGCAGAACCAAAGTGAGTAATTGACAAATCTATACAGTTGGAGATTTTATCATCTCTTTCACTAACTGACAGAACAAAGCTGACAAATAGACATTAAAGATATTCAACATGTGAACAACCCAATTATCAAACTTGACCTAACTGACTTCTATAGCACACTGCTTTCAACAACTTTGAAACAGGCAATTTTTAAAAGTGTACACAAAACAATAAGTGAGTCCTAATAGATTTCCAATGGAGTACCAATACAGCAAAACTAAATATGAGCATAATTAGTTCCAGAAACATGCTTGTGATCCAAAGCACTTGTATATCAAAGTGCCTCATAAGAAATAATGGAAGCTCAGATGATTCATTCAACAACCCGAAAATAGTCATAAAAATTATTACAATACTGTAACATAATACAAAATAATCAAGAAAATACAAAATATAAAGAAAATAAATTAACCTACACTTACCTTTGAAACCCTTCATGGCTGGTGTGAAGGGGACAAGAGAGAGGAGGGTTATTATATATGATGAGTTTCACTATCACTAACAGAATCTCTGCTATCTATCGGCTCACTGGAATTTTCTTCTGCATGGGAGCCATTTTATACACTTGCACGGATGTTGACTACAGTGAAGTATTAATAAACTCTTGTTATACACTGTATCTAATGTAACTGGCAATAAGGTGGCAGAGGAAAGGGTCTATATCTTCAGGCAGCCTGACCTAGAAGGAAGCAAAGCATTCCTAAGCCTACTCTTGTAAGGCAAAGCAGAGGATTATCCATAGGTGCTTTGAACGGACAAAAATACACCAGTGCTGGTTGTGGTCACCTTCCAATATTCTGAAAAATCACTGATTTCTGCCAAACACTGTGGCCTGAGATTGAGCATCTGAATGTGGGAGATGATCACACACCATCCCACAGAGAGGGAGAGAGGAGTCACCAGCTCAACTGGATCATGTGACACTTGGCATCACATACTCTTTGTACTGCACGATGTTGCTCTTTTATCAAGTTAAAATTTATTAGAAATGTTTGCTTATCTTGCAGAACACGCTAAGAACAAGTTGCGATCCAAAGTTTTACTGTAATGGTCTCAGAATTCAGGATAGCAATTACCCTTGGGAAAGAGGATAAATGGCTGGAAGAAGACAGGAAATGGGCATCTGGAATGCTGATTATGTGCTGATTATGTGCTGATTATGTTTCTCAATCTGGGTGCTGGCCACATGGCCATTACTGTGTGCAAATGTACTGCAGTCTACTTCCGTGCACTTTCCTAAAGTTCTGCTTAAGGAGTTAAGAACAACAGCCTTTTTATAAAGCAAAATAAAGCAAAACTTCAAGCCTACATGTCCCTACTGTAAGAGTTGCCATGGGAGGGCAACTGAGCGGCCACTTTGCTGTGGAGAGCTGCGAGCACTGACAACCCCCACCTGCAAACCTGGAACGACCCGAGCCATTTGAAAAGCACCAGCAGCCATTTTATTGCAGGCCAGATAACAGATCCAGGACTGACGACCCCCACTCTCCAATCTGGACTGGCTCAAACTGGAATGCCTCACCATGGAACTTCAGCATCCCCCTCCCCACCGAAGTGAACAGCCAATTGAATCCTGCCACCGTCCAAAGATGCCCTTACTTGGCTATCTGCCCACCTGAGCTCAAAGCCAGAACTTTTGCACCCATAAAACACCTTGCTCTCCCATACCAGGCGCAACTTCCCTGACTCCCCGCTCCAGAGTCACGGAACCTCGCCCGGGAATTGCAGACTCCAATAAAGGCCTTCTTGGCTCCATAACTTGGTCTCTGTCTTTCCTCTTGCCTCTGCCTCCATCTATCAAACCTTACACCTACCAATGAGTTCTTCTGAACATTTAAGGAACAGATAACACTAACACTTTGAGTCTTGTTTAATAATACCAGTATAGCATAGGAACTTTACAAGAAAAGTCTTGTAGGTTGATTCCTTCTGTGACGTAGGTGCAAAAATCCTAAATGATCGAATTGAATTGAGCAAAAAACTATGAAGATCATCAAATTGGGTTTATTCCTGGAATGAAAAGTTATTTTCACTTTTGAAAATCAATCAATGCAATCTACCATATATGTAAAATAAGAAAAAGTCATATCATAAATATAATCATAATAAAGATTTCATATGACTAAGCATCTGAGATTCATTAATTGTGCATCTGATGATTCGTACAGTGAATCACCCGACTAGTGCACATTAGAATCCCAGAGAGACATTTCCATCCTCACCCTAAAATGGCTAACGTGAAAAATCAAATGACTGACAATAGCCAGTTGGGGTGAGGGCATGGAGCAACTGAAACTCACGCCTGGCTAACACAGTGCACTTTGGTACAAATACTGTGGAAGTCGGTGGTGTTATCTACTAAAGTTGAACATACACATACTGGCAATAGACATTTCCCCACTAGGTATACACTCATCAGAGACAAGCTTGCATAAGGGCACCAAATGACACAGAAATCAATGTTCAGGGCATACTACCTGCAACAGCATACATGATTTTATAATTCTGATGTAAAAAAGAAAGAAATGAGTTCTTCTACTTATATACGTTTCAAAAACAGAAAAGCTAATTTAGAGTGTTATGAGCCAGGACAGTGGTTACCTCTGAGTGAGAGGGAAGGAGTGATCATTTGCAGAGAGAATTGGTGGGAGGTGAAGTTTTAAGGTTCTCGTCGTGACTTGTTTTAGGATGATGATTATACAGATTTCTACACAGTGTGATAACTTATGGAGCGGTACACTTAATATTAGTGCCTTTTAAAAAATATATGTATTCTACTTCAACAAAAGAACTTATATTAACATGATAACATAGGAAAACCATCCATTTTGCGGAAATTCTAAAATCTTTGAATACATACAAATAGTGTTTCGGCTCTTGTTCTGAAAGAGCAATAATTTATTCTATGAGTGTATAAACCCTAACATAGCTATAGATTGGTCTGTAAAGCATCCATATAAATTCCTTGGCTGCCAGTGACCTCAAGGACCAGAGGATTTAGGAAAATCCTTTATGGGGCAGGGCTTTAGGACGAGGCTCAGTTAACAAATACCCATTGGGAACTCTCATGCTTCTCCTCTGCTGGCCGGGAGAGGATGCTTTGTGGATCGCAAGTATTGACGTGTGAAAAGTTTGCCACCAAAGTAATCGTAGGTAACATCTGCAGAGGCTTTCTATGACCCAGGCTCTGTCCTAAGAATTTTGTAGGCAGTTAGTCACCAGTCCTCAGTACAGCCTCATTGTTCTCATTACACAGATGAAAAGATCAGAGGCACAGACTGGTTTAACAGTTTCTCCAAGGTCCCAGAGAAGTGAAGAGACAAGATTCGAACCAAGCAATCTGGCCACAGAGCCTGTACTCTTAACTTCTAACTGCACACCTCCTCCAGACTAATTAACGGCTCCCCAAACTGCCATATATACTCAGTAACAACACAGAAGGAATACAACTTTTTACTCACTGGAAGAATGTTCTTCCCACCCAAAGAAAATATATATATATATTTTCCTCCGCTGGCTGCGGTTAGAAACTCATCTATGTGAAAAGCCCTTGCTTTGGCAGCTTTGCAATAAAAAACTCTTCCTTCTGCCTAGGAAAGCAGGAGGCTTGGAATTAGGGGAGGCTGCTGACCAACAAGAAGCTTCTGACCTCGGGAAAACTTGGCTGTGACTATGAGTAACACGATCTATTTTTGGAAGCAGCAGGAATCCTCTCTTTGCAAAACTCTGTTCTGCTCACGACCGTGTCTGTTTCAAACACCCTAATTCCCTAGGAAGAAGGGAGATTATAGACTGCCTATCATTTGGTAGCATTAGACTTTTCTCGGTGAGATTCCATTCAGGATATTTTTTGTTAGCGCCTCTTGGTTTTTATTTATCTTTTTATGTGAAGACACATGAGATTATAGGAATTCGTTTTTGTGTTTTTCCAAAGAGCAACTGGGCCAATGTGGGACCCAGCAATCCAAATTTTGACACCCTCTCCTTTCCTTTAAGCTCTTAAGAGTGTTCGACATTTCTGAAGTTTCAAATTTCTGCTTGATCTGACTTCATCTTAGAGTATGTGAAAGCTAGTTACTTCTTCAAATTAAGTTCTAAGCAAGTAAATGGAAAGTGTCCAAGGAATTCACTAATAGCTAAAATATTACGTATCGTATCATTATGACTCATGTCTTCCTGTCAACGTGTTTCTGGAAACGCTTGACTAAAGAAAGTGATTTGAGACAAGTAGCACCCGAACACGGCTTAGATGGTTCAGGGGTGCCGGGCTGTCTGGGAACTCTGATTCCAACCCAGGTAACTACTGGGTGTTAACAGATGGCAAAGCGTTTCTTTGCTGGAACAAAACTCGACTGAAGCCAACATGAATTGTCGTAAGCACTGCAGTGTTTCCCCTTGTCCGGACAGCGATCTGAGTGTGCGGAGCCTGCTGCAAATGCCTCCTCTCATCTCGTGCAACTTAATTATATGAATACAAATTTTAAGGATGCTCTTAGATGCCGATTTGGTGCCACTGAAACTCATTTTTTAATGTTAGTCATTGACGAGGGAAAGGGGAGGTATAGAAATGCCAAGTTTACAATGGCCAGCACTTCCTGGACTTCCAGTTTCTGTTTCTTGGAGAGGATCTGGTTCCAAATCTCTCAGTGAGACAGATTTGGGTTCTGTTGTTTTGCTATTTGATTCCCACACTGTGGCACCAACCAACCACAGAGGACTGGAGTGCTTTGCTTATTTTTCTGACTTTGTGATTAATAAGATTTTGTGTCCTTCCGTAACATTAAAACTTTTTTTATCAAGGTAATATATGAACATGGTTGTGGACTGTATAATTCAGGAAGGATTCTGATGAAAACCAGGTCGCCTGTACCACTCATTTTCAGCTCAGTTCACTCCTTGTTATGTTTTTGACATCCAAGCTATTTCTCTTGTTGCTCAATGGTTTGTTCTCTGATTTGTCTGTTTACTGCTGAATCATTTCATTCAGTTGGTTTATCATGATCTTTCTCTTCAGTGTTTTAGGTCTTAATCAACTCAGTGATGTTCTGCCAAAAAGTCTGCAAATTCACAGCTTTTCTTGAACCTATCAGAGAGCTGAGGTTGTAGGTCGACCAAGGAAGTTGAAATCTAAGGGAAGACAGACACCTCCAAGGAGGACGGGGCCGTAAGCACCTGCTTGGCGAGAACAGACGCTACTGGATGGATGGAAGCTGGCAACAAGGATCTCACTAAGATTCTTAACAAGTTGCTAAAGGCTGAGTGTGAGTAATGTAAGAATATAGAACCCATTGGAGCAACGATATTTGTTTCCATTTGCACGTTCTTCACTAGACTCCCTTGTGCTCACCGGACAGGCTGGGGACAGGCTGGTGAGGACCGTGTGTGCCAATACCCACCCAACACTGAGTTTAGGGAAGCACCTCTTACAGAGCGAGCCTGCTCTTTGGGGGAAGAGGTTACCTCGCCCCTCAGGCTGCTCCCCCTACAAACACAACCCCGAGGAGTGGCCAGGAGAAGGGGGGAGAGCCTTGCTCGCACTCACACCCGGTAAGAACTTGCAGGCACCCACATGGCGGATCGCCTCTGCCATCAAGGTCAAGGGCCAGTGTCTGAGGACCCGGCCCAGGGAGTTCTTCCGCTGAATGGGGAAGATCCTTCCTCTGCCCATCACGCCTCCGCCACGGGCTTGCTGTTCAGGACAGAAGGGAAGTGAAACCTTGGAACCTGCCCATTCTGTTC
>NC_043700.1:154621048-154632027 GCF_006229205.1 Suricata suricatta | reverse complement strand
ACACCCGGTAAGAACTTGCAGGCACCCACATGGCGGATCGCCTCTGCCATCAAGGTCAAGGGCCAGTGTCTGAGGACCCGGCCCAGGGAGTTCTTCCGCTGAATGGGGAAGATCCTTCCTCTGCCCATCACGCCTCCGCCACGGGCTTGCTGTTCAGGACAGAAGGGAAGTGAAACCTTGGAACCTGCCCATTCTGTTCTGAGAGGCTGGAAGAGGTAAGGAGGGAGGAGCAGGAGGGCAGAAGGGAGACGATGAGACCAGGGTCCCCCGATGCGGGGGAGATGAGGCCAGGGAAGTGCTGAGGGGATCAGTCAGGACTCTGGGAGGGAGGCTGGGGGATGGGGGCTGGACGCTTGCTTTCCAGAGCTGCTCTTTGTACCATGTGGTGTGGCTCAGACGCAGACAGTCCCACAGGGCCCCAGAAAGGGGTGTGACCTGACTTAGGTGCCTCCCCAGACTCCTCTGGCCACGTGGACCCTTCCCATCCTCTGCCACTAGCTAGCCGAATATCACTGCCCGTAAGCCTTACTTTCTTCATCCACATAATAGGCTTAAGAACGGCACCTATCCATCATGTAACCACTTTGTGCCTCTGGTGCCTCATCTGCAAAATGAAAATAATAATATTACCCATGTATTCCCTCTACCCCACTTTATTGTTAAAATTGATATACAGACTGTTTAAGGTATACTGCGTAATGGCTTGACATACATATTCTGAAATGATCATCACAGTAACTTCAGTTAACATCTATCATCTCATATAATATCACTTATTCCAAATGATCACTGGAAGGATTAGGTGAATAACATGAATAAAGCACTTAAAACAATGCCTGGTGCTAAAAGGTACCATGTAAGTGTGTTATTGTTACTCTATTTTCAAATTAGATTTGCTTCATCGAAGTTTCTTTGTGAAGCATAGAGCTTAGGAAGTGAATATATTTAAGTGTCATGGAATTGTAGCCTTTTATTTATTTACTTATTAAATATAATTTATTGTCAAATTGTCTTACACGCAACACCCTGTGCTCATCCCGACAAGTGCCCTCCTCAGTGCCCACCGCCCATTCCCCCTCACCCGCACCCCCCATCAACACTGTTTGTTCTCTGTATTTAAGAGTCTCTTATGGTTTGCTTCCCTTTCTGTTTGTAACTATCTTTTCCCCCCTTCCCTTTCCCCGTGGTCTTCTATTCAGTTTATCAAGATCCACATATGAGTGAAAATATATGGAATCTGTCTTTCTCTGACTGACTTATTTCACTTAGCATAACACCCTCCAGTTCCATCCACATTGCTGCAAAAGCCAAGATTTCATTTTTCTCGTTGCCAAGTAGTATATGTAAACCACATCTTCTTATCCATCCATCAGTTGATGGACATTTAGGCTCTTTCAAAAGGTTTAGACTAGATTATTATTTTTTTAATCCATTTCATCTCTAAAAAGCTACAATTTGGAAATTATGGAAAATAGCCAAATTGTAGCCTTTTAGAGATGAAATGGATTTTTAAAATAATTAATCTAGTCCAAACCTTTTGTGTTTTAAGTGGCAAAACAGGCTCTGAGGGGCATGTCCAAGATTATCCAGGCCATAATGGCAGGGCTGGGGCTAGAGTCCAGTCCAGACCTCTGCCCAGTTTGCCACACTGTGCTCCATACGTATCAAATATGGCACCAATGTGCCAATGGCTGTGATTAAGCCAAAGTCTTTCCCACAACAGTCAAGCTCGGGTCCAGAAGGCAACACAGAAGCTTAAAGACAGAATTTGGAAATTACCCCCAATGCCAGCACCATCCTCCGTCTTTGGCTTTGGAATACCTATTGAAAGCTGGTTCTTTAATCTCATAATATCAAGAGATGTTAGTTACATAGCTCCCCCTCTGTGCTCCACCCCTTGCCCAGAATTCTAGGGATCGTATACGAAAGTTCCTTTAATTCTTCCCAAATGAACTCTCTCTGTACCATGCCTTAATTCTCCCTAAGAAGTCTCTTGTGCAGGGAGAGTTTATATAATATTCCGCTAAGGTCAAACACAGTTCTCTTTTGGCACCTGATATTAGTCATCAATCTTTGAACTCTGCTTTTACAGCCTGCTGAGCTAAAACATGGAAAACTGTGGGTCTGTTAGAGTGCTTTTTGCAAAACCTCTCTTCCATTCTTTCCTTTTTTTTGCCACTGTTGCCTTCCCAAATCGGACCCTTTTCGCTTCCTGGTGATTGAAAAGGGGTGCAATAGTGCATTGGTTAGAAGGGTCGTTCGGAGGGAGACCTGGCCCTAGCTCTGTCACTGATGTGCAGGGAGGTGTTTCTGGGGAAGTTCCTTAATCCCTAAGCAGACCCATGCTAGAGCTGGCTCAAACTGGCACTGGGGAACAAATTTTGTGCATCTTTTCCCAACTCTTTTTTTGGTGACTTCTTGTCGGCAGCTTGAAATTCACCTTGGGGATGTTTTACACCAGGGACGCTGGCAAACGCTACAAATTAGCATCCCCCTCCCTCCAGCATTTGCCAGCACACCTGTGCCTCTAAGCCTTCCTTCTTCATCCACGTGGTGGGAATGATGATAGTATTTACCTCCAAAGAGCTGCCGTGAGAGTTAAATGAGAGAACGTACAGGCACATCTCAGAGACCTTGCGGGTTTGGTTCCAGATTGCTGCGATCAAGCAAACAGTGCAATAAAGCAAGTCAAATGAACATATTGGTTTCCCAGTGCCTATAACAAGTATGTTTACACTATACTGTGGTCTATTAAGTGTGCAATAGCATTATGTCGAAAATCAGTGTACATACCTGAATTTAAAAATATTGCTAGAATGCTAACCCTCATATTAGCTTTCAAATCATAGTCTTTTTGCTGATCTGGGGGTCTTTCCTAGAGGTGGAAGGCTGCTGCCTGATCAGCGCGATGGTGGCTGAAGGTGGTGGTGGCTGTGGCAATTTCTTCAAATAAGTCAGCAATGACATTTTCCGCATCCATGGACTCTTCCCTTCACCAACGGTTTCTCTGTTGCACGTGATGCCGTTGGATAGCATCTTCCCCACAGCAGAACTTCTTTCCAAATTGGAGTCAGTCCTCTCAAACGCTGCTGCGGCCTTATCAGCAAAGTTTATGTAATATTCTCTGTTCTAACTCCTCTGTGTCATTTCACCAGTCTTCACGGCATCTTCCCTGGGAGTAGATTCCATCTCGGGAAACCGCTTTCTGGGCTCATCCCTGAGAAGCAGCCCCTCCTCTGTTCACGTTTTGTCCCGAGACCGCAGCAGTTCTGTCACACCATCAGGCCCCGCTTCTCAGTCTAGGTGTCTTGTTGTTTCCACCACATCTGCAGGGAGCTCCTCCACGGAAGTCCTGAACCCTGCACAGTCCTCCGTGAGGGTCGGGATCAACTCCTTCCACACTGCTGTTCATATTGATATTTGTACCTCTCCCCATGAATCGTGGATGTTCCTAATGGCATCTAGAATGGTGGGTCTTTCCAAAAGAGTTTCAATTTACTTTTCCCAGATTAATCAGAAAAATTGTTTACGGCAGCTCTAGCCTTACAAAATTCTTAAATATTTCTTAACTAAAATAAGATATGAAAGTCAAAGTTACTCCTTAATCCATGAGCTAAAAAATTGATGTTGTGTTAGCATGCATGAAAACACATTAACCTCATTATATGTCTCCGTCAGAGCTCTTGGGGGACCAGGTACCTTGTTGACAGGCAGTAATATTTTTAAAGGAAATTTTTCTGAGCAGCAGATCTCAACAGTGGGCTTAAAATATTCAGTAAACCATGTTGTCAACAGACGTGCTAACATCCGGGCTTTGTTGTTTCATTTACAGAGAACAAGCAGAGTAGATGCAGTGTAATTCTCTCTCTTTTTTTCAACATTTATTTACTTATTCTGAGAGAAAGCAGGGAGCAAGAGAGAATGGGGGAGGGGCAGAGAGAATCCTGAAGAGGCTCCTTGCTGCCAGCACAGAACCCCATGCAGGGCTTGAACTCACAGGCCGTGGGATCCTGACCTGAGCTAAAACCAAGAGTCAGACACTTAACTGACTGCGCCACCCAGGTGCCCCAATTGAGCATAATTCATAAGGGCCCTAGGATTTTTGAAATGCTAAACGGGCATTGGCTTCACCCTAAAGTCACCAGCTGCACTGGCCCCAAAACAGTCAACCTGTCCTTTGTAGCTTTGAGGCCAGGCCTTGACTTCTCTCTAACAATGAAAGTCCTAGATGCAGGGTCATCACAAGACTTTGATTTGTAAAAAATACGGTATCTGCAAAGTGCAATAAAACAGCTCAACAAATTGAGGTATGGCTATGTGTAAAATACCCAGGAAGCATCTGGCACAGAGCGCTCCTTGAGGTTGCTGTTATTATCTGCCTCCTAACTAGCCTAGTCCCTCCTAGCTATTTCTGTTCTAGCCCATCACTCATTCACTCAACAAACAGTATATTCAGCAATTCCATGCTCCATCCTCCCTACATCAATTTTCTCATGTTTTCCTACGGCCTAAGATAACTTTTCCCCAACTCAACCATACTGCAGACGTATTCTGAATTATCGACTCTGTGAATGAGTGAGGAGGACAGAAGATCTGAGTGAAAGGAAGGAAACTCTAGAGTAAGTGTAGCTGTAAAAGCCTGCTGCACTACCTCGGAGACTAGTCTTTATTCCCGCCTCTTTCACTAACTCTTTACTGCCCTGGCACTGTGGCATTCTCCACAGCCCTCTGTTTACGCATCTACAAAGCATGAGCAGCCGCACCTGTGTTTGTGCATGAAGAGAGGTGCAGGTGCACGCACACACACACACGCCGCCACCACCACCCAGCGTGGGCAGGATTCTCAAGTTTAAACCAGATGGTGGTCAAAGCCTCTCCAATGGAAGGTGCTGCCTGCCATTCAATTCTTCTGGAATGTTCTCCAGGCATTTTGCTGTCTATTCTACTTCCTGTTTGGCTTCCAGCTTTCTTGTCTGTCAAGATCATCACCTCCTGGTGGAAGAAGGGAAAGGAGGTTACACTGAGCCTGTGCCCACAAGATGCCAAAAAGCCATGGAGCCTGAATGTGTACAAAAACTCACTTTTTCCTGAACTAGCCGGTTATTTCTTTGGTTTGCTGGCTTCAGAATGTCTGCGTTGTGATTTGCTGCAAGAGTGGAGGCAGGAAGCTGAAACTGTTAACTGTCTTTACTTTCAAGGTTTACAAGGCTAATTATTTATGCCAGGGCTCCACACACCCCCTTGCAAAGAGGGAAGGGAGAGGTGTTTTTCCACGCACTCTCTCCAACTTCTCTTTGCCCACATCCTTACCACAGCTTACCTGGCTCTTCCCTGATCTTCCCGCTGGCCAGCTGCTGGCTCCCTCCTCCTGGCGCCCCCTACACCCATAAACCTTGCCTAGATCACTTGGGTTTTCCTAGCTAACGGGCTCCAGATACAGACAAATCTCCTCCCTCCTCAGAGTCTGGAAGATTTCAGGAGGAGCTATTAGGAGCTTAAAGGGCAAGCTGGTATTGAGCTGCTATTCACCAGTATGATTGTACTTGTCATAAAGATATTAAAATGTTGTGCATTACATCATCTCATGTAGAGAAAAACTCTAAAGATTCTGCCCAGCCCCCCCCCCAAAAAAACCCCTGTTAGATGTATTAAAATTCAGTAAAGTTGCAAATTATGAAATCAACATGCAAAAAAAAGTAGCATTTCTATACAGTAATAGCAAAATATCCAAAAAACAAATTAAGAAAACAGCCCCATTTATAATAGCAAAATGATAAAATACTTAGGAATAAATTTCACCAAGAGTTTAAATATCTGCACACTGAAAACTATAAAACATGATGAAAGAAATTAAAGAAGCCACAAAACAATAGAAAGGTATCCTTTGTTCATGGACCGGAAGAATTAATAATATTAAAATGTCCTACTCAAAGTGATCTACAGATTCAGTGCAATTCCTTCCAAAATGCCAATGGAATATTTTTTCTGGAAATAGAAATAACAATTCTAAAATTCAGTAGAACTTCAAAAGACCCCAAGTAGTCAAATCAATCTTGCACAAAAAGAACAAAGCTGGGGGCATCACACTTTCTGATTTCAAAATTTACCACAAAGCTATAGTGATCAAAACGGTACGATGCTAGTATAAAAACAGACATATGGATCAGAATTGAGTCTAGAAATATGTCCATGTATGTACAGTCAGTTGATCTTTGACAAAAGTGCCAAGAATACACAAGGGGAGGAAGGAGTGTCTCTTCAATAAATGTGCTGGAAAACTCGATAGTCATGTGCAAAAGAATCAAGCTATACCCTTATCTCACCATATACAAAAATCACTTAAACATAAGACCTGAAACTATAAAACTACTAGAAGAAAACATAGGAGAAAAACTTCTTGACATTGGTCAGGGCAATGACTTTCTGGGTTTGACCCCACAAGCACAGGCAACAAAAGCAGAAAGAAATAAATGTGATTGCGTCAAACCGAAAAGCTTCTGCATGGCAAAGGAAACAGTCAACAGTGTAAAGCGACACTCCACAGAACAGGAGAATATATTTTCAGACTATATATCTGATAAGGGGTTAATATTCAAGATACATAAGGATCTCAAAGAATGCTATGGCAAGAAAATAGGTAACTATTAAAAAAGTCAACATAGCTAAATAGATATTTCTCAAAAAGAAGGCATTAAAAAATTCATTTGTCTTCTCTGGAAGATAAATTTTAAAATGCTCCTCATCAGGGTGCCTGGGTGGCTCAGTTGGTTAAGCGTCCAGCTCTTGATGTCAGCTCAGGTCATGTCCTCAAGGTTCATGGGTTCAAGTCCCGAATCGGGCTCTGTGTTGACAGTGAGGAGAACATGCTTGGGATTCTCTCTTTCTCCCTCTCTCCCTTTCCCTCCCCGACTTGTGCTCTCTTTCTCTTTCAGAATAAATAAGCTTAAATAAATAAATAAGATGCCCAATATTACTAATCATCAGGGAAATACAAAGCAAAAGCACAATAAGCCATCACCTCACACCTGTTGGAATAGCTATTATCAGAAGGACAGCAAGTGAAGGCTGAGATGTGCAGACAGGGGAACCTTGTATGCTGTTGGTGGGAATATAAATACCCCCATTATGGAAAACAGTATGGAGGTTCCTCAAAAATTAAAAATAGATCCATGTATTCTGATCTTGTAATCCTCCTCCTGGATATACATCCAACGGAAAGGAAATCAGGATCTCAAAGAGATATCTGCCTTCCCATGCCCATTGTCACATTATTCACGATAGCTAGGATCAACTTAAGTGTCTATCCACAGATCAGTGAATAAAGCAAATGTGGTACATGCACACACAGATATGATTCAGCCTTGGAAAATAAGGAAATCCTACTATTTGAGACCACATGGATAAACCTGAAGGACATCATGCTGAGTGAAATAAGACCAAATACTGCATGATCTCACTTCTATGTGGTATCTAAAAATGTCAAACAGAAGCAAAGAACAGAATGGCGGTTGCAAGGGGGTGAGGGGTGGGAGGAGGTGATGTTGGTCAAAGGGCACAAAGTTGCAGGTATGCAGAATGACTACGTTCTGGATCCAGCACACAGCGTGGGGACTATAGGTAATCATGCTGTTTTGGAAACTTGAGAGCGTACACACCTCCCCAAGTGCCGTGAAAGCCCCCCACCAAAGGCAGAGCAAGTGCTGAAGCAGAAGGTGAACTCCAGACCCCTGCCCCACACTCAGCAACCATCCATTTGACCAATTGGTTCTTATCTTTAAAAGAGTTGACTATTGGGGCGCCTGGGTGACTCAGTCGGTTAAGCGTCTGACTTCAGCTCAGGTCATGATCTCACGGTTCGTGGGTTCAGGCCCCGCATCAGGCTCTGTGCTGGTGGCTCAGAGCCTGGAGCCTGCTTCGGATTCTGTGTCTCCCTCTCTCTCTGACCCTCCCCTGCTCACGCTGTCTCTCTCTCTCTCTCTCTCTCTCTCTCTCTCTCTCTCTCTCAAAAATAAATAAAACATTAAAGGAGTTGACTATCACCTCACGCTGAGGGGAAAAATAAGATTACATGTTCCAGAGTTCAGATTCCTACTTTGAAGTCAAGAGTGGCCAGAGACTGTCAGGCTTCCATGGGCTGGGGGACACATCTGCGCTCCCCCCACGCCCCCATCTGCCCCCGTGTCCTGGGTAAACCCCCTTGGGTGCTGAGGCCAGAGACGCTCCACTCCTCCTTTTCTGTCTCTTGCTTAGAACCCGGGCCCCTTTCTAGAAGCATGAGATGCCTGGCCCAGTGGTTTCCAAACAGCCCTGAGGGGCAGGGCCCGTCTGTGAAGAGGGTCTTTTGAGCCTGCTAAGAAGATATGACACATGCAAGAGATATGCTTTTGTGGAACGACTTGTGTTGTGTTGTGTTTTCATAGAAGAAAATGGTGGCGTCCTTTACTTTTTAAAATATTTTTATTGTGAAATACACATAACATTTTCCATCTTAACCATTTTTAAGCGGATAGCTCAGCAGTGTTATGTATGCTCACACTGCTAGGCAACCTGTCTCCAAAAAATGTTGCGGTCATACAGAACTGGAACTCTGTATCCATTAAACAACTCCCATTCCCCCCTTCCCTCAGCCTCTGGCAGCCACTCTTCTACTTCTGGTGTCTGCGAGTTTGACCACTCTAGGTACCATTTATGTATCAATGGACATTTAGATGGCTTCTACCTTTTAGCGACTGGGAATCATGCTGCTATGAGCGTGAGTGTTAAGACCTCACTCTCAGTTCTTTGGGGTATGTCTTCAGGAATAGAGTAGCTGGATCAGAGAGTAATCTTCGTTTTAATCATTTTATTGTAGACCAGTCAAGTTTCTGTACCTTGTTCATCATTCATGGCCCTGGGGCGCAGATTCATCTCATAAGGCAGAATTTCCAAGAGATAATATCACAGCATCACTCATAAAATCCAGCCTAGATAATATACATAGAGATGAAGCCACGTATCAGTGGCTGGTTTTGGAACCAGTAAGAACGTGAGGAGATGAGTTGGTGTGTCCTTTCAAATGTTGTTATCTTGAAGGCTGTAAACATATTTTAATGACTTCGAGAACGCATTCCTGTGAACAATTCCCCGGGCAGTCGGTCGCAGTGCATTCAGAATGGATGTGATTTCTGGAAATAGCTGAAAGTGATTCAGAGCCACATCTGGTGAAGATGATTGGAACCACGCAGGGAAATGCTAGTTTCATCAAAAAAGAAGCTATGGCTACAAAACAGGATAGCTGGCTTGTAAACCTTTCTGAAGGCGATTCCAAGAGGAATTCAGAAATATTTTGAGCGATGAAAGCATTCCTTGTAGAAGTGGGTAGGTGCACACCTTGACGGCGCTGGGGGGAAGCTGTACGTGTTCACTCTGCTGTGAATGTTTGGGGGGCGGGAGAAGCAAAAAGAAAAACATGGCTTCCCAAGGATCCCTCATAACTTACCCTCTTGGGACACCAAACGCAAGGTGACAACTCAGAGGCCCTATCTTGGCCCACACTCGGGTTTTCTTTGGCTTGCAGAGTATTTTTCTTAAAATACTCTGAGTATTTAAAGGGGGAGATTAATATTTTTTGGTCTTAATTTCTGGCTAATGAAAAAATCAGCAGAATTATGCCCTATTAGCAGGCATCCTTGACAGCCAGACTGCCTGAGTCTGAGTCCCAGCTCTGCCCCATTTGACTCCTTTGACCTTGGAGTTCCGTAACCTCCCTGTGCCTCAGGGTTCTAACTCCCTAAGGAGTTTTTTTTCTCATTTGAAAAAGAGGGATAATAATCGTACCTCATAAAGTTCTTGTGGGCTTAAAATGAGGCTTTCTCTCTGCCTCAATGGTGAAAGCTGGGAACACTGTGTCCTCTTTTCTGCAGGGGGCGACAGTGACTGGCCTGTGGATCCAGGGCACACACGCCCCACTGCACACGGTTCCCAGACCGTCCGCTTGGCTCGTGTCCATTACCTGCCCGGCCCTTGTGGGCCTGTGTAGTCTGCGTCGTGCCTTAGAATTGTGGAGCCAGTCGAGCAGAAACATTTCAAGATAAAGAAAGAATTCCCTCCCCTTCACAAAGTCCATGGAGGGTCGATTCCAGTGCTCCCAGACCTGCACTCCTGGCCTGCAGCAAAGGCTCCTGCCAGTGCGCCAGTGAATTCTAACAGGGCACCAGCTGGCTCACAGCACACGGGTGTGCAGAGCAAGTAGAATTTCTTTCTTTATCTTTTACAGGTATTCTTTGTGGGATAGCAGGGGCCACTTAGACTTACCATATAACAAATAATGAAATAAATGAAATAAGTGAAAAATATTTACATTTCTTCTGATGTTAATTGTGTTCTCTTTGTTTACTATTTTAATCTGTTGAAAAGTAATTGAACTCTCCATCAGGAATGGGTGAAGCAGGGGCGCCTGGGTGGCTTAGTTGGTTAAGCGTCGGCTCAGGTCATGATCTCACGGTTCGTAGGTTCGAGCCCTGCCTCAGGCTCTGTGCTGACTGCTAGCTTGGAGCCTGGAGCCTGCTTTGGATTCTGTATCTCCCTTCCTCTCTGCCCCTCCCCTAGTCATGCTGTCTCTCTCTCTCTCAAAAATAAATAAAACATTAAAAAAGGAATGGTTGAAGCAGTCTTCTGGACTGACTTCGCTCTGATTTTTGTTTTCTCTCCCCTCATTTCTTCCAGCTGGTATCTGGGTACATGAGGGCCATCCTCTGTCTCCAAGACCTTGGGGAGAAAGGATTCTCGCTTTGCAGGAGGTGGTCTTGGACCGCCCAGTAGCCACTCACCTCGTTGTCGTTCTTGGTCACTTGACTTGGCTTTGTCAAGGTCTGTCTGTCCCTCACTGCTGCCACCCCTCCCCCACCACGCAGGCAATCACAGATGCTTAGGTCTGACTGCCCCCCCCCCCCCCCCCCCCCCCCCCCCCCCCCCCCCCCCCCCCCCCCCCCCCCCCCCCC
>NC_043700.1:154619332-154620948 GCF_006229205.1 Suricata suricatta | reverse complement strand
ACACCCGGTAAGAACTTGCAGGCACCCACATGGCGGATCGCCTCTGCCATCAAGGTCAAGGGCCAGTGTCTGAGGACCCGGCCCAGGGAGTTCTTCCGCTGAATGGGGAAGATCCTTCCTCTGCCCATCACGCCTCCGCCACGGGCTTGCTGTTCAGGACAGAAGGGAAGTGAAACCTTGGAACCTGCCCATTCTGTTCCGAGGGACCAGAAGGGGTGAGGAGGGAGGAGCAGGAGGGCAGAAGGGAGACGATGAGACCAGGGTCCCCCCGATGCGGGGGAGATGAGGCCAGGGAAGTGCTGAGGGGATCAGTCAGGACTCTGGGAGGGAGGAGTCGCCTCAGACACGGCCCCTTCCCGCACAGATCCTGGGCCCCTAGGCCAAGAAGCAGACTCAACCATGCAGTGAGGTTAGGGGATGGGGGCTGGTCGCTTGCTTTCCAGAGCTGCTCTTTGTACCATGTGGTGTGGCTCAGACGCAGACAGTCCCACAGGGCCCCAGAAAGGGGTGTGACCTGACTTAGGTGCCTCCCCAGACTCCTCTGGCCACGTGTTTCTGGGCCCTTCCCATCCTCTGTCCTTCTTTTCTCATCCTGGCCACTTTGTTACCTTAGCTGGCAGCCACATGGCCTGAGCTTAAAACTGGCCCTAGGCTGGGTGGCTCAGTCAGTTAAGCGTCCAACTTTGGCTCAAGGTTATGATCTCGCGGTTTCTGAGTTCGAGCCTCGCTTCGGGCTCTGTGCTGACGGCCCAGACAGAGCCTGGGGCCTGCTTCAGATTCTGTGTCTTCCTCTCTCTCTAACCCCTTCCTTGCTCATGCTCTGTCTCTCGGTCTCTCTCTCTGTCTTTCAGTAGTGAATAAACATTAAATTTTATTTTTTTTAAAAAACAGCCCCAGCCTGTGCTATTGACCTTAATCTCTAACTCTGTGAAATGCGGCCCTAGGGAGTCATTGCTCTGAAGCCAGAACCCTACCATTTTCAAGTTCAGATGCAACACACCTTGACACAGATTTGGCTTCTCCCAGTGCTGCGCGAAGGAGCTGGGAACGCGACCTAGAAGGGCAGAAGAGTTTGACTTGGGGAGGGAAGTTTGAACAAGAAGAGAGAGGAACTGGGAAGGAACTGGAAGATGCATTCCTTGCGCCTCCTCCCCTCCCCTTTACCTCATCCATCAACTATTCCAAGACTCATGCACCTGCTCCAGGGGTGTCCATGTGCCTGATTCCCAGCATCCTCTCATATTATACAACATCCATGTGCCTGCATTTCCTTACACATCATCTTATATTTGCATCCTTTTATCCTTTGCTTTAACTGACCTTTCCCCTCACTTTGGTTTCCCTCCATTTGCTCATCCTCATCCCTCCCTGCCAATAACCCACGGACTTTTGAGTTATACTGCAGAATGTTTTCCTGGGGACCCCCCAGCTCAGGCAGCATGTGTGGGGGTGAGGTAAGGGTTTGCCTGGGGACCTTGCCAAAGAAGATCGTAGAGATGGGGCTGGGTGGCTCTCAGTGCAGAGCGGTGCGGGGGGGGGGGGGGGGGGGGGGGGGGGGGGGGGGGGGGGGGGGGGGGGGGGGGGGGGGGGGGGGGGGGGGGGGGGGGGGGGGGGGG
>NC_043700.1:154562766-154619232 GCF_006229205.1 Suricata suricatta | reverse complement strand
AAAAAAAAAAAAAGGCTTTCATTGATGACTGTCAGTCATGCAGGCCAAATAGAAATTGAGGTGGGGTCCAACCATGGGTTGGAAGCCAGGCCCAGTACAGGACTTTGACTAATGTGCTCAAATAGGCCGAGGAAGATATGTCAAATTCAAGGGATGAAAGACTAGTATAGGTACCACCAGGGACCTCAAAGCTAAAGGAATCCTTACCTAACTCCTTTGAAGATCACTTAGAGGAAGGTTTCCTTTCTCCAAAGCCCATAAAAGTGGGGTAAATGCAACCATCTTTCAATGATGAAAAATGACAGAGAGGCAGTGATTGGTAGGCCTCACTATTGATATTAAAAATTTTTTTTATGTTTATTTATTTTTGAGAGAGAGAGACATGGTGTGAAGGGGGAGGGGCAGAGAGAGAAGGAGACACCGAATCTGAAGCAGGCTTCAGGCTCTGGATTGTCAGCACAGAGCCCAATGAGGGGCTTGAACTCATGAGCCGTGAAATCATGACCTAAGCCGAAGTGGTATGCTTAACCCAGCGGCTCCTCACTATTGAAATTATGAAAATGTTCTAAGTTTTTTATTAAAAAAATGTTCTTTTAGTTTACATTTTGAGAGAGAGAGAGCAGAGGAGGGGCACAGAGAGAAAGAGAGAGAATCCCAAGCAGGCTTTGTGCTCAAACTCACAAACCATGAGATCATGACCTGAGATTAAATGAAGTGTTGGACGCTTAACCAACTGAGCCACCCAGGTGCCCCCAAAATGTTTTAAGTGAAGAAAAAAAAACCCCAAAAGTCAGGAATAGTAAACATTCTTTTCTTAATTTAAAAATTTTCTAGAACACTGGAATTCTTCCCAATAAATCACATACAGTCGTTATTAGGGGAAATTGGATGCATTTTCCTTTGGGCATTTCTGGAAGTGAGTAGTCGGGGCCTGGCTCCCATCGTGAATCCGTGTGTCCTTTCTAAGGTAAGTAAGTTCACCTCTCTGGAGTTGAAATGTATTTGTTCAATCAACAAATGTTTGTTGAGCACCTATTCTGTGCCCAGAACTGTCCCTGGCCCAAAGGATGCTATGTGACCAAGGCAAGTAAGATTTTTGCCCTTATTGGAAAGACAGACACTGAAATAATAATTTTGTAGATAATCCTGGGAGGTATGAAGACAACAGTAGACTGTGATGAAGAAAGTTTTGTGTGGGCTGTGCTACGTTCAGATGGGATGGGAAGGCCTCGCTGTGGAGGCGAGCTGTGAGCTGAGACCCTTATGACGGTAAGAACCCCGACAGCACACTCCTGCCCAGGAAACGGCGGCAGGAAGGCCTTGCCCGGCGGCCACACTGGGCGTGTTCTGGGATCCCAGAGAAGCCTGCGGGGCTGAAGAGGTGCCAGAGTGGCCGGTGGTGGGCTTGGGGGGGCAAGCAGGCCGCAGAGGTGGCACGGGGGTGGGGGGTTGTGGGCCAAGGAAGGAGGGACCTGGAAGGTTTTATAGGAAAGTGATACAGCCCGGCGGCTGCATGGAAACCACGCCTGTCCCGGATATATGTTCATTGGAAAATAACAAAACGGCAATTTGGACATTCCCTTGTGGGTCAGGATTCACATTTTTTAAACAAGAAGTAGTTCATGTTTTGTTTGGTGGTAATCTTCCTCCTAGCCAGAGAGGTGTACATTAGCGTTTCCTGATGTTCTGAATTGTGTGCCTATATTGCAGTTCGCGACGTTACGTACTCGAAGACAAAATTTCCGCAGGATTCCATCTTTTTTTTTAATTAAAAAAATTTTTTATGATAGTTTATTGTCAAATTGGTTTCCATATAACACCCAGTGCTTCTTCCCACATGTGCCCCGCTCCATGTCCATCACCCTCTTCCCTCTTCCCTCTCCCCCTTCAGGCTTCCATCTTTAGATTTAGACCATCCTAAATGGCTGGGGCTTCATAACTAAAACGTGAATCGAATCTTGTTCATGGATTTATAAATTGATTTGTCCTCTACTGACAGAAGTAAGGCTGTAGCCCATTACATTTTAGTACTTTTGAATTCAGTTTAACATTATTTATTTGGATATGTGCTTTAAAATGTTTCTTTGAGAGAGAGAGAGAGAGGGAGACAGAGAGAGACAGAGAGATAGAGAGACAGAGAAAGAGAGGCACAAGCAGGGGAGGGGCAGAAAGAGAGGATAACACAGAATCCAAAGCAGGCTCCAGGCTCTGAGGTGTCAGTGCAGAGCCCAATGGGGGGCTCGAACCTACAAACCGTGAGATCATGATCTGAGCCAAAGTCAGATATGCTTAACTGACTGAGCCGCGCAGGTGCCTTGAATATGTGCCTTAGACAATACACTGAGAATCTTCCTGCCTGCATGCATCCATCACTTGATCATATGGACAAGGGTCCAGCCTACATATTTCCTATCTCCCTTGCTTCTCTTTCCTACCCCTCTGTCTCCACCTCTTCCTTCCCAAATATGGAATCGATTTTTCTGGACCGCACAAGTTTGTACTTCTGGTGTAGGAAGCATATCTTTGTGAGTCTTTTGCTCTGGATTCTAAGCTCTCTGAGGGCAGGACTGTGTTGGTCCTGTCCCACCCGCATCCTCCCTCACACCCCACAGGCCACCCTCCCACGCTGGCTGGGGCAGCATTTTGCGTATCAGAGGCATTCTGTTGAATTGTAGGATACATACAAGATTGTTTCTGTGCATGAGTGAAAGTAGTGCTTATGATATTTTAAGTGTGCCACAGAGTTAACTGGAGGCAATTCATTCCAGACTGCTGAGTCAGCCGGAGTCAAAGCTGATGTATTTTGAAGCCAGGAGGTGGGGGAGTGGGTGGAGAATGTGTGTGGTGGTGTGACCACAAGTATTAGCACCTCCAAAATGGAAGGATCCCGGGAAGGCTCTCCGTTTCGAGATGGCAACGCTTTTACATAATCCACTCTCCCTGTTACAAGTGCTGGACATACTTCTACGGGAGGAAACACTTTTGCAACGATTTGCTTTTGTCACAGTTTGTTTCTCTTTTTCCTTGGTAACGGCAGGCAGGACTTGAGGTTCTTGGGTTTTCTCCCCCCCCCCGCCCCGGATTTGGGTGTGAGTGAATTTCCATTTTTACTGCTTGTAAATCATTGCCCAGACTTTGAAGGAGGCGCTGTGGTAGGCATGGGTGGCGTGTGCTTAATGCCTAATGCAGAACATACCAGAACGCTAATCACTTCTTTGCTGCGGCAAATGCATCCAGCAATATTTGCTTTCCTCCACGCTGGCTGGAACTGCAGACCCTATCTTGCAAGGGAAATTTTTCCGTTGATTTTGGTGGATGTTAAAATGGGGTTGTCAGGTAAACTACAGTAGGTTGCCCCATTGGATCCGAATTTCAGACAAATAATACTTTAGGATAAGTAGGTCCCCAGTATCACATGGGAGATGCTTAAATATTTAAAAAGTATTTGTTGTTTACTTGAAAGGCAAATTCAACTGGGCATTCTGTATTTCTATTTCCTAAGTCTGGCAGCCCTGATTAAAATCACGGTGGCGGCCGCACTGCCCTTCGGTAAATAGGGCGAAATGGGATGGAGCATTTCTCCTCTGCCCAAGGTCTTCTGCTGTGCTCGGTCTTTCTAGGCGAGGAGAGCGAGGCCCTCAGTGCGCAGCCGCGATGTGGCGCAGGAAGGAGACAGGGCGGCTGGTGTCAGAGCAGATGGGCCTCTGCCAGCTGGGTCAGGGCTGCCATAGCAGGACCGGCTCCAGCATTACTTAAATTAAAACAAACAAACAAACAAACAAACAAACGAAAACAAGGATGGGGGTCGATTGCAGGCAGTTTTAGCAGTTAGCACTGTTACTATAGGGGTCTCTGCGGCCCCGCCCACGCAGGGAAAAGGCTTTGCAGGGTGGTGGGTGGGGAGAGGGAGAGCTGCAGGCCCCCCTCCCACCCCCCAATGCAGAGGGAGTGATGGAGCGCGAGGACGTGGAAGGACCCTGGAAGGTGGTGTGTGGAGCCCAGAAGGCAAGCAGGGGAAGTTCAGGCAAGAAGGGTGGAAGGCACAGGGCTACACCCAGCTGCGGGGGCCCACCCCGGTCCCGGAAGTAGAGCACCGAGGACACAGGCAGCAGGCAGAGGGTTTTCTTGGGAGGAAGTGTCTGGAAGATGCTGTGCCCTTCTAGAAAGAATGTTTTCTTTCCATACCCAGCAGGAGCGGCAGACCCAAGGTGAGGGCTGTCCGCATGGACGCGGGCTGTCCGAAGTGAGTTCCGGTTGGACGCGAACTAGCCAAGTGACCTTGGTCCCATAAATTTACTTCTCTGCTCTTCAGTCTCCTGTCCACAGAATTAGGCTGGAGTACCTGGTGGGCTCTTACAGCTCTGATCTCATTATTCACCCGGAAACTGCTTCAAATGGGAACAATGCTTCCCTAGAGGCAGTTCAGTTACCTGTGTCGTCTGTAAGAAAGAATAGAACGGCAAACTGGGGGGTGGAGGGGGGACGGATAGGAAGTGATTTGTTATTTCCCGCATAATTATCAACATTCTTTCTCAGCCTCCACCTGAACCAGCAGTTCCGCCTCCTTGCTGAAGGGTGTGGGATACCACTCGGAATGTGAGCAGCATAAACTGTTGCTAAGGCAAAACGAAAATGTATTTCTAGTGATTTTGGTATTTGCAAGGCGTCCAGAGAGTCTGGAAACATAGATAAGACCATTTTCCTTTTTTTCAGGTTGAAGATATTTGTAACAACAGAGACCTTCTGGGTAGAGCATGAGTATATTCACTTATGTTTCTTATATAACACACACACACACACACACACACACACACACATATTCATGGTGCGTATACATTCAAGACAGAGAAAGCAAATATGGCAAAATTTTAATTAGTGAATCTAAAATACTCAATGAAGGTGTATGTAACTCTAGATTTTTCACAGCTGTATTCAGATAGCTGCTCTTTAAACAAAGCATTGCACTTGAATGGAAAATGAGCTTTCAAATCAATGAGATATAAGAAATGACTAATATTTGCACTAGTTATTAAAGGCATTAAGTACAGAGAAAGACAACTTTATATGCATGCAAAGAATTGATAGGAAATATCTCGTATTAATAAAACATTCTCTTTTCCAAAAATAGACAGTGAGGGATGATTTTTTTCATTTTTGTTCCTTTTGGAACTTGACATTTGATTTGAAAAGCATTTCTAATTTCTGCACCAGATCCCGGGTAAAAATTATGGGAACTCATGGTCTCATGCTTTCCAGAACAATGTTAAAGCTGTGCTAATTCTTTTTGTTTATCAGCTACACCTAACTGCTTTACATTAAAACCGGAGTGTCAGGAGGCACCTGGGTGGCTCAGTTGGTTAAGCATCTGACTGCGGCTCAGGTCATGATCTCACATTCTGTGAGTTTGAGCCCCATGTTGGACACTGTGCTGACAGCTCAGAGCCTGGAGCCTGCTTCAGATTCTGTGTCTCCCTCTCTCTCTGCCCCTTCCCCCCTCACTCTCTCTGTCTCTCAAAAAAAAGACATTAAAAAAACAAAACTGGAGAGTTTCTTTTCATGAAATAATTAACCAAATAAGAATTATTTGAAATTTGACTTTACCTTAAGTTCCATTCAATATTTGATCCTGGAATGTCAGGGGTGGGAGTTATGTAACAAACATGATACTTACTCAATGAGCCAATGGTCCTGGTGCTACAGGACACAGGTTGCTTCAGGACTGACATTCTGGTTAAATGGAATGGAATTGGAGGTGAGTTCTTTTTCTCAAAAGGAGTGGATCTTTATGCAGCCCCACGAGGTCTGAGTAGAACCCCAGTGAGCTTCAGTGCCACCTCCAGCCCTTCTGGGTAGAGCGTAGAACACCGTCAGTGAAGGGAAGGAAGGAGGGGTTGTTCCGATAGTCCAGAGGCTCCCTGTGCCCCTCCCAGAGAGCATCCAGTTGCCTTTGGCTATGTGCAGAAAAAGTCAGAGGGCCACTTTTTATGGGGTCAGTGGTGGTGTCCTGACCCACATCAATGAAGGCCAGCTTGAAGGGCCTGCGAATCCCATAAAAAAATATGGCAAGAAAGTGAGACCCACACTTACATTTCAAGCACAATATTGGGGACTGAATTTAAGCCACTCTTTAGCAGTTAAGTTTCATCAGCTGTTTTTTTTTTTTTTTTTGGTCTTAATCTGTTGGGAGGATAATCTGATGATTTGAGAAAGCATGGTGTTTTGGGGAAGGGGTAAGCTCCCAAAGGATGTGATCCAGGGACTTCTTCCTAGACACAGCGGTGTCAGAAAAATCACGTGGTTCAAAGCCGAGTGGGGTATGGCGCCTGAGAAGCTCAGTAGATTAAGCTCCAACTCTTGATTTCTCCTCAGGTCATGATCTCAGGGTGGTAAGATGGAGCCCTGAGTTAGTTCAGTGCTGAGCTGAGCGTGGAGCCTGCTTGGGATTCTCTCTGCCCCTCCTCCACTTCAGCACATGTCCTTGCTCTCTCTCTCTTTTTCTCTCTCAAACACCAATTCAAAGGGATATATGTATCTGGGTGTTTAGGGCAGCATTAGCTACAATAGTCAAATTATGGTAGCAGCCCAAGTGTCCACCTACTCGGAATGGATTAACAAGGTGTGGTGTATATTATTCAATTTCGAGTTATATATAATTCTATGGCTTGACAAATTATGAGAAAATCGGTTAATCTGGAATCTCAGTAGGTATATCATAGAGCAAATCTAAAAGGCAACTGGACAGTATTAATGTGAGCTCTTATACCCAAAGGAGGTCTCTTCTAGCTCCGCCTCGAAATAGCCCGCCGGCAGTGACCCCGACACTTCACCTGTTACTGTCTTAGGGCCTTGGACTCGCTAAACAACAGAAATTGACCAGAGGCCAAATGGGAGTTCCAGGGCAGGCTTTTACAGGGGGTTGTGTTCCAGCAGAAGGGAGCCCGCACCCAAAGTTAAGGGACCTTCAGGCTAGCTCCCCCTAGAAGGTGGGGACAAGTTTTTAAAGGGGCGGAGGCGGGGAAAGGAGTGACCGCTGAGACCTTTGGGGCGCGGGAGAGATACAGGAAGTTGGGCGCGCAGGCGCAGTTCTCAGAACAAGTAGCACGTTAAACCTCAACCTCTGGGTGTCATTTTTCATATTACAACGAGGGAGAAAGCCAGTGAAAGGTCGGTGCTGGGGTCCATCTTGGCGCAGACAGGTCTGGTTAGGTCTTCAGCTTTGTAGTTGAGTCCCTCCTTTAGGTAAGCATCCTGCTTCCGAGTTTTGCAAGAAATCTGCTCAAGGGGCATAGGGTTTCAGCTCTCCAGGAATGCTAGATTTTGTGGTTAGGGTTGAGGGGACCCACACCAGTCCCTGCTGTGCCCCACACTCAGTAGAAATAATCTATTCTGCATTCCCATGCCTAACTTCTGCACACCAGTACAATGTACTCCTCAATGTCCAGATAACAATGTGCAAACAAATCACCATAAAACGTAGTGGCATTAAACATTTTACTATTATCTCTCACAGGTCCGGAGGGTGATGAGTTCAGCTGAGTTGTTAGTGCTGTGGATCTTACAGGGTTGCAATCATCTGGTTCCCATTGCTGAAGTCACTGGCTTTACTCATAACATCTGGCATTTAGGCCAGGAGGTCTGGAACAATTTGGGAGCTCGTTGGGCATCTGTCAGTCCATGTGGCTTCTCCACACAGCTAGCTTAGGGTTTCCTATGCTACGATGGTTTTAGGGTAATGGGACTTCCTCGGAGGTAGCTGGCTTCATCCAGAGAAAAGCTTCCAAAACCCCAGCGGCAGAAGCTGTAAAACCCCTAAGCCCAGTCTCAGAAGTCTTGCAATGCATTTCCACTGTCTCCATTGGTTAAAACAGTCACAAATCAGCTCTGATTCGAGGAGAGGGAAGGGTAGCCTTCACCCCTCAATGTGCCCTGCATGTGCACAGAGGGAAGGATCGATGGTTTCACGAAGCATGTTTCTACAATGTGAATTAGTTCACATGCGATTAAAAATGAAGTCAGTCTAACCTAGAACTCCAGTTCGATCATACCAGATTTTTTTTCTGTGCAAGAGGAGCCTGCAGAGCAAGAGTAGAATTAGAGCCTTCAGCGGGAAAGAAAAAAAGATCCCACAACCTCAGCTGTTATACCGGAAGCAGGATTTCATTGGTTGTGTTTTATGGAAATGAAAAATGAGCACATGTACCAGGCTCTCCAGGGAAGCCCAGATTGGTGCATCCTGGTCTTTTTTTCCTTTAAAAATTTAAAATGTTTTTTTATTTTTGAGAGAGAGAGAGACAGAGTATGAGCAGGGGAGGGGCAGAGAGAGAGAGGAAGACAGAATCTGAAGCAGGCTCCAGGCTCTCAGCTGTCAGCACAGAGCCTGATGTGGGGCTCAAACTCGTGAACCTCCAGAGACCTGAGCCGAAGTCAGATGCTTAACAGACTGAGCCACCCTGGCTCTTCAGTGCATCCTGGTCTTGAGCCCCTCTTGGCCGCTGTGCCTGGGAAGCTCCTGGCTCAGGTTTCGTTCAGCCTGCATTGTCCCAGCATCCCCAGCTCTGAACTGTGGCCAGCATTTCCACTCAAGAGGCCACGTGCATTCTTCACGTGGACCGTTGTGAGCCTCTAGCTATGCCTACCTGCCTGCCTGGGACATCCAAGGTGACTTTCAAGGTCCCAATGCCTGTTTTCCTTAGCCCTCTGGCGACAAGGTTGCCCAGCTTTTGAGTGGTCTCCCAGGTTTGATTTGTCCCAATGTCCCATGGCTTTTAATGTGTAACTTTACAGATTGTGAGGTTTTTTAGATACACAAGTTTCATATTATAGCAGAAAAAAGTGGGATGGATTCATTGGAGAGAAGCTGATGCCATTCTTAGGGTAATGTTCTAGCCCAGTGTAAAAAATTTATTACCAGAAAAGCAATCATGCTTTAGAAATTCTGGAAAAAGACAACAGAAACCAGGTTAAAAGTGGATCCAGTGGCCAGGTTACCACACATTGAGTATCGAAACAAAAACAAAAACAAAAATTATGGTTAATTAAATATGTTGGGTCATGGGGCATCTGGGTGACTTAAGTGTCCTACTCTTTTAATTTTAATTTTATTTACTTATTGAGAGAGAAAGAGAGAACAGAGGATGGGTAGAAAGGGAGGGGGAGAGAGAATTGCAAGCAGGTTTCATGCTGTCAGTGCAGAGCCCGATGTGGGGTCCGAACCCACAAACTGTGAGATCGTGACCTGGGTTGAAGCCAAGAGTTGGACGCTTAACTGACTGAGCCACCCAGGTGTCCCTGACTCTTAATTTAGGCTCAGGTCACCATCTCACAGTTGGTAAGATTGAGCCCCAAGCCTGCACTATCAGTGTGGAGCCTGCTTGGGATTCTTTTCCTCTCCCTCTGCCTCTCCCCTGCTCATTCCCTCTCTCTCTCTCTCTCTCTCTCTCTCTCTCTCTCTCTCTCTCTCTCTCTCTCTCTCTCTCTCTCACACACACACACACACACACACACACACACACACACACACACAAATACTTTTTTAAAGAAAAGGCAATTCATTTATGGCACTGGCTTCTCTTCAAGAAGAATAAGATATTTCCTCCCAGTTTTATTGAGCTTTAATTGATGTACAGCACTGTGTAAGTTTAAGGTCTATAGCATAATGACTTGATTTAAGAAGACTAAGATTTTCATGTTTCATATTTTGGGTTTACAGTCATTGGTCTAAGATTTCCGTAATAGGTTTAGAAGCACGTAAAGGTAGATTATCCAAGGGATTTTTTAAATGTTTCTTAGATGGAAATTCGAGGAATCGTTAGGCTGATAAAAATTTGAGCTACTCTGCTAGAAAAATGCAAAAAGATTTATGTTAATGAAAAGTAAGGCAGGTTGTAAAGGCCATTTATGTAATCATAGAACGAGACATAATAAAAATAAGTGAAACTAAAACAGGGAAAACTGAAATAAGAAGACCTGTTAGGGGTAGGGGTCGGGTGCCTGGCTGGCTCATTTGGCGGAGCATATGACTCTAGATCTCAGGGTTGCGAGTTCGAGGCGTAGAGATTGCTTAAAAATAAAATCTTCAGGGGCACCTGGGTGGCTCAGTTGGTTGAGCATCTGACTTCAGTCCAGGTCATGATCTCGAAGTCTGTGAGTTTGGGCCCCATGCTGGACTCTGTGCTGACAGCTCAGAGCCTGGAGCCTGCTTCAGATTCTGTGTCTCCTTCTCTCTCTGCCCCTCCCCCACTCACATTCTTTGTCTCTTAAAAATGAATAAATGTTGCAAAAGTTAAAAAAAATCTTAAAGAAAAAAAGAAGAAGCTCTGTGGAACTTAGCTGGTTTCTGGTTTGAGGCAGTTTGTGGGCAGACCCCAAAGGTGAACCATTTTGGAAATCTGGAAGCCACAGGCCTCACATCTCACTCGCAAGGAGTGATGTCAGCCATGCTTACAGCAGGCTTGTGGAGTGCGGCTTTGAAAATCTGTTTTTATAAGCACTTACTGAGAAATAGAGCTACCTACATAGAATGCCTGTGCTGTTTATGCCCCGTTACCAGAAGCCATTTTTGGGGGAGAGCATGAAGAAAGACAAACAAAAATAGTCAAAATTGTGGATACCTTTGCTCTGTGCCGCTGGAATAGAAGGAAATTTTTCACTTCGTAAAATAACTGCCTGCCTTGAGAGGAGTTTCAGCTTCACAGACTTCAGTCAGAACTGAATTTCACCTAACAATTGGAAGTTGGCCCACAGATCTCTAGAAGGTCTCAGTCACACTGTGTGAAGCCTTGTTTTTCCCACAATACCCAGCAGTGTAGTGGGGGCCCTGGGAGGAAGGGAGTGAGGGAGACTCCTAGAGAAGGTGATCCTTTTTTTTTTTTTAATTTTTTTAAAATTTATTTTTGAGAGACAGAGAGAAACAGCATGAGCAGGGGAGGGTCAAGGAGAGAGGAAGACACAGAATCTGAAGCAGGCTCAAGGCTCTGAGCTAGCTGTCAGCACAGAGCCCGACGCGGGGCTCGAACCCACGAACCGTGAGATCATGACCGAGCTGAAGCTGGACGCTTAACCAACTGAGCCACCCAGGCACCCCAGGAGGGGATCCTTAAACTGTATGTTAGGAGAGTAGATATTTGCCAGGCAGAGGAGGCATGGCTTAGCGGAAAGCTTATAGACACAGCCTGGAAAGTGGGAGCCGAGCGGGCTGAGGGGTGGTGGGGTGACATGGTCCAGGGTGTTTGTCCCTTTGGAGGTCAGGAATGAGGCAGGGCACAATGAAATAAATATGGAAAACTGCCTGGAAAGCAGGGCCAGATCATGGACATCTTTGTACATTGTACTCAAGAGTTTGTTTTCATTCATTTATTTAATACATTATTGTATTGAAAACTGAAATGACAAGGCCCTGGGGAGACAAGACACGTTTTGTTATTGTTGTTCTCATGGAGGTTATAATATAAAAGGGGCAGACAGACATTAAATCAATAATTACAAATATACCTATTTAATTTTGCTTGTGATAAGCTCTCGTCTGTGAAGGACAATACTTATGTAATGAGAGTTTGTAATGGAAAAATCTAACGTGCTCAGGGGGTCCAAGAAGGCTTCCCTGAGGAAGTGACCATGAGCCTGAGAACAGAGTGGGGGCTACTGAGCCAAGGAGGGCTTGTTTGGGCGGGGTTGTTGGGTGGGATTGGGAAGAACGTTGAGGACAGATGTGACAGGGCACTAGGAAGCTATGTGGGGCTGTAGAGAAACGGAAAAGCCTATGGATGGACTCCAATCAGGGGAGCCACATGATCATATTTGCATTTTTAGAGACCGCCCCCTGGCTGTACTGTGGGAAATAATAACAGCATGTAGGACTGGAGGTAAAGAAACCTGTTAGTGTGCTGTTACCTTAGATCCAATGGGAAGGTCAAGGTGAGAGCAAAACCTGACAGTGTGGACAGAGACGAGGGGATAGGTTTGGTAGATATTTAGGGGCTACAATGCGCTGTTCCTGATGTCCAATGAGTTAGATGTGGGAAGTGAGGAGGAGGAAGTCCAAAGAACGACTCCGGGGTTTCTGGATGGAGCAACTGAGTAGATGGCGAAACGGAGCACAGAGGATCAGACATGGTGGGTGGAGAGGATTAGGCGGAGCTAATGAGCTTCATTTTGGATACACTTGGTGGGAAGTGGACATATCAAAATATCCAAATGGCAGCTGGATGTGAATGTGAAGTTCCAGGAAGATTTCAAAGCTGGAGTTACAGGAATGAAAAATATCAGTAGTTAAGGTGGTGGTGGAATTGACAGTTCACACACGGAAAGTGGATTGAGTGAGCAGACGGGAGTTCCCAGGACCACACCCTGGGCAACATGGGTATTTGAACAGGTGAGCATAGAAAGAAGAAATAGAAAAGAGCCTGAGGAAGAATGACCAGCGAGGTAGAAGAATCAGAGGAAAGTGGATACTGGATATTCTCCATTTGCCCCTCTGGATCTACTGTCTTCCCTTCCTTCTTCATCCTGCTTAGTGGACTGGAAGGCTGACCTTTGTGAACCGCCACTGCCCGCTCTCCTGTTCCCTGGCTTCCAGAGGTCAGCTGCTGGGAGGCATGGACAGGAGAAGAGGGGGCCAGAAGAGAGGGAAGCTGGGTGATTTTTCCTGCTACGTTGTGCATTGTTAGTGGGTGTGCTCCTCAACCAAAGTCCGTACTCCTGTTGTGCATGTGTGGCTGCAGTTCTTTCGCCTCTGCAGGCCTCAGGGTGGGAAAGGCGTCCCCTGTTGCTAGTTCTTAGGTCCTTCACCTTCCTTTGCCAGTGGCTCTTAATTCGTCTAGATTTTTTCATATGGTTCCTTCATTAGGCTCTCTCCAGTCTCCATGTTTCTTGCCATCTGTGTCCTGCTGGGACCCTCACCTTTGAGGGCAGTGAGCACAGAACCACAGGAGGAGTTCCAAGCTGGCGGTGGCCTACAGTGTCAAGTGCTGCAGAGACCTTGTTTGAGGAAGACTGCAGAGTCCCTGGTATGCAGCAGCTGGAGGGTGTTGTCACCGCTACTGGCACAGGTCAAGGGCATGGTGAGCTGAAGCCAGATTGCAGTGCACTGAGGAGTCAATGGAGAGCCACTGAGAAGAGGAATCTAGCTATGAAAAGAGAAGAAGGTGGTATTTTGAGGGAGCCGTAGGATAGTGTTTTCTTCCTTTTACTTTAATGTTGAAGGGACTTGGGCATGCTCCTTGGGGAAGGAGCCATTAGATAGGGAAAGCTTGGAAGAGAAAGAATGGGAAACATGAATGGATCCATGCCCAGGACTGTAACAAGAGCTAACCAGAGGGATTAGCCTTGACCACAGAATGCTGACTTCTTCGACTTGGGGCTAAGGAGTGAGTGTGAATACGGATAGTAAATGGGGTAAGGAATGAGGAAGTTTCTTCTTGACACGCTAAATTTTTTCAGTGAAAGTTCAAGGACAGGGAAATTTCAAAATAGCAATTGTGAACAACCAGGGAGAAATTGATCTGGGACCAATGAAGACCTCAAAAGTTTGCTAAGATAAATGAATAAATGATTGGTTTAAATGGTGTAAACTTGAATGCAGGATGAAGTGATAATGTCATGAGATAGTGTTGGAAAGTTAGGAAGTATCCATATTATGGAATTTGGTGTTTATGTAGGTAGAGGGGAGCATCAGAAGTTTTCTTGTTTTTGTTTTTGTTTTAGTAATCTCTACATCGAATGTGGGGCTGAACTCACAGCCCTGAGATCAAGAGTCACATACTTTATTGATTGGGCCAAAAATCAAAGATTTTTGAGTAATGGAGAGATGAAGAGAACATAAGACATTTTGGGGGTGAGTGAGGGCAAGAAGAAGGACTAATGGTCACAAAAAGGTCTTAATATAATCTAGGTGATAGATAGGGACGTGCCTTATTTGGGAGTTGAGAGTAGAGTTTACAAACGTAAGAGCCACTGAGGAGTTAGATCCTATAAGACTATTGGTGATGCCAACAGGTGGATTAAGGGCTGGTTAGTTCCTTTCCCCAAACTCAATCACCTCCCATCCTAATCCATCCTAAATATACACTCTAAGTTAAAAACAGGGTGTTTTCTATGCAAAAACTGGTTTGACATAAATTGCGTAGCTCTATCCATACTGCCACACTTAAATGTCTCCTTGTATAGACGTGGAGGAACTTCCACTGCATAGAGCTTAGATCTAGGAAATAAAAGATGGAGGGTCCAAGTGAAGTCAGAAATGTTAACTGGCTTTACTGGGTGGATGTTATGATACTATTGACCAAGAAAGAGAATGTGGGAGATCATGTTTGTGAAGGAAAATGATGGATTTTAGGCCCCAGGATGGTCTACGTGGATTTGGGCAATTGGAGTTGAGAACGTGGGTGTGAGGCATGGGAGGTGGGGCTGGGGCCTCGTCCGGAAGATGCGGGCATCATCTCTATGGAACTGGTTGTGAGACAGTGGGGCCCAAGGAGAGTGGGGTGTAAGAAACACTGGGAGGAGATCCTTGAGGAAAATGCTCTTTGAGAGGGCAAGCAGAGGTGGCGGGGGGGTGGCGGGAAGGAAAAGGAGAAAGTGCCAGAGAAGTGGGAGGATGAACAGCAGACCACAGCTCCTGACAGCCCGCATTGAAGGGTCACACTAAGGAAGGGCTAATCGAGGATAATGGCAGAGGATCTTGTCCTTGTACAAAACGTATCACTTCTGTTTTTGAAGATTGATTTTTAATTTACTGTTTGCTCTACAAAATGGCCCCTCTTTTAACATACCTTATGAGGACAAAAACTATTTAGAGTTGCTCTGAATCCCCGCCCCCAACTTTGTAGTTTCATGATTGACTTTCCGAAAGCTGTGCTGTCCTTTGTGCAGAATTTGTTAAAATGTGTTCAGCAGCTCTGTCCAGTGCTTTGGTCTGTAGTAAAATGTTATTTGAATTCCGTTTGACTTTCAAGTTCCATGTCCTGGTCTGTGTCGTAAGGGAGCTGGTCCTCATCCAGAGAGCCAACTCTCAATACGTTGTTCTGGGTCTGCATTTGAGTATGGAAGTTAGAGTCCTCCTTTTCTGACTGTGACACACCCTCTTGTGAATATGTACCCCAGTTTCTATCACCGAAGGGCTCCTGTGTGCCTACTGAGCTGGTGACATTGGGAGGCTCTTGTAACCATGGCCCCTGGCTCCTGGAACTGTTTTCAGCATAATCCCTCTCTCCTCGTTCACACTGACGAGCTGGTTCGCCACCATAGGACTGTTGAGTTTGGCTGCTGACCGTTCTGGAATCACAGTCGTTAAGAGGACATCCAGACCCCTCATTTGCATCAGTGTCCATCGGGTGGGAATTCATGTGGCCCCCTTCATAATTGTGTTTCGAGGGCCTTAAATTTTCACCTGTGGTGACTTTGAAAGGAATATCATTTTGAGCTATGTTTCTTCCCTGAATGTAAGGGTCAGATGTATAAATGTCTAAGTCTCTTTCATGATAGTCAACCGGATCAGAATCTGAGGGAGCTTCAGGAGAACGTGGTGGTGTTTGTGGTACAACATCTACACTGAAAAATTCTAAGTCTTTAAGTGAGCACTGCCACTCCACTGCCTCAGATTGGAGAGCCCTGGCATAATCATAGGTGACCTTACCTGGGATCTCGTCACTGAAGGGACTGTCGCCCGGTGATCCAGGCAAGGTCAATGCATCCTCAACGGTATGAGTGTTAGAGGCACTTTCCAGCTGTGTCTCATATGAACCAGAGTCTGGACCAGAAATGAGAGGTTCTTCAAAACGATCCTCCTGATTCTCACATTCCCTCGGAATCTTCTGGAAGGTGCTGTAGTCCTCAGGATCCTCTAATGACGTAACATTGTCCTTCCTCACGCCTGAGTGCTCATCCTCCGGGGGCTCGCTGGCTCTGTGGCTCTCCTCGCCATATGCCTCTTCTTCAGCCGAATTTCTTGCATCGTCCGAACTTGAACTGAGGGTAAATAAAGACCCTTCATCAGAATCGTAGTTGCTGTCCAGCTCGTACAGAGGGTCAGAAGGACCATGTTTCTGCTCTGGTTCCATGGTAGCGAGAGTGACACGCAGGTCATGGCCCCATCCTGGAGGAAGGACTGGTGGGAATGGATTCATCTCTCCTGGGTCACCGAGCATGACCTCCCTGGGGCCGGCTGGAAGCCCTTCCCCAGCACTGGCCCCCATGAGCCTTTGCTGCTGCATGTCCAGCAAATTCGTGCAAGGACTTGCTTGCATTTCCTCTGAAAACTCTGAAGGCGAGCATGCCGTGTCCCCTGTTTTCTCATTCTCTGCGACCCTCTGTGCTTCCGTACGTGTTTGCATTTCTGAGAGCGAAGCTGTCATTCCTCTTGAGAAAGGCACGTTTAATTCATCTGAATCACTATGAATTGAGCCAGGGCCGCTCAGCAGTCTGCCAGCTGTCGCAGGGACGCCCACTGAAGGCGGGCCGGGAGAGTCTTCCCAGGCCCCAGTTGCGTAATTTATTTCTCCAAGAACGTCTTTCTCGCACATGTGAGCCTGTCCTGCGGGAGTCAGGTGCTCATGACCAGCATTTGGCTGTCCTCGGAGAACGGACTGGGCCCCCTCGCTGTCACTCAGAAGCACGTCATCCTTTCTACTCCCCGGCCCGCTGTGGTCCCCGCATCGTCCCCTGCTCTGCTGGCCGCCAGGCTCGCTTCTGCCCTTTCCTGGAGTGCCGTCCGGGTCAGCAACAACATGGGGAATGGCAGGGGCTTGCTTCTTACGGAGGGGCAGGTCCGTCCTTGGGTGCTGGGTGCTGCCCACAGCTTCCATGTCATCACAGAAGCCCTCATTGGAATACGCGTTATCCGAACCGGGCCTTTTGTGTCCGCACCTCTGTTGCCACAGTCTGTCCAGGAAAGGCCTTGCGAAAGCCCCCAGGCAGAAAGCCACGAAGAACGTGATGAACACGGCCAGGCACACCGCTAAGGCCAGGTCCTGGGGGGCCTGCTCCTTGGCAGGGCTCTGAGTCCATCGCGGCAGCCGGCTGCGCTTCCTGCCGGGGTGGGTGCTGGCATGGTCCTTCCTCCCCAGGCTGGAAAAGTGCTCGGAGTGTCCCTCCTGGGTCCTCTTGGCTTTGCCTGCTATGAGGTTTTTCATAGGATTCATAGTCATCACAGGAAGGTGGGTCTCCCTGGAAATCCTGCTTTGGGGAGTCCAGCGGGGTGCCTCCTCGTTCCCTGAAAGAGGGGTGGGGGAAACACGGTGAGTGGACACTGAAGGAGGGTTCTGGTGGCTGCAGAAGCTTGTGCGAGGCCCCCTCAGTCCTCATCTAACTCTACCTGAAGTGTGTCAGTGCTTTACTGATGGATCAGTTGATGGTCCAAGCCCAGTAGTATGTCTGCAGCTCCCTGCACCTGCGCGCGCGGCTGTCAGGCTTGGATCTGCTACTCACGGGCCTAGGGGGTTGCGGGTTTCTTAGGCTTCTCACCCGACTGGTGCCCAGGGGAGGAAGGAAGCAGAGCGGAGGAGACAGCCAAGGCGCTTCTCCTTCCTCCGCATCCTCACCTACCGCACGTTTCCAAGAACATTCCATTAGGCCCCTACGAGGCCCGCTCTGGCTCTGCCCACATGCACAATATCATTTCCTCACCACACCCCGGTGCTGGGAAATAGCAAAAACATTCAGGTTTCTCGCTAGTTCCTGACGCTTCTGCCTCCCATACCCAGAGAGCCAGTTGTGGCTGTTGACAGAGGAATGAAAGAGGGTGGCCGATGTTAAGACCTCTCTCTGATCTTCATGGACTTCTTCTAAACCTGGCAAGTGTGGCCATGCTTCTCCTCTAGTGCGGGCCTGACCAGAACACAATCCAGGGCTCATTAAAACACACTTCCCAATGAAATCTGGCCATTTGTAGGAAAGTGGATGGACCTCGAGGGTGTCATGCTAAGTGAAATAAGTCAGGCGGAGAAGGACAGATACCATATGTTTGCACTCATAGGTCTGACAGGAGAACAGGAGAAACCTAATGGAGGACCAGGGGGAGGGGAAGAGGGAACGAGAGTGGGGGAGAGAGAGGGATGCAAAACTTGAGAGACTATTGAATGCTGAAAATGAACTGAGGGTTGAAGGGAAAGGGGAAGGGGGAAAAGAGGTGGTGGTGATGGAGGAGGGCACTTGTGGGGAAGAGCACTGGGTGTTGTATGGAAACCAATTTGACAATAAACTATTTAGAAAAAAAACACACTTCCCACCTGACACCCAGGTAGGGGATTGAGATTTTTAGCCAAGATAGTTTTGTTTTGTTTTATTTTTGATACAGAGAGAGAGACAGAGCATGAGAGGGGGAGGGGCAGAGAGAGAAGGAGGCACGGAACACGAAGCAGGCTCCAGGCTCTGAGCTAGCTGTCAGCATAGAGCCTGACGCGGGGCTCGAACCCACAAACGTGAGATCTGACCTGAGCCGAAGTCAGAGGCTTAACCGTCTGAGCCACCCAGGCGCCCCTAGCCAAGATAGTTAATGGCAATAAAAAAAACACCATTTTCCAGAATGTTCGACTCTAGTAACATAGTCTAGCATTGGGGAACGTGTCAGAGAATGAATTAAAGTATACTTTTGAAATACATATGTTTCATTTCTGTCTGTTCAGAGGGTTAGTAAGCATTTTATTGTATTTTAATTGCAGTATAGTTAACATACGGTGTTATTGTCAGGGGCAAGCACTTTAAATAATCATGTTTCACGTGGTAAAAGTTCTTTCTTTGATCAAATATTTGTTAAGAATTGGGATAGAAATGTGACAGGCTGGGGCTTTCTCTCCCTGTGAAATTTCTGTCTTTGACCAAATCTAATTTTTTCTGAGTTATTTAAACTAGGTTTCTTTGAGCATGGGCAGAAAATGATTCATGAAGTGAGAGAAACAGTTAGGTGGCAGTAATTATTCCGTGACACAGTGTGTAGCTGACTTAATGCCATAATCAACATTCTTGCTTTCAGGGACTGTCACCGTTTCAAATGAGACTAAATTTTTCATGGGAGTTTTCTTTTTTTTCCATTCAGCTGGAACAATTCAGAAAAAAAGGGGCCCCCCTGACTTACCTACAGACTTGCTGCAAATTACATTCCATGTTCTCCTCCAGGATTCAGAGATGAAACTTCGGAAGGCTGCCGTGCTCTCGTCACACTGCCATCGATTACCAGCCACGTCCACCTCCAGATGGGGACGTTCTAGAGCGATGATCATCATTGGTAGGATGGTGGTCAGAACATTGTTGCTGAGGTCTACAGCCTGCTCAAGAAGGAACAAATTTAGGACAGTCTGTGAATAAAGGCATTTAGAGACAAAATAAACAATAGTTACAGATATTGCTGACATTTCTATGGAGACAATAGGAATTTTGCACTGATTTGGACATTCGAGAATACTGGGTTTAAATTTCTGCTCTGCCTCTAGCAACCCTACGAGCCTCCGCAAACTGTTCACTTTTTAAGAGCCTGTCCCCAGGGTTGTCGTAAGGATTAAATATATGTGAAGCTTCAAGTATGGTGTCTACCTCTATTAGGGGCCCAATCATTTTCCCTTCCTTCTTTCCTATGAGTTGTAATTTGAACTGTTAGATAAAACTTAGACTCCCTGTTGTTATCAAGGTCTAGAATTAGATACCAGGTCTAGAATTTCTAGAAGCCCTGTGATCTTGAAAGTGATGGAAGACGCTGGGTGAGGAGAGCATCGAACACAGAAGCGCTGTGGCTGACCAGAAGTAGCGGGGAGATCTTCTGTATCCACTGTTATCTCCAGGGTAGTAGTGCATTTCCCTGCATCCGTGGATGACTGGTCTACAAGACGACTAATTTTTCTAGTTTGATCAGAAGTGAAGGGGAGGGACGCCTGGATGGCTCAGTCGGTTAAGCATCCAACTCTTGATTTTGGCCCAGGTCATGGTCTCACAGTGTGTGAGATGGAGCCTCATGTTGGGGCCTGGGCTGTCAGCCCAGAGCCTGCTTGGGTCCTTTCTCTCCCGATCTCTCTGTCCTTCCCCTGCTCACGTGTACTCTCAAAATAAATAAACATAAAAACAAAGAAAGAAATGGAGGGAACCTGTGGCTCTGGAAACACAGGGCAGGGTCTGCTGGGGTTGGACATGGCCGTGGGGTGATATGGCAGGAAGAGCACTTGGGTGTGGTTCTGGCTACTGTTAGTGGATGCTGCTGTGTGCAGGGCCTTTTGTCAGGTGCTTCCAGTCTCCCCAAAGCTTCCTCAGAGGAAGAAACTGGGCCAGGTCCCACAGTACGTCCCACAGACCCCCTACGACCAGTGTCGTACACAGCAGGTGCTCAGTACATAATGGAGGAAGGAATGAGTGAATGAAATGGCAGAGTTGAGGGCTGATCTAGCCCTAAAGCTGTGTGCCTTCCTCCCTCAGAGCCTGATCTCCCACTGCACTGGAGTGCAGGGCTGGGCGGGGGAGGCAGCGGGAGGCAAAGTGGGGGTTATGGAGCTTGGGGAGGGGCAGTTAGTAATTAGAACAGAAAATCATAAAAAAAAATGCAAACCTTGCTGGAAGAAGAAGCAAAAAAGAAAAAAAAAAAAGAAAGAAAGTGGGCCATGGATGAAAGCCAGAGAGACTGAATATTATCCAGGTCAATTGTTTTATATAAAAAAACCCAAAAAACAGTGCTGATGTCTTGGGTTATATAAATTCCTAAGAAGAGCAGATTATAACAATAGTGTCATGACCAAGCCCACTACATGTAGAAGCAGAATTCTCCTTGAACTTGGGTAGTGAGGGCAACCTTTCCAGTGTCAAGTAACCAAGCAGTCGACTCCCAAGGGAAGGTTGCCAAAAACAGAAAGTAGGAGATGGGGGGCGGATTGGGGAGGGGGCAATACAACCACTTTGCTTGGCCTGGGCTGGCCTGGGTTCGATAGCGTTCTTACGTATCCCTCCTCAGCAACAGAGTGAAATCCTCCGATGGTTTTCAGGTAGTTACTTTCTTTTTAGTGCATAGCTACATTTCTGTCACCCTAGCATCTTATTATATCACAAATGATGGGGCTGAAAACAACACTGACGCCAGGACAGAAAACTAATAAGATGATTCAGGAGGAATAATTTCTGAAGAAGGATGAAAGCAGAACAGCCCGACTTGACTAAGGAAAGAAGCCATCCACCGTCATCTGAAAGGGGTGGACGTTACAGGAAGACTGGGGAGGCAGCTAACACAGCTCCGCAAATCGCTGCATCTAGGAAGAAGGGAAGACACAGAACGCTGGTCGGAAACGTCAGTTTACACGATCTCGTTCTATCTAAACACGATGATGAATTTATGCTTTGAAAAATCGATCTGGCTTCTGGAAAGATTCCCACATGGGAAAACACACAGCATAGCGCAAGTATTAAATACATCTCTTAAACAAGAAGAAGACATCTATGTTAATATTCAGCTTTCTGGTACCAAATATGTCCATCGAGTTCCAAAACCAGTTTTTGGTTTTTTTTTTTAGAGTTCTTGCCAAACATGTAGAAGGGATCATGGAGAAGGAGAGATTGTATGATTCTGAGCATTTCAGGGGAAGCAAGAATTCCAGAGGATTTAACACATTCCTGGGGCTGGTGTTTCGTTGGTCTGTAGCACCTATTGCCTGTGAGCTACGGAACACTAACAAAGCACAGTAAAAATGCTCAGGAAATAAAAACAGACATCAGGCAACCACATACCCAGATCCACTTATAATCAGTATACAGTGTGTTAAATGAGGTTCCCAGGCAATCTGACAACCTATTTGTGGGGAATGGGCAGCAGTGCCAAGTTAGTTAAGTGTGCTTTCTCGTCTGCTCTAATAATTACTGGGGCAAAGTTGGTCCCCAGTGATCCTGCCTCCTGGTATTCATACCCTTGAGGAATCTCCTCCCCTGAGTGTGGGCAGGGCCCGTGACTTGGTTCTGAGCAACAGAATGTGGCAAATGTGGCGTCACTCCCACAATTATAGTAGATATGTTTTTCTTGCTCACAGGCTGTCTCCTTCAGGCTCTAAAGCAAGCTGCTGTGCTGTGAAGTGCTTGGTGTAGAGGCCCACAGGGCACAGAACAGAGGGCAGGCTTTCAGTAAGAAATTGTTCCACAGCTCACAGGATTGGAGTCTTAGCGATAACATGAGCTTGGAAGTGAATCCATGTCTGGTTGGGCTGAGTCTCGAACTCCGGCCAACACCTTGACTGCAGCCTCCTGAAATAGCCTTAGCAAAGGATGCAGGACTCTGGCTTCCTGAGCCCCCAAATTATGAGATAATGTGTGGTTTTAGGCTGCTAAATTAGTAGTAATTGTTACGCAGCACTAGGTAACTAATACACCTTTTCATGATCACCCACTTAGTCATTCCTTTGTTCAACAAATGTTTTAACTATGTGTTATGAATTAGACACCTGCAAAGCACTAGAAAACAAAGTAGATTACAATGTATGTCCTCCGAGAGCTTGAGGGTTATGGGGAGACAGGCATTAACAACTAGCCATACCGAAACGAGATGATTTCTGTTGTGATGAATGCAATAAAGGAAAAGCATAGCATATTATAAGTGTATATAAAAGGGCAATTCATGCAATCTGGAGGCCCCAGGAAGGCTTCCTTGAGGAAGTGACATTGGAGGGATTCATCAGAGTAGCTCTTCCAAAGGATCGGCAAGTGGGGAGGCCTCGGTCTGAAGATAGAAGGAGGAGGGTGAGCAAGGGGAGCGTGGTTTGCAGTAAGACTGGAGAGGCAGGCAGGGGCCAGCCTCTCTTTGTGCAAGCTTAGTAGGGCTTCTAATAAGAAGTGGCACATTCATCTTTGTCTGTTAAATGAGTGCAATACTGTGGCCACTTAAGGATTTCTATATGCACTCTTTGTTTCTAAAGAGCTTGGGGCGCCTAGATGGACGCCTCTCTCCCTCTCTCTCTCTCTGTCTCTGTCTCTCAAAATAAATAAATAAATAAATAAGCATTAAAAAAAAAAGAGCTTGTTATATTCCAAATACTGTTCCAAGCAGTTTATGTGCATTCAAACCATTTGATTCTCATAACGTTCTATGAGAAAGGAATGAAGTCATCTCTGTTTATTATAGTGAGAAAACTGAGGCACGGAGAGATTCGATAACTCGCCGAAGATTGCGTGGCTGCAAAGTGGCAGAACCTCGATTTCGACTCCGGCAGCTGAGCCCAGGGCCACTCACCTCGCCATCGCTTCGCTGGGCTGCCTTCAATAGCAGGGGGACTTGGGGGGCCCTGGGTGAAAGGGGGGAGTTGGAAGTTTCTTTTGCAGTGATACTTAAGTAACAGTTTTCATAAAGTTGGGAAAAATGAGCGATGGAAACGCAGTCTAATCTGATGGCCACTAGCCACATGTGGCTTTAGAGCACTGACGTGTGACTCGTTAAGTTGGGAGGTGGGTATGAATAATATGCACCAGGGTTTGAAGGCTTGGCAAGAAAAACAATGTGAAATAGCTCAGTAATAATTTTTATATTGATTACATGATTTTATATTTGTAAAAAATAATACTTGGGTATCCCGGGTTAAAAAATATATTACTCAACGAAATTCACTGACTTATTTTTACTTTCTGAATTTAGTTACGAGAGCCTCCAGAACTGCATGTATGGCTCACAGCGTGTTTCTCTGGAACATGCACTGGCCTACATGGAGAGTGAGCGTGTGTGACGGAGGATGTGGGGGACTAAGTCTCTTCCTGAGACATCGCTAGATGTCACACTGGAGGCCCCTTGGCTTCTCTAATGGAGTACTGTGGGGAGGTTTTACAATATCCCCCAGAGAAGAAGGAGGTGGGACACAGTGCTTGGGGAAGGGGCGGAGGCTGCCAAGCCCAGAGCAGGGCTTTGGGGTTCTTCCCCCTCTCAGCTGTCAGTTCTTCAGTGAGGGTCATTGCCAGGTGCCTGAGAGACAGGTGTTCTGGCTCCAAAATGTGATGTAGAGCCCCAGGATGGGTCTGATGTTCAGAAGAGTGTGTGGCATTTGGTAAGTACTGTACAAGTATGAGCTGTTATTATTATCATTTTTATTAGTTAGTTCCCGGTTTGGGTTTGGAAGCCACAGTGTCACAGGCCTTCAGGCCCCCTATCATCCTGGGTTGCTGATGTCTCAGCGTTGGACAGGGTGGCTCAGGAGAATCCCCGCAAGGGCTCCAGATGGCGCAAGACCCCAGGGACTTCTGACCCGCCTTGCAGCTCAGGGAGGGGGCCTCCATTATAACTCCGATTTAATTTCTTGCCAACTGGTAAGTGGAAACTCGGAGCTGGGTTTAATTTGATTTAGAAAAATAATGTGCCAATTCTTGGTGCTGAGTATTTTGCTTGAGTGAACTTCATGTCCGTGACTGAAGCATTTGATTTTTTGAGGCAAGAGAGAGACTCCAGAAATTTTAGCAGACTCTTAAAACAGATTTATCTTTTTTTGACTAATAGCCAGTACTCCTGGGCACAGAGAAACTGTCCAATAGAAATATTCTTCTAATATGATTGCCCATATGTCTGTATATTGGAAATATTCGAAAAGTCGTTTCATAACCTGTAACTTCTGGAGGTCGTTGAAGGCTCCTGGATGAATTCTGAATATCTTGTTGCTCTTTAAGTTGAGGTTCTCCAGCCGCGAGCAGTTACGAAAGTCAGACAAACCGATCTGTGATATCCTATTGAATGACAGATCCAAACTCTGTAATGACTTCAGTTTCCATAGTCCTGTTAAAAATAAAAAGCAAAATAAAAAATAAATGGGTGATATTTACTGTCACATTGATCATGGTGAAAAAATGGTGTCACGCTATGTGGTTCTCAGCGGAGAGGTGGCTAGACACAGTATGGTACAGCCTTGGTGCAAGATACTGTGCCGTCTGAAAAGGAAGGGAGGACCCGACGGAACAGGAGGGGAAAGGTCAAGTTGCAGAACAGCAGAGCGTAGGGTTCCAACATTCTTGGGGAAAAAGCCACATGCAAACAGATGCATATGTTTTGAGCAAACAGAGAAAAAGGCCGGGAAGGAGATGAACCAGAGGTATCGATAGAATAAACATTTCTAGGCATTCACGTATGTTTCAGAGGTAATAAGTGGTAGCTAGATTTTGTTTTCTGACAAAATAATCTAACTGGGTTTTGGTCTCTGTCTTTGTATTTCACTTGACTCCAGAGAGTAACTGGGAGGTCCATTCTGGCACAGAAAATAGAGGCTGAGCAGGAGGCGCCAGTCCTAGCAGACTTCCAAATTTGAATACCCTTCTTAGCCTCACAAGGAAACCCTGCATTTCTACGTTTCCTTCTGCTCTGTTCTCACATATACTTCGAGTCTTTAGCCAAGAAGGTCCTCGTTGTCAGAATGAGCTGCAGAGAGAGGATGACTTACTTCAAATAGCTGTATACCTGTTATTGTATGTTCCCATCAGCCACAGACAGAGTAAGAGATCAGTAGGACAACACAATCAAAACATTATGAGCAAGGCACTTAGTGCTGAGCACAAGCAGAGCGCAGAGTCCTCGTGTCTGACTGGGTGATAAGACATGCACACAAGGAGTCACCGGTTATATAAGCAGTTACGTCCCCACCACCCAACAGTAAAACTAACTTGTCAGCCTCTCCATTAAACAGTCAATCCCTTCAGGGCGGAAGTCACATCTTTGTGAACTCTCACAATGCCTGGAATATACTATGTATTCAATAAGCCAGAGGTCACGGTATTTGACCTTCACAGAGATTTAGAAGTTATTGAATGAACATTAAAGATGCAATACAGAACTCTTCACTCCTAGCTTTCCTTGAAAAATGGGAAGTTCCAACTGGCACAAGACACTGCTTGGTTAGAGTTGAATGAGGGCTGCCTGCTTTAGTTGGGGCAGACACTTAGCGAAGGTGATTTCTTTGTACTCATGCCTCTGTTACAACCAGGAAAACAAAGGATAGGCCAAGAAGCTCCCTGTTTAAAAAAAAAAAAGGAGGGGGAGAGAAGCAAGCCTGATATTCAGCTGGTAGGTGCTAGTCAGAAATGCTTCCTTGTTGGTTTGGAAATAACCACTGGGGAGCGTTCCTGGGATGCTGCATTGCTCTAGGTTCTCCAGTGAGCCCCCCACCCCCAAAGCAGGACTCCGCCCCATCATGACAACTAGAGAGCCCAGGCTACAGTCCAGTTGTTAAATATTTTGAATATATAAGCCCTAGAGGTGGAGAATATGTTTACACATTTTCATTTGCAATCATATGGGTCTGTGAGAAAAAAACAGCATAAGACACCAATATGAAAGGAGCTATAGTTTCCCTAACATTGTCATGACCCTCACCTGGCCTATATATGGAGGTGAGCTCATAGTTTGCTATACTGTCTCACTGCTTAACTGAATTGAACATGAACTCTAGGAGTTCAGTAGAGGGAAGAAATTATTTTTAAGACTCCTATTTAATTGTATGCTCTCTTTATGCGTTAAGCATGTCACAGACCGCTCCTTTTAAGCCTCATAAAGTCCTGGGAGTTGTTACCATTTTGTAAATGACAAAACCTAGGTCTGGTGAAGTTAGGAACTTGCCCAATGTCATAGTAGGTGGAGCTCTGGAGCTAGGATTGAAAGTCATATCTCTTAACCACCATTACTGTGTAACCATGGACATTTCATACAAAAAGGGGAAGAAAAAGGACGGGCAGGCCCATGTTTAAAGCCAAAATAGTATAACGTGTAGTGGTAAAATGGATGACAAGACTAGCATAAAGACCAGGGGAAGTGAAATGGAAGAATACTGTTGTAAGTTTCCCATGTTATAGGTAAGTAGTATAATGCCACATAAAAAACAGACTATGATGTTAGGATGTGTATCAGAAACTCCAACACGACCCCTAAAACAACACAGCAACAGCAAAGAATTATAGCCAGTAAGCCCACAAAGGAGATAAAGAGGGTTAATTTTAAAAAATACACCATTAATGCAAAAAAAGGCAAAGGGGGAACTAAAAATAGAAGGGACAAATGGAAAAAATTTCAAGATGATAGATATAAATAATAGTTTAAAACCACCAATTAAAAGGCAGAGATACTCAGTTTGGATAAAAATTCAAGGGTCAACTCTATAACTCCTATAAGAAATCCACTTTCACTATAAAAACATGAATAGGATACATGTTAAAGGATGGAAAAAAATAGTCTTTTCCGCAAATGGTGCTGGAATGATTATATATCTTTAAAACTTCTTTATGCTATTCATACTTATGTACAAAAATTAACCCAGACTATTTTAAAACTATCTAAACCTAACTGTGAAACCTATATTTAAACCTACATGTAAATAGATCATAAACCTAAAATGTAAAAAAGTAAAGTAGTAAGACTACTAGAAGAAAATATAGGAAAAATATCTTTGTGACTTTGGATTAGGCAAAGATATCTGAGATATGACACCAAAACACAATTTATACACCAACAGATGAACTGTACTTCACAAAAATAAAAAATTCTACTCTTTGAAAGACACTGGTAAAATAATAAATACTCAAGCCACCAACTGGGAGAAAATATTTGCAAATCACATATCTGTGAAAAAATCTTGTATCCAGTATATATAAAGAACACACAAAACTCAATAGTTAAGAAAATTTACAAATTGGCCAAAGATTTATAGAGATCATCAAAGATACACAGAGGACAAATAAGTGTACAGAAAGATATCTAATGTCATTAATCATTAGGGAAATCCAAATGAAAACCATAATGATATACCACTATACATCAATTAGTATGGCTAAAGTTAAAAAGATTGACCATACTTGGGATGGATAAGAATGTAGGACAACTGAAATTCTTAAATAATGCTAGTGGGAATTTAAAATGATTCTACCACTTCACACAACACGGGCAATTTCTTCAAAAGTAAATGTTTACATTTACTTAACATAAAACTCAGCCATTCTATGCCCAGGTTATTTTCCCAAGAGAAATGAAAGCATAAATCACCACAGAGACTTTGTATCATTATTAATGTCAACAGGAACAGTAGTGATGATCCCTCTTTTATCTCTGAGACTGGCCATTTGTGTTAGTTTGGCTAGAGAATTATCAATTTTATTTTTCTTTTCAAAGAAACACATTTTGGTTTTGTTGATTTTATCTACTGTTTCTCTGTTTTAAATTTCATTGATTTCTGCTGCAGTTTCTGTTATTTCTTTTCTTCTGCTTGCTTTAGGGCTACAATGCTCTTATTTCTTTAATTTCCCTAGGTGGAAACTTACATTATTTTTGATTTTAGACTTTTCTTCCAATGGATGCTTTTAATGCTATACATTTCCCTCTAACCACTGCTTTTGCCACATCCCACATATTTTGGTAAGTGCATTTTCATTTTTCACTTAGCTTAAAATATTTTCAAATCCCTCTTGAGATTTCTTCTGTGATACATGTCTTATTGTTTAGTTTCCAGAGATTTGAAGGTTTTGCAGCTGTTACTGACTTCCAGTTTAATTCCACTGTAATCTGAATCTTTGCAAAGAAGATGTGGTATATGTATATTTGTGTGTGTGTGTGTGTGTGTGTGTGTGTGTATACACACATACACAATGGGCTATTATTCAGACATCAAAAAGAATGAAATTTTGCCATTTTTAATGTCATGGATGGAACTAGAGTGTCTTATGCTAAGTAAAATAAGTCAGTCAGAAAAAGACAAGTACCATATGACTTCACTCATATGTGGAATTTAAGAAGCATGATTTCTGTTTATTCAAGTTTGTTAAGATGTGTTTTATGGACCAGAATATGGTCTGTCTTGGTAACTGTTTCATAGAGGATTGACAAAAAGGTGTATTCTACTGTTGTTGAAGGGATTACTGTATACATGTCAATTAGATTAAGTTGATTGGTAGTGATATTCAAGTCATTTGCATCCTTATTGATTACTCGCCTGGTTACTCTATCAGTTGAAAGGTGAGTGTTGAAAGTCTCCACGTACAGTGCGTTTGTCTATTTCTCTTTTCAGTTGTCAGTTTTTTCCTCACATATTTGACTCTCTGTTAGGTGCATTCACATTTAAAGTGATTATGTCTTCTTCAAGAACTGGCCCCTCTATCCCCTTTATGCAGTGCTTTATCCCTGATAATTTTCTTGCTCTAAAGTCTCCTTTGTCTGAAACGAATATACCTACTCCACTTTTCTTTTGACTAGTGTTTATCTAATGCTTTATCTTTCTCCATCCCTTTAGCAGCAGCTTTATTTATAATAGCTAACAAAGAGAGCCAGACTGTCCACTGACCGGTAAATGCATATCCACACAATGGAATTCTGGCAATGAGAAAGAATGAACTTTTAATACATCAAACACCACAGATGAATCTCAAAATAATTATGCTGAATGCAAGAAGCTATACCAAAAATAAAAGTTCAATCACATGATTGCATTAAGATGAACTTCTAGAAAACGTAAACAAATCTGTAGTGTGAGAAAGGAGATCAGTGGTTACGTGGGCAGAGGAGAGAGGATGGGTAGGAAAGACATTACAAAGAGACCCGAGGAACCTTTTGGGGGTGATGTATAATTCAGTATACTGATAGTGGTGATGGTCTCACTGGTCAGGGTGGTTCAGAAAGTCAGAGGACAGATCAAAAGAGTGCTCAGAACATGGAGAAGCAGGAGGCTCCAACCATGTCTAGACTTACAGAAGCCTGAGAAATAGGAACAAGACTGTAGATGAGTACTCTGAACTTCATATAAACTCTGAACTTTTGCTCTTTGGAAATCACCTTCAGTTACCCATTGTGCCTCAAATCAGAGAAGTGACGGTCATAGCAAAAACTGGGATGGGAAACAGAATGAGAGACTCAAGGTGATCAAAAGGCACTTGAGGGGAACTGCCATTTTTGAGCACCTATTATGTGCCAGGGACTGTGAGAAATGTTTCACATCATCACTCTGTGTTCAAGTTTTTACAAACACCATCTCTAACCCTCACATCCTCCCTGAATATGCCATTATCTCCAGTTAAAAATAAGAACCGGGCAGGGTTTTTTAATAGCTTAAGTGACTTGTTTAAGGTCAATTAACAGAAGTCTTAAACAAGAAGTAGAGATGCACAGAAGAAGGGTATAAGAGCAAATAAGGAGAGCGGGACCAGAACATCCTAAGCCTGGCGGGGTGGGGGTTTTGAAGGCAGAGAGTTACAAGGAGAGCCCCTTATTCACTCCCTTCATAATATCAAGCTAAGATTTCCAAACGGAAGGAAAACTTCTGCAGATGGGAATTAAGACTATTGAGTTCAGTTATGCCCCTTATGCGAAGAATTCCCAGCTACTTCCAATTTTAGAGAATTAAGGTTTAATTAAAAAAAATTTTAATGCTTATTTTTGAGAGAAAGAAAGAGAGAGAGTGAGCTAGCATGAGTGGGTTGAGGGGCAGACAGAAAGAGGGAGACACAGAATCCAAAACAGGCTGTCAGCACAGAGCTCAACGTGGGGCTGAACCCACAAACCGCGGGGGATGGTGATCTGAGCTGGAGTCAGATGCTTAACAGACTGAACCACTCAGGTGCCCCAGGATCAACTTTATGGAGAGAACTGGTGAGGGTCCTATAAATGACTTTGTTTAGGGTCTCCCAGGATAGAGTTGGGAAATCTGAGTAAACTCCTTCTAAGATACTTGGCTGTGTTTCTCAATGGGGGGAAATACGTTCTTTAAAAATACGGCATGGTGAATCAGTGTCCATGGGATGCTCAGATGAAGGAAAGAGTCTGAGACATGCATTCATGGCTGGGCTTGGACCTCAGAGGGGAGATTCCATGTTTCAAGAGGCTAGAGTCAAACACTGGGGCGGCGGGGGGTGGGGGATATGGAAGCACTTTCATGGGGATGAAATTATTGAACTGCTTTCTGATGGTACATGAACATGGGAGGCAGGAATCTGATTACCCTTTGCTTTTAAGAAGCCAGAGGTATTTTATTATTTCCAAGAAATTATTTCAAGGTCTATTAGAAGAAAGACCACAGAGGGTACGCCCAGACATTAAATTGCCTTAGAAACATTCCTTTGGACTATGAACCTTTAAATGCTCTCCTACGAGTGATAACCTGATAACACAGAACAATGATATTCAGGGTTTATGACTTCGAGCTCAAAGAGTATTAAGAATTGGAAGAATCTGGAATGGTCCTAGACAAGAGGTTGTTTCCTAAGGTCAGCCCTCAATGTGGTCTGTTTTATATTCGTGAGCCAAAGACCTTGCCCTCTTAGCTTAATGACATATATTTCATTTTGTTATTTTAGAACCTGACTTGGTTTTGAGAATACATGTTGTTGGTATTTCCAAAATCCAATGGCAAGCAGGAGGAAATATTTAATTACTTAAAAATTAAAAGAATACAATGGGTGCTTGGGTGGCTCAGTCGGTTAAATGTATGACTTCAGCTCAGGTTATGATCTCATGATTCATGAGTTCAAGCCCCACGTCAGGCTCTGTGCTGACAGCTAACTCAGAGCTTGGAGCCTGCTTCAGATTCTGTCTCCCTCTCTCTCTGCCCCTCCCTTGCCCATACTCTGTCTCTCAAAAATAAACTTTAAAAAAAATTTAAAAGAATACAACATACTTTTGTTTTTACTGTACACTGGTTATGTTTGTTTGTTTGTTTTTCTTCCACCAGTATCAAAAGTCAGGTATTATTTCATCTCACTTGTAACACATCTATCTCTTGGGTTCTGGAATTTAGTGTGTTAATGTCAGGCTGTCAAATCTGGTCTGTTAACCTAGTTGGAATTCCAGTAAGATGTTGGCCCTTAGCCTTTTCCAGGCACTCCAGTCACTTGATGAAGGTGGGGTAGTATAACTGGAGAGTGATTCCATTGTCGTAAATGTTTTAAAACTGATTTTTCTGTGGGAGGAAGGTGGCATCATTAGTAAGGTTAAAGTCACGGCTAGCTACTATTTTGTAAATTGCATTGGCTGGCACCTCCTCTGGGTGTTTTCCCAGCATGAAGCTTGTTGGCAACATCACAGCTGACTCTGAAGATAGGGGATCGGTTGACACTGGGTTAAGTCAGTGTGATGTCACTCCTACAAAGGTGGCCATTCCTGAAAGCAACTGTTTGTTCGTCATATAAACTCTCACCATTTTAAGGCTTGGGACATGATTTATAAAAGTACGCATGTGGTACAAAGCCAGTTGCTTGATTGCTACTTTCTGAGAACCTCTAATTTATTATTGTTTTAGATGGGTGCAAGCACTTACATAAATAGTTAAACACAAATGACTCTCTGCTTGTGAATTACAGTGGGCCAGGAGTTCCATCTACTACAATAGTTATTTAACATTTTAAAAGATAGCTTGTGATTTAGACAAAACGGAATTTATAATTACAGTTTGTTTCTAAATAGACTGTTATTCTCAACTTGTGCCAAGAGAGTAAAAATAACTAATATTTGCAAAGTACTTTACAAGCATACAAAGTACTTTTCACATATTTTAAAAGCTACCATTTATGATGCCAAGTACCATGTTAAGTTAGGTTCTGGAAATACATTTTTTCCTTTAGTCCTCACAACAATTCTATGGGTAAATATTACATTATCCAGATGTTACCTTAAAAAATGTTTTTAAATAAACTCTCTCCCCAATGTAGGGCTCAAACTTACAAGCCCAAGATCAAGAGTGGCATGCTCTACTGACTCGGTCAGCCAGGCACTCCCCAATGTTACCTTTAAACAGGGTTAGAATGAAGGAATCAAAAAAGAGCAAGAGGAAGGTCAGAAATAGAATGGTATTCCAGGCAGCACCTCTCACTTACCAACTTCTCCTCAAAATAGGATCTCAAAGACAGAGTAACTAAACCACCATTACAGAATCCTAGAACAGCGAAAGGATGTTACAGGGGACTCAACTGACATGCATGAGGATGCTGGGAAAATAACTCGGATCACAAAATGCTATGGTCACTAAAAGAACTCTGAATCATACCCAGTCAGATGCGGGGCTTGCACTGGTCTTCCGTCATCAGTTGGTGTCGTTAATGTCTCCCTGGTTTCAGTTGCTAGAATTCTAATAGAAACTCAGATACAGGATTTGCTCATTTCACGTTTTCCCCCCTCATTTGTAAGTTTAATATTTTTCCTCGTATTTTGGGAGGCAGGAGTTCAACTCGGAAAAGGAAGATTGGGCTCTATGTGCATTTTACAGGGATGCTTGGTCCTGAATGGAATTGTATTCTCTCCAGCCTCCAATGAGCTCTGGGGAATTCATTTGCCTTAAGGAGATATGTTCTGTGGTGCGATAATATTTTCACATATTAATCTTTTATCTCCATTTCTCTCTTTCCATTTCTTCCTATTCAAGCAGAAAGAAGGTTCTGTGTTAGTTACCCCAGGGAGTCACAGTGGGACGCAGAAGGCAGAGGAGCCTACGGGTTTTTCTGGTTTTTCTAAAGGCCTAAATCTTTAGAGGAAAAGAATGTCTAAGATCTAGATAGAGGTCATTGTGTCTTTCTTTAGAGTTAATTAATTAATTAACTAAGTTAGACAGCAAGATCTGGGGAGGGGCAGAGAGGGAGACAGAGATTCCCAAGGAGGCTCCACACCGTCAGTGCAGAGCCTGACACAGGGCTTGAACTCATGAATTGTGAGATCATGACCTGAGCCAAATCAATAGTTAAGACACTCAACCAACTGAGCCACCCAGGTGCCCCTAGACAGAGGGTTTAAAAAAAAAAAGTGCAAAGAATTTTCTCCAAACTGAAAAAATTAAAAGAAATGTTCTCTGCCTGACAGGAGTAAGGGATACACACACACACACACACACACACACGCACACACACACTTTGATGCCTTGTCAAGGTATAAGATTCTAGACAGAGCTGTGGTACAGATTTGGAGAAAGGCAGAGGAAAGCCCATGAAAGACTGATATCAAGTACAAGTATCTCCGCATCCCATCCCCAAGTGAATGGGGGCCCAGAATCAGAAATTATGTTGATTTATAGACAATAGAAGGTTAGTACACTTGAATTTGTGGGGTTGAAAGTCACATGTACCATACTATTTAAAAAAATGCTATATCATATGGATATGTGTAACTATAATGATGATCATCAAAGAGTTATAGCAAATAATATGGAAATAAATATCCCTTGATAATCCAATATGTACATATAAAAGCTATTCAGTTATTTAAAATATTATGAGATTTCTTAATTATATAAAGATGTTCAAAATATACTGTGATATGAAAACATGAATTATGAAATAGGCAAAGTATGATTGAACTTTGAAAGAAAAATATGTCTTAGGTGTAAAGAAAAAACTGAAAGAATATATAGGATTTAGGGATGCTGACTCCCCACACACAGTAAAAAGTTTATATATAATTTTGACTCCCCCAAAACTACTAAAAGCCTATTGTTGACTGGAAGCCTCACCCATAAAAGAAAGTCAATTAAACATTTTGTATGTTATATGTATTATATACTATATTCCTATAATAAAGTAATCTAGAGAAAAGAAAATGTTATTAAGAAAACCATAAAGAAGAAAAAATATATTTACAGAACTCTACTGTGTTTATAAATAACAAAATCCATGTATAAATGGACCCATACAACTCAAACTGCATTGTTCAAGGATCAACTGTATTACATGAGGGTCTTCAATTTAAAACAAAAATTTAATTCCTAATGTTCTACAAATAACAGGTGTTAAAAATAATAAACAAAAAATTATAAAATAAGATGCAATCAGTTTATGCTTTACAGTGAAAATCCTGCACATTGCTTTTATGGAAACGCTCAGGGAAAGAAGGCTCCTCCCCACTTCTCACACAGTTTTGTGGATATGGTGGCTCAGATAATCTTTCCTTCACCTGCCAGGCTATTATTGTCAAAATGATGCTTCAAATAGACCAGAAGCTGGAGGAAGAGCAAAACACTAAAAGTATGAAAGAACTTAAAATAAGAGAAACTAAATATGCATAATTTGGGATGGAGAAATAAGTGACAATATTATGCTTTCTTTTTTAATATAGTGCCTCATATAAAGTAAGTACTTAGCAAACAGTGACCAAGACTAAAAACAAACAAGGAAAGGAAATTGCGTAGCTCTCCTGAATATAAAAAAATCACAAAGGAAGCTAGGGATTATGAATCTGACACATTTTTTTATGAAAGCATTGGTGATTACTTAAAGAGCTCCAACGTGTAGACTACTGAATGTCAGAATGGATGAAAATTTATTATAACAGAGGATATGTGGAGTATCCTGTTAGAAACCAGGATAAAGAATTCTGATTTTCTGGGGGCTCCTGGGTGGCTCAGTTGGTTAAGTGTCCGACTTTGGCTCAGGTCATGATCTTCCAGTTCCTGGGTTTGAGCCCTGCGTCAGGCTCTGTGCTGACAGTTCAGAGCCCAGAGCTTGATTCAGATTCTGTGTCTCTCTGTCCCTCCCCTGTTCATCCTGTCTCTCTCTATCTCTCAGGAACATATAAACATTAAAAAAAATTAAAAAAAATTCTGATTTTGATTTGATAATAAGAAAGTTTACCTATTGATTATACAACAGTGTATTTCTAGTCTACATTTGGAAGGCAACTAGAAAAGCAGATACAAAATGTATTCTAAGAAAAGAAAAATTACAAACATGGCAACATACTTAATTTGAATTGGGCTACATATTGAAAGTATACGAACTAGTTATTTCTTAGTCCTTTTCTATATTTAGTAACAAATATATGATAATCAAAGTAATTAAAAATCATGCATTATTATTTAGCACTTATATACTTCCTAGTGTCTCTTGACAAATCTACGTTACATTAATGTAAGTTATAATAATGGGGGATTAAATTGCATTGACTATGAATTCCACATATTATAACTTGAAATTCCACTGAGGAACTCATTTATTTGTTCTGATAAAATTGGTTTACTTTCAGCTATTTCCTCAAAACCGAAAACAAACATGGAATTCTAATGTGCATAAAACATTAACTCTCCACATGCTCATGGTTTGGTCTAGTCCATCTTTAAAGCTGTACTTACCCTTAGGAATGTCACTGAGCTTGTTTCCTTGAAGAATTAACAACTTTAGAAATGGAAGCCCACGTCTCAAGCTACTTCTGTGGCATTTCTGCCCCGGTGACCTCAGACTGGGTAGGTCCAACGAGACGGAGCTGATGGAATTGTTGCTGAGGGTTAGTATTTCCAAAGCATGGAAGTGTGCAAGGGGGCTTAAGGTTATTTTTGAAAGGAGATGGTTACTGAGGTCCAGATGTTTTATATTGCAGTCTTCTTTTTTCATGTGAGACTGTAAGAGAGCCCTAAAGAAATGGGCACTTGTGTCCACTGTGGCTGCTGACTGTGGTCCGTCCGCAGGTGTATCTTGCTTTCCAGTGAAAAAACAATTTTTCAGGAGATACCCCTTCTGTTGGCACTCAGAATTGAATGAAATATTGCTTTTCCTTGATGGGTTCATCATTGTTCCAGTAAAATAAAGACCTATTAGCATTGTTACGACTCTGAAATGTAGGTTTTTCATAATGCCTAGAGGAAGGAAAATGAATTGACTTATTCAAAATAACGTATGTAAAAATTAACAGTGAATATACAGAAACTTCAATTTTAAACTTAAGATTCAGGAAAATTATCTTGCCTTAATTGCCAATTTAAGTGGATGTTTGATTTCTGAGAAATTGGGGCTTTAAAAAGAGAGCTAAAAAATGGTAGAGTCTACAGTTACATTTATGTGACATTTTAAAGAAGCAACTCCCCTGATTTTTCAGAAAATACATATTCACATGGGCCTTACTTCTGTGTCTGCTTTTCTGGGAACATGCAGTCTGCAGTTTTCTTCAGAGTGAGGGAAACCTACCAAGATTCAAGACTTGTGTTTTCTTGCTGGCCATTAGTACTGAGCAAAGTCTATTACGCTTATCTACAGCCTGTAATCAGCTACGTGGTTTATTATGTGAGTAATAAGCCATCCAGTTACACGAAACTGTGAACCGTATGGATGGAAAGTTCAACTCACATAGGAGACTCTTGATTTTTTAAAATGAAATTAAATTTTTTGTGACTTTTCAAATTATGTTGAAATTATTTAGATGCAACATAAACAAAATGGGTTAAAAAGGAAGTTCTGCATCAGAACCATGAAGATGTAATAAGATATAGAAATATCAAGTATCTTTTTCACCAAAGACTGAGAAGAAACAGAATTTCAAAATAAGTCTTTACAAAGTACAGTGGCTAAATGTATACACAAAGATTTTTTTTAAAAGAAAATGGGATAGATAATGCCCTCAATGACAGTGAGTTCCCAGAAGGGAGTTTCTCTGTCTGTCTCTCCTCTGTCTCTGTCTCTGTCTCTCTCCCTCGATTCACAAAAGTAACTCTTGCCTGATTAAAAAAAATTTTTTTTAATGTTTTATTTATTTTTGAGACAGAGACAGAGCATGAGCCGGGAGGGGCAGAGAGAGAGGGAGACACAGAATCGGAAGCAGGCTCCAGGCTCTGAGCTGTCAGCATAAAGCCCAATGTGGGGCTTGAACCCACGAACGTGAGATCATGACCTGAGTCCAAGTCAGAGGCTTAACCGACTGAGCCACCCAGGTGCCCCTCTTTGCCTACATATATAAATCTCTCCCCCTGACCTGCTCACTTTAAATTTTCAATAGTCTGTCGTCTGTCACTATGCTGTTTGGGTGAGCAAGTGCATGGAGTGAATGAAATTTAACACCTAACTTTTAAGCTTTGGTTTCATACAAGGTCAATTCTCCCACCTTTTGAAGGGCACCTATAACCAAGGACACATGGCCAGGAGGTGCAAAGGTGCTCTACCACATGGAGGAGTGATTTATTTTTATAGTGGCCTCTCAGACGATACCAGAACTTGAATTTGTACAGATATTTGTTTCTATATTCAAAGCCGTAGTCATTGTAAATACTGCTGTTTACCAAGTTAATGTGCCTCATTCATAGGCACATTACAGTATTAGAGGAACATAGGATTGAAAAATACTTAAGGAGGCATAAGTTAGATTTTCATTGATCTGGTTCTAAATTGAAGAGATTTATATATTAATTAATAGATTTGAGTTCAAAAAAGCTAGATAAGGATAATTTTAGGTCTTAAAGTGAAAGATGCTAATTTGTAAAAAAAAAAAAAAGGTTACATATACTACATACAAATGTATATGCCTTGGGTAAGGAGCCACAGCGAACTCCAGAAAAACTTACTGAGGAAATTGAAAATAATTAGGTAAAATGTTAGATTTTAAATGGACACATTCAAAGCTAAGTATGAGGAAGCAATTAGAGTTACTGCGTGCGTGTGTGTGTGTGTGTGTGTGTGTGAGAGAGAGAGAGAGAGAGAGAGAGAGAGAGAGAGAGAGAGAGAAGAAAGGAAAAACAAAGAACAACAGAAACTGAAGAGACCATTCTTCTAAAAAAGAAATAAGTTAAAACAATTAGAAGACAAAAGCAGAAGGAGGTATGTTTGATGAGATGTAGAAAGCAGCTGACAGGTTCTCGGGCATACCTTCTGATTCTTCCGTGGTGTTCACAGTCCTCTCCTAGCCAGGTGGGGAGCACGACCAGCGCCTCTGAGGCTCCGCCCACCGGCCCGCGGAGCCTGCCTGCCCACCCATGGCAAACCTTCGCCCTTTCACGGGCCAGGCCCTGGCCTCCTGCCACAGTGACGGCAGGCACACTCCCCTGGGACACGAGGGAGGAGCCCCTACAACGCACACAGGGTAGGACTCTCCAGACGGGAACTGTATAGCTTTGAACTATGAGCTCCAGGATTCCAGCGACATTACATACATGCCAATGTATTTCAGTATTATCAAGCTATATTTAAATCCGTCATGTTTGTATGACTAAGTAGAAACCTTAATTTTAACCATTAAAAAATCAAGAGCAAACAATTTACAGAATCTTTATTGTAAACAGAGATCATTAATAGTTATGACAAACTGAATTAAATGAAACGCAGGTTAGCAATCCAAAACAAAGTTATAGGTTTATTTTTGTAGGCATGATCCGTAGTCTTTGCCCCCTCCACACTTTTTAAAAGACTACGAAAATTATCAGCATTTCAATGGTTTCTTTTTTGTCAAAGTTAGCGCAGTAACAGTCTCATCCTCTTAAAAAAACACTCATTCAAAACTAGGTAGGACGTCCACCTTTCATCATCAAAACTATCACACAACGTTTACTTTTTCATAATGCAAAAAGCATACAAGTAAGTTTATTTTTAAATCTTGCCGACCCCCCTTGTGTTGTTTTGCATTTTCCTGTCTGCCCTCAGGCTGGCTTCTGAAGTGCTTTGCGTTCATTTCATCTGTCCCTGTCGTCCCTGTAACCCGTCTCTGCAGAACAGTGGTGAAACAAGCGTGGGTCCACCCCCTCACGTGGGGCCCGTCTTTGTGTCTCTCCCTTGTCCGAGCCAGCAGCCTGTCACATCGGTGCTCAGTGCAGGAGAGTGCAACCAGCAGAAAGCGGCGGCGAAGCTAACATTTCGGGTTACAGGAAAACACCATCTGGTGGCGAGAATGAGGAGCTGAAGCTGCGTCCTTGTGCAAAACATCACAGGTGAAACGGATTGTTTCTGATTTCCTTTCCGCTGAGCTTTCCAGGTCTACATCTCAATGAAAAGGCAAGGGTCACTGGCAAAATGTCCTAAAAATAGGATACCTGTTGCCTTACCAATCACTTCTATAAAAACATCAAAGTATCCTCTCATCAAAAGCACTTAATGGAGATGTATCAAAAACACAAGTATTTCTCAAAGAGGAATAAAAATAGATATTTCCTGAACTATATTTAATAAATAATTCTATGTAATGTAGTGTTTTGTGGTTTTTGTAAAAATATTTAAAGAAACTTTCAAAACCTAAATAAAGCAGATAGATAATGTAAAATTAGAAATATACTGAGCATCTGAAAATTCCAATGGATTTTTGAGTATCACTCAAATATTAAATGACACTGAACGTATTCAGATAGAATTTGAATAACAGTAACACTCAGAGGTCATAAAGTTCAACTTTTCTCCTTCATTTAAAAACTGCACTCAGTGTTACAGAGTAAGTCAATCTATTTTAAATACTTTAATGACTATTCATAATCTCTAAGGCATTTGGCTGTCTTACGGGAGAGAACTGGATTGAATGCAAATTGGTTTTTGTATTGATTTTTTTATCTACGTAGTTCAAAGCAATCACAACGATGACCACGACCAACCAAATACTGTTGTACTTGAATCCAGAGTGGGGCTTAGGATTCATCCCTACTGCTTATTTTATGGCAAACTGTTTTGAAAACTCTGCCCCTGATGTTGTGTGTGTGATGAATACTGGAAGGTTCCTTTTAAGTCGAATGTAAGATACCTTAAGAATCACCTGGCTTGAGGGATGTAGGTCATTACAATGGGACTGTAATAATGAGGAGCAGAGACCGTGTCGTACTTACTCAAAAATTGCTTAAAAGTTATTTCCTGTATCAGCACCCTTTCCTCCAGTGCTCCCCAACTTTGTTCAAGGCCCGGTGCACACTGGCCAGCCGTCAGGACTTGCCTGGGGCCATGGCCTCTCACTGGTCACTGCACTGCCCTGCGGGCTGAGGGTCTAATATCTTAGCAACCTTTTTACCCAATTCAGGGACCTGAAAGTGCCAAGGCCCATCAGTTAGGAAACTGGGATACTCCACACCTACATTTTGAGCTAGTTTAGAACCTGATAGCTGTTGGCCATTTTATTTATTTTTAACCTAGAATAAGCATGACTGTTTTGTTTGATTCTTATCTCTTAGGTTAAGTTTGAGTTAATCTTCGTTCACTTTTCTAAGGTTTTAAATAATTAAGACTTCAGTGCAGATAGTGAAAAGAACACAGGACTTGAAAGCAGGCACATTTACGTCTGAATCACATGTGAATTCCAATCCCAACCCTGCTCTTTCCTATGTGACATTTGGCAAGTTTCTTAACTGCTCTGATCCTCAGTTTCCTAACCGGTAAAGCGGGAGTAGTGACACCTCCATGCAGAGCTGTGGTGAGAACTAGATTTCACACCAGGATGCCCGGGACAGCGCCTCGGATGTGTAAGATGCACAGGCATGACGGCTAGCATCGTTTGCTAGTTAAAGCTGAGACGGTGTTTCACTTTCTACAGCGCTGGGAACGTGTCATACTTGTCAATATTTAACGAGGAAACATTCTAGAACAGAGCATTTTCATCCTAGCACAAAGCTAAGGACCCACACTTCCATGCCAGGTCACATACGCGAAGTTCTTTAATGACTTCACTTGCATTGAGAATACAGCTGAAAGTTAGTGCACCAAAGATCTGTCTTTTCTCTCAGAAGCCAAAAGACAGAGCATGTGTGTCCCTTTCAAACGTCTTAAGTGGGTGTATCCCCATTAGTTACCAAAAGCTTACTTACAGTGAGTAGTCTAAACAGTCGCTTCAGCCCTTTATCCTCTAGACAAGGAACAGTGGATCTTTAAAAAACACTTCTTTAGAGATTAATTTTGCTTTTATTCACTTCTCATAATTATTTTAGAGACTGTCATTTGAAGATCAGTGCAACTTAATGAAATGTGTTAAAATTTAGGCTCTCCGAGAATCTCTTCAATGTGGAGGCCACATGACAGACACAGTAGTGCTGATAAAAGTTACCGCAAACTCTCTGAAAATATGATTCGCATGCTCGCTCTTAAGAACGGGTCGAGACGTGAACACACCGGGGGCCTGTCGGGTTCCTCTAGTGAGCGTTCCCGCAGGGATTGTCTGAGGTCTGGCAGCCCATGTTCTGGCCGGTCACCTGCACTCTGAAGAGAGTCCCGTCCGCGCACATACACAGCTTGTAGCGCACCCAGTCACCAGCACCGGACTGGTCTCCACTGGAGGAACTCGGGAGGCGCGTCGTGCTAACCATCACGGTCCCATTTAGGATGATGCTGTTCTCCTAGGAACAGAACGATAATACAATTTGCCTCCACAAGTGGCGATAGAACAAAGTTACTAAACAAAACTTAGAATATTAACAAGAAAAGTAGGTAGTAAGAAACAGTAAAGTCATGACCAAAACAACAAAGAAAACAACCAATGTTGAGATTCAACAAATGACTTCTTAGAAATAGCTCATAAGGTAGACCTATATGGTTGTAACGCTTTCTTAAAATTATATCAAAATTCCTAAGTGCCCAAGACTGATGTTGATAAAGTCTCAGATCATTTTTCATTTGTTACTAAGAGAGTTTTATAAGTTACTAATGATTGGCATGTTTGTGATGATTTGAAGAAAAAGACTTGTTTTTCCTCTTAGAGAAAATTAATTTTGATTTCTCATGTTTTTGCAATGCCACAAATGAAGATTCGAACCAGATAATTTAAGGCCAGGCACTCAAAGAAAACTGCCTGGAGGTTCTCTTCTTCAAGGCTCACTGTTTCAGAAACAGTTCGGCCTTTTCTTTTTGGGAACTCCTAAGCCTCTCCCTCCCTCCTTCCCTTTTCTTCTTTTCACTCAGCACATAATTATTAAATGTCTACTATGGTATGCGGGAGAGACACCATTTAGATGCTGTAGACAGCAGTGAAGAGACAGGTTCTCATACAGCTGACCTTCTAATGGGGGAGGGGCAGACAAGGAATACATGAACAGGTAAAACAAGTAAAACATCAGTGGAGAAAAATAACTCAGGTAAGCAGAGACAGAGTGACCAGGCAGGGGCTGTATTTACACAGGACAGTCAGGAAAGGCCTCTCTGCTGAGGCCACAGTGCAGTGGAAACTGGGTGACAGGAGGGAGGAAGCCAGGTGGGCAACTGGGGAGGGCACTTCAGGCAGAGGAAACAACACATGCAGATGCGCCTGGTGCTGAGGAACAGGGGGAAGCCAGTGTGGCCGAAGCAGAGAGCACGAGGGAGTCGACTGCAACCAGGGGCCAGACATGTTTGGAAAGGGAACGGCCTTTGAGTTTTCTCCTGAGTTATATGGGAGCTTTTGGAGGGATCTGAATATGCAAGTGATGTGATCTCTGAGAAAGGGTCCTTCTGGTGCCATACAGAGAACTGACTGCCGGGTCGAAAGTGGAAGCAGCCAACAGCGCAGCAGGAAGCGGGGGTGGTGTATACCATGAGGGGTGCTGCTGCTGCTGCTGGTGGTAGTGGAGGCGGTGAAAAGGAGCCGGACTCTAGCTTCTGAAGGTAGAGCCAGGAGGCTTTGCTGACGGACGGATGGGCACCATTTAACAAGACGGGACACTGAAAGAAAGGCATGTTTGGGGAAGGAGGGGGGAGATGAAGATTTTAGACTTGTTGAATCTGAGATGCCTATTATGTACTGGAGTGGAGAGGTAGGAAGGCAGCTGGTGGGTGTGTGAGTCTTAGCTCAGAGGAGAGATTAAAGCAGGAGTTCCACATGTGAGAGTGATCAGGTTACAGACTGTGTTTCAAGCAGTGAGACAAAGCTGGTTATGAAGTAATGGAAATGGCTAATTGACTAGTGATCCTCTGCACCTGGTATAAATACTATCTGTATGTGATGAATTTTGAAATTTTGTTCCAAGGTTGCCATCTTGTGGTCATTTAATTGACTTTCTTTTAACTGCTAAAGCCATGACTTCTTTAAAAGTAGTTTGATAACATTTTTTTTTGTTTTGATAAACTTTTCTTTTTTACAATTAGCGATATACTCAAAAACTAATCACTGATCTTAACTGAATTATAAAGCTAATTATCTTTTCAATACTGGTTTGTTTTTAGCTGTGGAAAAACAACATGTTTATGTGCGTTTCAAAGTATTTTAATATTTCTCATACGAACAACAGTTAGAATTTTCAGATAGGAAACAAGAAAAGATTTAGGTAACTTCCTAATGGCTATACACATCTCTCTCACACCACCTGCTTCTTTGAGTTTCCAGTGCTGCACACAATGGCTCCCTGTGACCATTCAACACTACTCTCTTAGAGGAAAGGCTTCTTACCATACTACATGCAAAAAATACTCAGAATCGCTACTGAGTTTCTGACAAGAAACACATTTTGTGTTCATCTTTATTATTTAGAAATTAGAATATGTGCTTTACAAAAGAAAGGCTATTTATGAAAATGGAAGAACTTAATTTTTCAAAGCTTGTTTTTTCTAGAACTGTGAAATTAAATGTAAATAAACGGAAAGAATTATTTAAAAAATTTTTTTAATGTTTTATTTATTTTTGATACAGAGAGGGACAGAGCATGAGAGGGGGAGGGCCAGAGAGAGAAAGAGACACAGAACTGGAAGCAGGCTCTAGGCTCTGAGCTAGCTATCAGCACAGAGCCTGACGCGGGGCTCGAACCCACGAACCTGAGATCTGACCTGAGCCGAGGTTGGAGGCTTAACAGACTGAGCCACCCAGGCGCCCCAGGAAAGAATTATTTTATAAGTCCTTAGGTTCAAGCTCACTTTTGTCATATTCTATGCTTGGTAAAATAAATTTAATTAGTTTTACTTAAGTTGCATTATAGCAGGTGGGCAAAGACATTTTAATAAATATGAATAAATGAATGAATAAATGAATAAATATGCTTTGACCAGAACTGTGAGCCAGTAAACCATTTTTGGACTTCTGGCTCCCTTATGAGATGTTACTTACTGAAGTTTAGATATAATCTGTGAAACAAAAAATTTCAATAGCTGCAATAAAGGCAAAATCTTTTTCCTTTATAGTTAATAATAGATGGGTGAATAAAATACATTTTGTCCATTTGCTAATTGATTTTCACATCACTGGATATAAGACTCATGAAAGAATGTGAAAAATCTTTAACTAAAAAGTAAAAACCCAACAACTTCAGGGAATGGACACTGAGAGTTCCTACTTTGAGAATTCTTTCCGAACTTTAAAAGATTATTTTTGCCTTTTAAAATAATACAGGTATCATTATATAAAAAAATTTTTTAGAAGACTATATGCAGGCAGCAAGAAAAATAAAGTTATCTGTTAGCCTGTTACTCATAGCTAGCCACTGCTGACACTCTGGCAGACCTCTGCAGGTTTTTATAAATGCATATGTGTTTTGAAAAATAAAAATGAGATATTTCACATACTGTAACTTTCTTTCACTTCAAAGTCCAATTTGAACATCTTTCCATATCAAAAAATATACAGCTGCATTACCGTTTTTACTAAGTGCATACTGTTCCACATGTGGATTTATGTGCCCAAACATCTAATGATTCTCTAAAACTCCTACGGGATACTCACTGCCTTTAGCTCCATATTACCACCCATGTGAAATTCAATGGTCTTGCCCATAATGAATACACCTTCATTGCCACGCACAATAGCACGCCCGTCAACTTTTATATTTAAGTCACTGGTAGCATTGCTGGTAATCTGAAAATTAAATAAAAGAAAGCAATTAAAAGCATTTTTAAATTAAGGTGACAGTATCAGAGACAGAGGAACAGGAGTTTTAACCATGGACTGTGGAAGGCCAGGGTTTCTGGTCACAGGTTCTAGGTGCTGAGGTAGAGACACGAGACTTGACAACGACCAGATGACAAATCTGGGACGAATCAACCTGCCACCGTTCCAGAATTCATCCTCGCACATCGCCATAAAACAGCAAAGCTCCCCTCCCGCTTCGTAAATGCAGACAGCAATTCTCTCCCAGTAAGAAAGCAAACAAAATAAAGCATACCCTCTCAGTAGATGCTTTTTGAACATTCAGACTTTTCACTCCACTTGGCAAATGAAACTCATGAGTTTCATAGTCTGTGCTGAATAAGATATTCTGAGTCCTCGGGTCAAAAAACTGCATACCGATGTCACTCGTAATCGAAGTTTTGTTCTTTTCTACACTGAGCTTTGTTGCCCCTTGCTGAAAAACAATCTTCAGAAAAACACTTTATCATGAGTATGCTTTCAAAGGAGACCGCATCCAAGATTCATCAAGAACATTATCAAACACACTTTATAGTTTTAACTGCATCTGTCTGTCCTCTCTCCGTCCACTTGGGAAAAGAGGTCTTCGGAATGACGGCTTCTGTGCTCGTTTGCAGACACTGCTCTGCACAAATCCGTGAGTCACCGGGCACAGAGACCTAGGCCTCAGATGGGCAGGGGGTGGGAAGAACACCTCCGTGAGGTTCTGTTCCAACGAAAACCCATGTTATAGCAGCCACTTGGCATGAGCTGCCATGGACTAGGCTGGCACATTCTCTTCCAGCCTTTCAGAAATTAGAGGGTATGCCGACCTGGGAAAGTGCCTTGTTTGCTGGTTACCTCGTGTGGAGGGGAGAGAGTACGCTCTGTGTTCTCATAGTAATTAATTTACCACAGAAAATGCTACCACATTAAGATTTAAGAAAGCGCATTACACTAATAGATTCTAAGACCAACATGATCATTAAATGCGCATATGGATAGTCTCTCAAGGAAAATATCCATGTCCAATAATCAACACTAGGTTTTTTACAAAGAACTTTTCTCTAATGTCCCTCAACCGATGCGGTAACTTACAGGCTGGTTGTTGCCAGTGATGACCAAATTTTCATTTCGCCTTCCTCCTACTGTGCTCTTGTAAAGAGGATGTATAACTCCCATGTCAGACACTTGCTTAAAACGAAGCAGGCCACTTTCATGGAACTCCATGCTGTCACAGCCATTGGGTCCGATGCGGATCACAGCCCAGATAACAAGCGTTATCTAAAAAGGGAAATGGGACCCCTGTGAATAGGTCACACACATTTAACATAACTGGCCAAAAACAGGAACGATCATTGCCAAAATGTCTCGTCAGTGATACGAACACATCAATTGGTTTTCCACTTATCAACGAAACCAACTTTATTTTTATCAAGGCAAACAGCTAAGAGTCAAAAAAAAAAAGTGCTAAAAGAACAGTTTCTTATTTCTTCTGTTCCCTCTGCGCCTTGTCCAGGGACAACCATTTTTAACAATTTAAGGTATTTCGTCTAGAATTAATTCCATATTTTTAAGTAATAGGAACATGTTATTTCTTTACTCATCAATTTTAGGTTTTATCTATTAATTTCCTACTTTATGAGATGAGAATTTATCTCCTATCTTCTCCCCCAACCCCAATCTCAAGTTTTGGCTAGAGCCATATTCAGGATTTTCAGTATTACGAGCAAAGAAGTATTCTTCAGCCCTAAGCCAGATACTGTAACTTAGAGAGCGGTTCCTTTCTTGTACTCCATGTCTCCTGGAGTCTACGTTTGTCTGTCTTTAGCATTGGACCAGGTGTGCCGAGTTGTTTTTAAAGCCTGACTGAATCTTCTCAAAACCTCTGATGTTTCTGTAAAATGTCACTCAGTAAAATGTCCTGAAAGCCCAAATTTCTCAGATAGTTCATTCTACTGGGTTCTAGTTTTCTGTCTCAGGAGATCTTGCTGGAACTCTTGTCTTCTTGCTCCAATCTGACTGGTACCCCTGGGTCTGTTACACAACTGTAACTATGAATTTTTCCGTCACTTTTGTGCTGGAACTTCCTTCTGTCTTTGATGCTCGAGACCGTTTCCTGTATCCTCTTCTTTAGCTTTCCGAGAGTTAGTGACGTCTTTGGGTGAGCACCTCCTCCAGTGGCCTCCTTAAAAAGACTATGTGAAGTAAGATTTGTGAGTGTACACGGTTAAAAACGCCTCTATAAGCCCTCACCTTTGATTGCTAGTCTAGCGTGATACTTACATTTCTAGGTTTGGTGTTAGTTTCTCTCTGAATTTTGAAGGCCTTTGCTTTCTGGTTTCCAGGGCTGCATCTGAGAAGTCCAATGCCTCTGATTTTGTATTCTTCCTACATAACCTGTTTTTATTTTTCCTGTGGAATATTTTAGGATCTTCTCTCTATCCCTGGTTTTCTTAAATGTTACAGTAATGGCCTTGGGGTGAGTCTCTCTTATGCATGACAGTGGACCCAGAATGGTAGTTTTCAATCTGTTCTAGGAAATCTTCTTGGTTTATTTATTTCATAACTTTCTTCCCAGTGTTCTTTCTTCTCTCTTTCTAAAACCCCTATTAACAGAGTGTTACACTTCCTCGATTGATTCTTTAATTTTGTTGAACTTTCTGGAACGGTTCCTTTTATCTTCCAATCTTTCTCGTTCTCTCTCCATCCACTCATCCATCCATCCCTGCGTATTTCTACCAGCTCTTCCTTTCTTGAATCACTCCTTTTTAAGGGCATGTTATTCTTGTCCTATGGATGCAGTATACTCTTCTTTCTCTGAAGTTTAGTTTTTTAGGTTTTCTGTCATTCATCGCTTTTTCTCTATCTCCCTGAATTCCTATTTTCTTTATGGTTTGGGTGTTTTTAGTCTCCATCCTTTTTCAGTTCTGGGAACTTTCCAAAAAAATCTATTGATCCCTGGTGGCTCAGTGTTCATATTTAACAGTGAGGTTTAAGAAAGTGCACAGAAAGTTCTCTGTGTGTGTGGGGCCTGTGGTAGACAGGCTTCACGGTACGAGATGAGGTGGCTTTTTCACTGGGACCTACCAAGTGTCAATATCTACAGGTTTTTTTCTCCAGATGCTTCCGTTTCTCCAGAGAGGGCTGTTGCATCTTGTCCCTGGGGGACATGAGCCTGATGCCAGGGAGATGGAGATAGAGGGTAGGGATAGGAGACAGAGGGAGCTGGGAAACAGTCTCAGCGCTCAGGATTCAGACTTCCCTGCTTCAGGAATGGAAAACCATCCCTACCCTCTTCTGTACATCTGCATCCTCAGGCAGGAAGAGTCCGGTCCCTTCCATGACGTACTGTGTGGGGTGAGGAGGCAGAGTGGTCCCACTGCTGGCTGAAAGGTGAGGAAGGCAAGGGATCTCATGGCTCCTTCTACTGGGTTTTCAAACAAGCTGTTTTCCGTTCCTGCCTCACTCCTGCTTTTCAAGGTACTTGTATTTCCAATTCTGGGGCAATCCCGATGATTCTGCGAGGCACTTTCACGTACACACAAGCAGTTTCTCTTCTCTGATAAGTCATTTGCCATTTCTCCTCCTGCTTTTTTGTCTTTACATATATTATGGTTTAGGATTTCAGTTGCCTCTCACTTTCTTTCCAGATACTTCTGTTTCTTGACATTGTCATCTCAGGATGAGCTTTTTAAAGGGGATGGGAATAAAAAGAGTGTTCATTCTGCCATCTTAACCAGGAGTTTCCAATAAAATAAATTTATAAAATAAAAGAATTTCAGAATATGTGCTCTTAGTAAAGGTATTTATAGTACCAGCTCTTTTCAGTATAAGGGAAGAATTAGACACAAGTGATTTAGATACACATAAAATAGAACAGGCTGACTTAAAAGCCCTGGAAGTCAAAAATAAAGTAACTGGAGTGACTTTAGAACAGTTACAGCCCATGTTCATGACCAGTAGTTTCGATATACCAAAAACCACCCTCTGAAAATGTCATTTACACACATGCCAGAGGGTTTCAAGTTTAACCCTTAGGTAGTTACAACCTTGGATTAAGGCTTCTTTAAAAAAGCAAGTGTCTTAGGAAAAGGCAAAATGCTACGTCCTCAGAGTAAACTGGCCAACCACATCCTTTCATTCTTTGCCAACAGAGACTTAAGACTATAAGATATAGCCCTTTACTGTCAAACAAGGGTTTAGAATTTTAAAATCTAGTTGAGGAGGTAGGACTTTGCATCGGAAAAGCTGAATGAAATCAGAAAGGATTATTATTTTTTAGGAGAGATGAAGGCAGTAAAGGCATGGTGGCAAAGGTCTCTTCTACCAAGTTGACTTTACCCTTTCAAAAGTTAAGTCCTTTAAAATTCTCCATGAACATTTCCTTTTAAATAAAATTAATACATGGCAATATTAGCATACTGGGTAACATTGATGACAACTCAGTAATTACAAACTTACAGTTCTAAAATAAGTCACAGAGATGAGAAGTACAATGTGAGGAATACCATCGATAACACTGTGATACCGTTGTGAGGTGACAGACGTGACCACACCTACGGTCAGCCCTGAGTAATGTTCAGAACTGTCAACCCCCACGTTGTACATCTGATCCTAATAAAACACTGTATGCTAACTACACTTCCGTAGTAAATAAAAAAAGAAAGGGCCAGTGGGTCTTTTCTAAAAGTATTTAAAAGACGAATGCTCCTGTTGTCTTTCAAAGTCTATGTCAGAAGAAGAAACATCTGGTAAAACGAGCTCTTGGTTGTGAAGTCAGGAAGACGGGATTCTGTTACATCCTATTTTGGAGAATAAGCAAACCAGGGGCTCTCTGTGCAAATTGTAAAGGGTAATGGGGCATCTTAAAAAACCCTTAGGAGATAAACATGTATAGAAAAGCAGAAAGTAAGAGGGCTTCAACAAGAAATTATACAAAGTCCATTATTTCACTGACAAGTTCCCTGTGGTAATGCACACAAGACCATTCCGCAGCATGTACTTACAATTAAGTTGATGATGGCCAGGATAAACAAGAGGACAATCACACAGATGGCTAAGTTGCCCTTTCTCCCTCTCAAGCCCGTTTTGTGGAGGCGATCTTCATCAATTGGAATATATCCGGCTTTAAAATTACTGTTGTGCTCCTTATTAACATTCCTCCTCTCAACGGCCTTCTCACGCATGGACTTCTTTACGGGACCGTTGGAACTTTGCTGAAAACAAAATACAACACAATGGAACAGCCATACCCGCTCCCTTCGACGATGCACTGATGTACGAAGTGCAGATTCCTACCTAAAGAGAGCCGAACTGGTTCGTGATGTATTTTCCATAAATGAACTTTAAGGTGTTGAGTTGCAGGCTCCAACTCAGGACACTACTTTGCTTAGAGGGCTAGTAGAGAAGAACCGTTAGTGTGACTACTTGATAACACACTTCTGTTCTCTGCTCTGAATAGTCCTATTGTCACCAAAGCGCACAGCTAGCTCATTTGGGAAAAGAGGTGACACAGACATTCCACACTGGGTAATCTTTTCTTTTTAATTAATGACTTATAATGATTTGTTTCTTTATATATATTTTTTCACTTATAGGAAAAGAATTTGCAAAATCTGACACACTTTGCTATTTATGACCCCAAATGGCTAAAGATAATACTATCTTATATCAGTAGTTTTCAAAGTATGGGGCGGGGCAGGGGGGAGCCCTGGAGGAGCCCCTTGAACTCTTTCAGGAGCCTGAAGGGTAAAACCTATTTTCAAAATAACACCAAGATGTTCTTCACCTTTTTTACTCTCCTTCTTTCGTGAATATTCAGTGGAGATTTCCAGAGGCTAAATGATATGTGATGACATCACTGCTCTAACAGCCAATGGAATGTGCCCTTGTGTATTCCTGTGTTTTCAAATGTTCACAGGTTTAATTTTTTTTTTAATGGTTTTATTTATTATTGAGACAGAAACCGAGCATGAGTGGGGGAGGGGCAGAGTGAGAGGGAAACACAGAATCCGAAGCAGGCTCCAGGCTCTGAGCTGTCAGCACAGAACCTGATGCGGGGCTCGAACCCACGAACTGTGAGATCATGACCTAAGCCAAATTCGAACGCTTAACCGAATGAGCAACCCAGGCGCCCCTCACAGGTTTAATTTCTAATATAATAATATTGATGGACATAACCTACATACACAAAAGTTCTTTGAGATCCTCAGTTGCTTTTCAGGGCATAAAAGTAACTGGAGACACAAAAGTTTGAGAGCCTCTAACTTAGACTATTGTTGAAAAACATTTTTGGTAGTGTACCACAAACACAAAATGGATAGAAACGGATACTGCCCAACCTACATATATTTTAGAGCTCTGAGACAATTTGTTTTATTGAATAGGCATTTAGTAAACATTTTATGCTTAAACACTAATACCACAAATAGGAATACAAAAGAAATACAGGACAGGCTCCTTATCCTCTATATATTACAAATGTTATTTGGCTACATAAAACAGTTAGTGATGCAGTAAAGTATCCTGTATGTTCAGGTGCCAAAATCAATACTATGGGCAACACGTGCCACGGAGCCCAACAAGAGCAGACACAGGAGGGCTTGGAGTTTGCTTCAGGGAAATAGGAAGTAGGTGGTCAGAGCCTACCTGACCTCCTCCTACCTGGGTTGCTCCCTCCCTACCTGTAGGGAGAAGAAAGTTGCCAAGTAGGGCAGGTTGGGATAATTCCCGGACTACTGGGTACAAATTCCAGTCTTTCCCTCTGTTTATGAACATAAATGGCATACATTTCAGGATCCTAAATGTGTGGGTGTTGGTAGAAGAGACAGGAAACAGGCAAATCAGTGAAATAGGTGGTTGGAGGATGTGGTCGTAATGGAGGTTAGGGGTAATGAGGGCCTGAACTAAGGCAGATGGAAAAGGACAAATTAAAAAAGTACAAAAAAATAAAAATAAAATAAAAAATAAAAACATACTTCATGAGAAGAGTTAACTGAATTTGCATCCAGTTTCAAAAACCCCATGTTTACTGAATGGTGACTGGGAAATATGGGGAATGAAGGAAGGAGAAGATTCTACATATGTTGCACTTAAACTGAATGAGAAATAACCACATGAATCAAAGGCAAGGGGGAGGTTGGGAGAGGGTATTAGGTCAGTCAGGGCTAGAGACAGAGATTTGAGATCCTTAGCCGCGAAGTAAATGAAACCCAAGAATGCATCAGCTTACTGTGAAAACCAGTATATAGGAAAGAGAACGGAGGGCCGAGGACATAGTCTCGGAATAATTTAAATGTGCAGCTACAGTGGAAAATGAGGACTACAACGAATGGTCAGAGACCCAAGCATGTGCACTGTTGCTGAGCTTGCTTTGTCAAGAAGTGCTTCGGTGACTTTCAAAGATGAACTCCTGAGTAGCAAACGGGTAAGCAGGAAACAGTCTGAAAAGACGCCACATGTATAGATCTACTTTTGAGTCCAGAAAGAGAAAAGAGGAAAGAGAGAAGACCACAGCTAAAGAACTGTGTACTGTCAGAGGAAAACTGTGCTTCCGTTGTTGCTGAGTCTTCCTCCCCTCATCCCTCCCCCACCCCCCGGGCAATTTGGGGAAAGGCTTGTCTATCTGATGGCAGAGGGAAGAGCCAAGAGGGGCAAAGACCAAAGGTCTCAGAGTAGGGCAGGATAATGCACGAAATGAGACCCTTCAGGAGGTAGGAAAGAAACTGATGCAGAGGAGTAGGCTTCAATGAAACAGTTCACGCCCAAGAGAGAACAAGCCTTCTTCCTCTGGGATGGGAAAGGCAAGACCATCTGCCAAGAAAGAGTGGAGGCGGCTACGGGAATTTTATGATGGTGTCCGAGGCAGCAGGCTGGGTAAGGGCTTGTGGAAAACGTGAAAGGATGGGAATAATCATTGTGAGTCATGCAGCGGGTAAATTTTTTTTAATCCCACAAAGTGGTAAGGAAGGCTCTACAGAGGATGACTCAGTCTACTACCAGATTTTTTTTACAAGACAATTTGCCATGAATGATTGTGTAGGCTGTGTGTCTGGATGAGGTACAACACCTAGGAGGACACACTGACACTGAAGACATCTTAGAGCTGAATGTGCATTTTGGAAGTGTTTGGGCTGAAGGTACAGAATACCTTAAGGAAGGTGTGCTTCCTTCTAATTTTCACAGAGGGGCAACTTAAAAGTCAGGGCTTGCAGACAGGTCTACATAAGAGAGAGGGCAAAACCGACCTCTCCTGGGAGGCATTCTTTTCTGTGCCAATTTATGTAATTATATTCAATTTGATACACTGATAATTTACTGAAGAGTTACTATATACCACATGGCCCAGACCACCAAGACAAGCCAGCCATAGTCCCTGCCCTCAACGGACTTCCTCACAGGCTGGGACACTAGACTGACATGTCACTAATGATGGCAGTTCAATAGGCAAGTGCAGTAGTAGCAAACACATTACTGAAACGGTACACACGAGGAAGGTAACTCTACTTGGCAAGCAGGGGCATCAGGCGAAGGTTTTTAAGAAAGGCTGAGATTTCATCTGAATTCTGGAAGGGTAACTACGAGTCCGCCAGGCAAAGGTGCAGAGAAAGGTATTCCAGGCAAAGGGAACAGCATAGGAACTTTGAATCCAAGTCACCTCAGTGTGAACCAATTTTGGTAGTTTCTGCAGACGGTGAAAAGGACCAATACAGAAATGGGGCAAAAAAATGGTGAGAGATGTGGGTAGGGGCCAGTAAATGAGTGGACACAAGTTACTATGCCAAGAACAATGGACTTTATCCTGAAGGTTATGGGGAACTACTGAAGATTTAAAATAGGCTACTGATATAGCCAGATTTGCATCACGACAAAATCAAATTGATGTGCCAAAAAGCAATGAACGGCAACAGAAGAGTTTAGAGATGAGGATATCAGCAGCAGATTTTTCTAACAGTCCAAAGGAGGGCTTGACTGAGCTTTAGGTGAAGAGATGATGGGGAGAGGCATTAAGAGAAGAACGACAGAGGCACTGGGGTGGCTCAGTCAGTTAAGCTTCTGACACTTGATTTCATCTCAGGTCACGATCCTACAGTTTGTAAGATCAAGCCCTGTGTTGGGTTCTGGGCTGATGGTGCAGATTCTCTTTCTCTCTGCCCTTCCCCCAATCACGCTCTTTGTCTCTCTCTCAAAATAAGATACATTAAAAAAAAAAAAAGGATGAAGAACTAAAGAACTTGGTGACTGACTGGCTGTCTGTGACACAGAAGGATCTAAGGTGACTCCCAGATAAGACCTGCTATGCAAGGAGTGGAATCCAGAGGAAAACAAAAATGTGAACTTTGTTCAAATATCACACCTGGAGAGCAGAGCATTAAACCAGGTGTAGGTCCTTTCTGAACTCCCTTAAACTGGTCATGCTCTCAAGTTTCTAGTTAGGTTAACCAAGTGAATGGATGGTTAATAGCCCTTTTTAAAAAGTATTATTTATTTATTTTTGAGAGAGAGGGAGAGAGAGAGAAAGCAGGGAAGGGGTAGACAGAGGGGAAGACAGAAAATCCCAAGCAGGCTCTACGCCGTCAGAGCAGAGCCCAATGCGGGGTTTGAACTCATGAACTGTGAGATCATGACTTGAGTTGAAATCAAGAGTTGGACGCTTAACCAACTGAGCCACCCAGGCACCCAGCAGCCCTTTTAATAGTAAATATGATGAAATCCAGTTTTGCATATTTTTGAGTTTGGGGTGCCTGTGGAAAATTCAGTTCATGCTGGAGACATAAATGCTTAACTCTAAAGTGAGACTAAAGAATGGTCAGATTGCCCAGTGTATGGGTAAAGCAAGATTAGAACCTTGGTGGCAACTCCAGACCGTTAATAAGTGATGTGGATGAGAAAGGAACAGTCTGAAACAAGAGCTGAAAAATCAGGAGAGAAATCAGGAAAGTCAAGGAACCTTTGCCTCTGTTTACTTTCACTCATTCCTTTAGATTTTATACTGGTAGATCTGTAGCATGCCCCTTTAGCTGACTTTTCTGCGCTTCCATGGCAGTCTGACTTTAAGCCCCTGGAAGGCAGATTTCAGGTCTTCTACCTTCTATGTCTGTTCCGGTTATATGTCTCTAACAGGTCTCTAAAAGCAGTCAATTAGTTAAGGTCTTTTTCTATTTTCTTTTTTTAATGTTTTAATGTATGTTTATTTTTGAAAGACAGAGAGAGAGCATGAGCAGGGGAGGGGCAGAGAGAGAGAGGGAGACACAGAATCCGAAGCAGGCTCCAGGCTCTGAGTTGTCAGCAGAGCCGGATGCGGGGCTGGAACCCACAAACCAGGAGTTCATGACCTGAGTCGAAGTCAGACGCTTAACCCAGACGCTTAAGCTTAACCGACTGAGCTACCCAGGCGCCCCAAGAAGGTCTTTTCTAAAACCAGAATCCTGACAACTTGACTTGCATTTATTTCTTCCAACATATTGAAGAATGAGACTTTTTCAAAGGAAACTATCGTATCCTAATTTGGTAAAGGAAATAACAGTTTAGGAGAAAAGTGACTATGAAAATAATTTTTATTATAACAGAATACCCTTGCAATGACATGTAACATGGGCCTGTAGGTTTATGCATATGTAGAGCTTGTTTGGGGGAGGAAAATGGCCTTTTAAACTACTCTAAGTTACAAGCTTACAATGCAGATCAGGAAATACTTGATAAAGCATAAAAAAAAAATCTTACACCGACTGAACAGGAGGCAGTTTTAAACTGGTGACTAAATCTCTAAAACCAAAACGGGAGGAGAAACCTGATGTCTGCACATCGGGGATGGCAGACACAAGAAGTGGCCGCAAGCCGGCACCCAGGCGACAGCTGACGGCTTCTTGGCTGGTGTCGGGGAAGCCTCCCCGCTCCGGGCGGAGGCTATTTTTACCCGCATCTTCGTTGGCCACAGGGCCGGGCACGTCTCCGGCACGTCCCGGCGCAGCCTCGCGCCTGCCACGGCCGCCTCCGCGCCCCTCAGGCGGCGACCCCTCCCCGGTTCGGCCGAGGGGCGGCGGGCCTGGCCGACCGCCGCCGCGTGCTCCCCGTCCTCGGCCCGGAGCGCCGGCCCCGCGGTC